>NC_133324.1:140981307-141310237 GCF_042186555.1 Aquarana catesbeiana | reverse complement strand
CCCCCTTCTCCCCTCACTTATCCTATCTTTTGTCATCTATCATGGATTTCCTAGATGACATAGAGACTCATAAGTATAACGTATTGGAAGAACTATATGCCATCCTACCTTCCCATATGTTCTCCAATGACATTAAGCTAACCGGCACTACTAGATATTCTCTATGTGGTAAATTTAAACATTTAGAAAGAATTATCAAACACATTAATCTACAATGGTGGGATAAATTCTTTCTGGAAAGGTATATCTCCACCAAGATCTCACCCAGAGGTCTTAGAGTCACCAAGGACTGTCCCTTTCTTGACACTGCTCGTAAAAAAGAATGGGAAAATATTTCCGAATTCTGTACCTCAAAATGGATGGAAATCTTGGTTGAACATAGATTACATCTCTTTGAAAAACTCAGGTTAGAAGCCAATGCCATAGCTAAGACAATTATTGACCAGAAAGTCATTGTCCCACTCTCTTGGTTCATGATTTTAAAGAAAAATACCAAGTCCGATGAAGACTTTATGATAAAAGGCAAACTAGGTAAATTCAAGAGAGATCTTGACGATTTTAATCTAGACCGTGTTTTTAATTGGAAACACAAATTGCCACAGCCCACCCATGACACCAAACCATTGTGTCCGTCCCATCCCTCCTTCTCCTCCCCCCCCCCACCCCACACATCTTCACATATTTCTTACTCACATCCATCACCCCCCATCCAACCTTATAATCACCCCCCTCCCCTAATGGGAATTCGTTTCCCTTACAAAAACTCTTTACATCTGTTGCCCAATACTCATGATCGTATGGTACGAAAAACTCCCACCACTACAAAAAATAAATATAAAACCAGTAATCTATTAGTTGATCTTAATAGATTTTACAACAGACCATCATGTGCCAAAAAAAAGCACCAATGTTGCTACAATTGCTATACCTACATCTTGTCAGACGTCAGACGACCAACCAGTAGCTAGACCTAGGATAGCTTACTCGAATAATGCTGCCGATCCACTTCACTCCAAAGTACCCACTACTACCAATGATGAACATATGGAAGTACAGCTAGGCAATACCGCTGATCTTCCTACAACTACATACGTGTCCAGACCTAATCTTGGGGACACACCCAGCCCTCCCACCACAGACTCGTCCTCTTCCACACTCCCCCTTTCCCACATTCCCCCCCTTTCCTCCCCCACCCCATCCACACACACACCCCATGCCCCAGGTCCCTCTTCACCCACTGACCCTTCTTTTTTAGTTCATTGTCCTCCTCCAACCAACCGGAGAAAAAAAAAAAAAAAAAAGAAAATTCACCGGAGAGGTTGTAGAGGAGGACGAACCAAGTCCAAAAAGCAACCTACTCAAATTCCGCAAACTATGAAGATTTTTAATTTATCTTCCTTAGAACTCTCCACTGCAGACACCAGTCTGCTATGCAGAGGACTCAATTTCGCTCCCATCAACAAGCCCAACCCCTTCCTTTTGTTTAAAGATCTCAATCGGTATATTCGCAATCTAACCCTAAAAAGGTTCTTTAATGCTAAACAAAACAAACCCATCACAGAAGATACAGGCCCACCTTCATGTACCTCACCCCCCCAATGTTTTTGAATATGACGGTGATGTCATAGATATCCTAGATTCCATCAGGGAAGAAGAGGACCTGCTTGATCTCTTCACACAACACATGGCCACTTCCCCGCCCATCATCCACTCCTCCTTTAAACCGAAGTTGGTTTTTTTCCCTGATCAATAAAAAGGCCCTTTCTTAGAAAGCTTCTACAGAGTGGTATATGCTGACTTTGTGAAGCTGTGTCAATCATCCTCCACCATTCCTACTCATAAACACAACCTTACAGTCGCCGAGACTCGAGCATTAGATTCCCTCATTCATAATACCAATATTATCATCAAAACAGCAGACAAAGGAGGAAGTATAGTGGTACTAGACAGAGCGGACTACATCAAAGAGGCCCATAGACTCCTCTCAGACCAAACTACATACATTAAACTCAAAAAAGACCCCACTAGCGAATTTGCTCTGGAGGCGAGCATTTTGGTCCAATCAGCCCTCAATAATGGAGTGATCAATAAAACGGAAGCTTCTTTTTTTCTAAAAAGCTTCTACCAGGTTCCTTACTTTTACTATCTGCCCAAAATCCACAAGAATACCACTGCTCCCCCGGGAAGACCCATCGTGGCTGCGATGGACAGTGTCACCACGGGATTCAGCCAATATATTGATCAATTTTTACAGCCACTAGTCAAGCAATTACCATCATATATCAGAGATGGTTCACATCTCCTAGAACTCCTAGCACCGTACAGGTGGGAATCCACTTACCTGTGGCTTTCATTGGATGTTACCTCACTCTACACCTCCATCCCTCACTCATTTGGGTTATTAGCTCTGGAATTCTTTCTTGCCCAGGACCCTCTTCTAAACCCCAGACAAGCCGCATTCATCATGGAGGCTACTAATTTTTGTTTAACCCACAACTATTTTGATTTTAATGGTGAATTCTTCCTGCAAGCACAAGGGACCGCCATGGGAGCTAACTTCGCCCCCTCCTATGCCAACCTGGCTATGGGTTACTGGGAGAAAAACTTCATATGGCAAAACAACCCCCCACTCAGCAAACATCATTTTCTTTGGGCGCTATATAGATGATCTGATCGTGATCTGGGACGGCTCCCCAGACCAGATTACATCATTTGTGGACCATTGTAACCAAAATCCCTATGGACTTGCCTTCACCCATACCTTTGATTCCACCCACTTAGCATATCTCGATTTGGAATTGGGTCATATGGGTGATAGAATTATTGCTAAAAATTATATTAAGCCAACTGCCGGGAACTCCTTTTTACATTTCCACAGCTGCCACTATCCTAAGTGGACGAAAAATATACCAAAGGGACAATTCTGCCGTCTCAGACAGAACTGTACCCTTGATAGTGATTACGCAGCTTCCAGCATTCCATTAAAAAACAAATTCGCTGAAAAACAATATCCTAAAGAATTAGTTGATGAAGCATGTGCATCCTATTCCAAAGGTAAACCAGCCAAAACAAATACTTGCCCAACAGATCACTCCACCAGATTTATCACGACCTTTCATTTCGAATATAAAAAAATGGAAAACATCATGAAAAAACATTGGGGGATTCTACTACAGGACCCCCTTCTCAAAACTCTTCTCCCTACAGTACCACGAATTACTTACCGTAAAGCACCCAATTTGAAAAGTAAAATTGCCCCAAGCAAATTCAAAACCACTGTGACCAACGACCATGCCACCACACTTATACCTTTGGTTGGCATGTATCAATGTAAAAAAGTCCTATGTAAAACTTGTGCCTTCGTTAAACATGGACAAAAGTCATTCCTTTCCAAAGGTAAAACATACCAGATAGACCAATTTTATAATTGTTCTTCAGATTTTGTAGTCTACGGCCTCATGTGCCCCTGCGGACTATGTCGGTCGAACAATCTGCCCCCTCAGGCAGCGTTTCGGTCAACACCGGAGACTGATAGAGGGTGGTAAAGACATGCATAGTGTCCCACGACATTTTGCTGGTTTTCACCACAAATCCACCACGGGCCTCACTGTATGGGTAATTGAACAAATCCCCAAGTCATATACCCCTGCCGAACGTTTCAAAAAGCTCTGTGCAAGGGAAACGTTCTGGATTTACAATCTCGACGTCCTCTCGCCTGGGGGCTTGAATGAGGGTATCGAGATTGCCACCATATTATAGATATATATTGCTTATATTTGCTTATATACGGTATGTTTATATTCATTGCTTGTATTCTTATCATTCTTACTACAGGTTGTATACACACTAGCATATCTATTATTGTGGGGGTGGCGGGTCCATGAGTAAGTATATTCCATCCCCCGCCCCCTCTCCTGCCTTTTTCTCCCCTTTACCCTAAACCCTCCCCCCCTCCCTGTTCCCCTCCCTTCCCCCCCCCCACTACCCCCTTCCCCCCCCTCCCCCCCTCCCCCCCTTCCCCTCCCCCCCCCCTTCCCCTTCCCCCTCCCCCCCTTTTTCATCTCCCCACCCCCTGCTCCTTTTTACCCTTTTTTTTCCCCTTGCGGACTGTGTTCATTGTTAATTATAACAATAGTATGTACTGACATTCATGTTTGCATATTCATGTTTGCATAATCACCAATTTTTACATCTCTCGTGTATTTTATATATATATATATATTTTTTTTTATATATATATTTTTTATCTTGCATTTGCCCATTATTATTATTATTATCATTAATTTTAAAGTACCATCCCGACTTTTAATAGATACACTTATATGTTCTTACTCATGGTCCATATTGAATGTTTATGCACCAGGTTTTATTTTGCCCGAGGATGTGTACTGGTTTTTATATATATATTTTTATTATTATTTTTATTATTATGTATACCCATGTACTTATGTGTTTCCTATATATAAATGTACAGATACTCTATGTAATAACTTCATATATTTATTTTCCAACTTGTGCCCCACTTCCATGTGTATTATATCTAGTATTGCCCCTAGTTGCAGTGTATCCGGATATTGCTTATTATGCTCAGTCCCGCCCCCCCCCCCCCAAAGACTATAAAATCACTGCCATAATATCCGCCCCCTCATGCTTGAGAAAGGAGTGCCGCTATTCCTGTCACCAATAGCGCGCAGACTCGGAAACGCGTCGCACAGCTGTGACGTCACGGCCCGGCGCCGCGCTGTGCTTGCTATCCAGGCCTCGTTCTGGCTCCCTGTACGGCCGTCACCATCTCTTTCACGGAGCCATACGAGCCTTGGACTGCAGCGCGCCCGGTGATCGACTTTGGCGTCCCCTTACCCCCTCCTTGGAACCCACAGACCGTTGGTCTATGCTACTTTAAACCCACTACTAATCCGGAAGTGCCATCTAGAGACCTGAGGGAGCCCCTACCGTGTCCAGTCACCACCATCCATCCTTGCCAGGACCTGATGTGGGACCAGCACTGCACGGACTTGCTGAGACTTGTGGTCCTCCAGCTTCTCCTCCACTCAGAGATGCACCGGAACGCAATACTACAGTCTTCCATGTGAGTGGATATTGTTTGTTGTAAATAAATGTTTATTGATATATACTCAGAGGCGCCCCTCTTCCTTGTTTTATCTCCCTGAGAAATTGTGAGTACACTGCTGGAGATTCTGCAGGGGATTTGTTTGTAGAAGAGAGGGATCGATCCTGGGCACCTGTGTGGACCCCCCTATCACATCATCAAGGGCAACCGAGGGCTATTTGTTCAGCACTCCCTCTGGTTTTATGACTTTGGACCTAGCCCACACTCCCCCCTTCCAGTACATCTTTAGTGGCACACAGGTATCTTCAAGTTCCAGCGTGAAATTAGAAGAGACGTTCGGTATGAAACTCTGAACTTCTCCTCCTATATAGATCCCCTTCATTAGTGCTGTTTACTGCTGGAGAAAAGATGGGAACCTTTATTAATCCTGGGATGTCACTAAGGACGCAGATATGGCGCCTCATCCTCCTTGGGACATGATAGGGCCCTAACAGCTACCTGCCTTTTGTTTCTCTCCTCCCCCCTTCTCCCCCCTCCTTCCCCTGCTATTTTTCCAGCAAAACCTCGATCCCGGCTGGGGTCGGGGATACTCGGCAACTACCGCAAGCTTTGTGCCCCCGGGGCTCTGGGTGATCCACACCACCTCTTCCTTACCGGAACTTAAAGTACACTCGATTATTTTTGATTCCCAGAGGTTGGTTGCCTCTCCTGGAACACACGGGGTTTAAACTCTCCACTGAAGCGCTCTGTAGTGTTTCAATTTATTAAAAAGCATAATCCCCATATTTGTGTGTTACAGGAGACACATCTGATTGGTAGCAAAACCCTTAGTCTAAAGAGACCTTGGGTAGGTCACCACTACCACTCTACTTACTCCAACTTTGCTAGAGGGGTTAGCATTTTGGTCCTAAAAACTCTCCCTTTTAAACTCCTTGATTTAATTTTGGATCCTGATGGGAGATATGTACTAATACATGCTCTGATATATGACTTGCCATGGGTGCTGGTGGGCGTATATCTGCCCCCCCCCCCCGGCTTCCTTTAGGATCCTCAATTTAATCTCGGGGGGGCTGGCTCGGTTCCCCCCGGATAATGTTGTGTTGATGGGAGACTTCAACCTTGTTCCGGACTCTGGATTGGATAGGAGCTCAGTGGGCGGTACGGCTCGCCATGATTTAGCGGATTGGGCTGACACATATGGTCTGGTGGATGTATGGAGATGGAAAAACCCTCAAACCAAGGCTTTTACATGCCACTCAGCCACGCATAGATCATTCTCTCGTATAGACCTGGCCTATGTGGCGGCCCCTGTCCTTCCCAGAGTTCGGAACATCAGCATACTTCCACGGGGGATCTCAGACCACGCCCCGCTGTTGCTATCCCTGGAACTGACAGCAACTCCGTCGGATAGACTCTGGAGGTTGTCCAGATTCTGGATATCCGATGCAGATGTGGACTCTCAGTTTCGGGAATCGGTGCAGCAATTCTGGGATGACAACCCGGGTACTGCCCCTGATAACACTGTTTGGGAGGCCTTTAAGGCCTCATCAAGGGGGCATTACCAATTTATTATTGCTAAAGTAAGGAGACTACGTAGGGCAGAGCTAAACTTGAGGCTGAGGCGATTAGACAAGAGGCTTTATATGTCCGGTCTCGCGACCTACAAGATTATACAACACTCCAATCCCTTATCCAACAAACCTTACTGGTACAGACCTCCCTGACACAAAAAAAGCTATTATACCAATCCCAACGCATATTTGAGCAGGGAGAGAAAACAGGTCGCCTTTTGGCCTGGCTGTCCAGGGAACAATCTGGGGTGACGGCAATAGCGCAGATTAGGGACCAGGATGGGACACTTCATTCCTCCCAGCGGAAATACGATGCTTTACCAATTACTATCAGCAATTATATAGCACACGAGTAATATATGACCAACAAGCCCTTACTGACTACTTGGGGGAAATTGACATCCCAGTCCTTACACCCACCGCAGCAAATACTCTAGACGCCCCCATTCAATTGGAGGAGATACAAAAAGCCCTCAAAATGATGCAGACAGGAAAGACACCGGGTCCAGACGGCTTCCCAGTAGAGTTCTATAAGATTTACATGGATGAACTAGCCCCTAGATTGCAGATGTTCTTTAGCTCAGCTTTAAAAACTGGGGCCCTCCCGGCCTCGATGAGCGAAGCAGTTATAGTACTTATCCCGAAGCCGGGGAAGGACCCTACCCTCTGCGCATCTTACCGCCCTATTTCTCTCCTAAATGTTGACGCGAAGGTTCTAGCCAAAATCCTTGCCAACCGTTTAAATAAAGTTATCACAGCCCTGACTCATCCGGACCAAACGGGGTTCATGCCCGGAATAGGTACAGATATAAATATCCGTAGATTGCACACTCATATTGCGGTGGCTGACCCGGGGAACCCTGGGGTGGTGGCCTCACTCGACGCAGAGAAAGCTTTTGACTCGGTCGAGTGGGGCTACCTGTGGAGGGTCCTTTCTAGATTTGGCTTTGGTCCAGTCTTTCTCTCCTGGATTCAGATGTTGTATGCACACCCAAGGGCTTGCATACGCACGGGGGGTAATCTGTCGGAGCCCTTTCTCTTAGAGCGGGGGACTCGGCAGGGATGTCCGCTGTCCCCGGCATTGTTTGCCTTGGCCCTGGAGCCGCTGGCGGCTCATATTAGAAGTGACCGAGCTATTAGAGGTATTAAAGTAGGCCCGCTAGAGGAAAAATTGTCCCTCTATGCCGATGATTCCCTCCTTTATTTAGCTGATACCTCTGGGTCCCTGAGGGCTGCCTTGTCTCAGTTTGATACCTTCAGCCGTTTTTCAGGAGTCCGTATCAACTGGGACAAATCGGTCCTCTTTCCACTTCACCCATCTCTGCCTCGCATCAATACTCTAACCCCTCTTCGATGGGTTGAAGAGTTCACATATTTGGGCGTCAGAGTGGCCTTGTCCTTAGATAGATACCTGGACCGTAATATTCTCCCGGTGTTGGACAAACTTACCAAACAGCGCACCACTTGGCGCAAGCTCCCACTTACGCCGGTGGGCAGAGGGAATTTAATCAAAATGGTGTATCTGCCCAAACTGTTATATTTTTTCCGCCACACTCCTGTCCATATACCCCGGGCCTTATTCCGGAGGCTGGACAGCATTGTGAGTGACTTTGTCTGGGCGGGTAAACCTCCTAGAGTGGCCAGACGGACCCTTTATCTTCCCCTGTCTGGGGGTGGCCTGGCCCTCCCGAACTTCCTTATATACTATTGGGCGGCGGTTTTGGTTACCGTCCGCTGGTGGTTTTCCCAGCCTAGGCAAAACCCAGCGGTTACCCTGGAAGCTGCAATCCTTGGTTTATATGCGGCCCTTTCTAATCTAGTCATCAGGGGGTGTAAAGCACACCCGGCTGTTACGGTACCTATGAAGACCACAATACGGGTTTGGCAATGTTCCCGGGCGGCTCATCGTGACCCCATGGTGGTCTCCCCTCATACACCCCTATGGGGCAATCCCTTTCTTCCCCATTTGAATACAATAACTGACCCGGCGGCATGGGCAACGAGGGGTATTGTTACCCTCAAGCAAGTAATGCCAAACGGCAAGATCCTAACATTTCTAGAACTAAAACAAGCATTTAAACTTCCTCGCTCCTTCCAATTTCGTTACTGGCAGCTCCGACATGCCCTTACCTCCCAATTCCCTAGCCCAATCACTTTGAATTCTGATTCTATTGAGAGACTTCTTACATCGGAATTACTGCTCAAACCACTCTCCACCCTCTACATGCATCTCACAGTGGCCCATGACACGGACACTTCACATACGCTGGCCAAATGGAGGGTAGATATTCCCAACCTAGACGAAAACATATGGGAAGAATGTGTTTCTACATTTATTCCTTCTATGATAGCGTACAGAGATCGTTTTGTGCAATTAAAATTTCTGCATAGGGCATACTATACCCCACAAAGGTTGGCCAATATATACCCCTCTCTCAGCCCACTGTGCACGAGATGCTCCACCGAGCGAGGCTCCTTCTTCCATATGGTCTGGACTTGTCACAAGATCCATCCATACTGGAGAGGGGTAGCGGAGGTACTAACAGAAGTCTGTGGCGCCGCGCTGACACTGGACCCTCTTGTCTTTTTGCTCAGCTATCTCGGGGATGTAGAAGGTGACCGCTATACCAAATTATGCTTGACTTTTGCCCTCTATTATGCAAGAAGAGAAATCCTGTTGAAATGGAAAGGTACAGAGTTCCCCACAGTTGCCTCATGGCGAAATGCAATTAATAAAGTCCTTCCACTATACAAGATTACGTATGAAAGTAGGAACTGCCCAGCGAAATTTGAAAAAATATGGTCACACTGGTCTGATGCCTAAACTAGTGAATTCCTATCATATGCAACTGTTACGGTACTGCATTTATAAGTTAATGGAGAGCTGGGAGTGGTTGCGAGTCGTCCTCTGGCCTATCTCCCCCCCCTCATCCCTCCCCCCTTTCCTCCCCTCCCCTCCTCTCTTCCTCCCCTTCCTCCCCTCCTCCCTGTTCTCTCCCTTCCCTCCTCCCCCCCCCCACCCGAAATAATCTCCTTCCTGTTATATTTCTAGCAGGAGAACGCTAGGAACAAGCTAAGACTACCTCTGTTTGTATAAAGTATATGCACCCCTCTTTTTGTACTGAACCATTTGATATTTGGAGTAAAATAGACATTTCCTTTACTACAGACTGCTTTTCACCTTTGGAAACCCTGATTCCCCGATGCCTGGCAATAGATAAATTCCACTGAGATATGATCTGGTGGCAAATACTGTACTGATTATGTTCACGCTGTTTTGTATTTTATAATTTTAAAATAAATAAAAACTCTTACTGTCAAAAAAAAAAATGCTGCCTCACCAGCGCCCATCAAATGCAGCCTCTCCAGCGCCCATCAAATGCAGCCTCTCCAGAGCCCGTCAAATGCAGCCTCTCCAGAGCCCGTCAAATGCAGCCTCTCCAGCGCCCATCAAATGCAGCCTCTCCAGAGCCCATCAAATGCAGCCTCACCAGCACCCATCAAATGCAGCCTCTCCAGAGCCCGTCAAATGCAGCCTCTCCAGCGCCCATCAAATGTGCGGACAGAGCGGCGACTGCCTGCTGATGCTGAGACTTAGTTGCTTGCTGCAGAAAGAAGAGAGTAGGAACACCAGTAGCCAGGTGCCCTAGGCAGCAGTGCGCCCTAGGCTGCTGCCTAGTTTGCCTAGTGGTAGCACCGGCCCTGTATGCACTCAATACTTTGTCAGGGCTCCTTTTACATAAATTATTATTACTATACTGTACATGGACATACTTTTCAGTAAGCCAATATTTCTGTATTAAATATCCTTTTTTTTAATTTGGTCTTATGTAATATTCTAATTTTCTGAGATACTGAATTTTGGGTTTTCACTAGCTGTAAGCCATAATCATCAAAATAAAAGAAAGAAATGCCTGAAATATATCACTCTGTGTGTAACACATCTCTATATAAAAATATATGAGTTTATGAGTTTGAATTGAATTACTGAAATAAATGAACTTTTTGATGATATTCAAATTTTATGAGATGCACCTGTACAATAGCCAATTTTGAGTAGTCTCTGCCTTTTTGGATCAGTTCTCTCAACAGTAATGCACAGAAACTTAAATCTGGAAATTAGGGTTGCAACGATACCGTTTTTTTTACCGATGAGTAGCAATACTTTTGGTCAAGTACTCGCCGATACTGAGTACCAATACATTTGTGGTGCAATTTCAGCCTATATAAAATGAATGGGCTCAAATTGCACTGCAAAGAATATCGAATGCAATTTGAACAGGACTGTGGTGCAATTCCTGTCTAAATCACATGCGGTTTCCCGCACAGCTCCTGTGTGAACCCAGGCTGAAGTCACTATGTGAAGTCAATATGACAAGCCTGGGTTCACACAGGAAGGAATGCAGGAAACCGCATGTGATTTGAAAAAGAATCACAATGTATTCTTGTTCAAATCACATGTGATTCTTTGCAATGCGATTTCAGCCCATTCATTTGGTTTGGGCTCAAATCGTACCCCAAAGGTATTGGTTTCAGGTATCAGATCAATTGCACAAGTTTGAGTACTTGTGCAAATGCGTAGTATCGGCACCGATATTGATACTGGTATCAGTGCAACCCTAATAGAAATTAGGGATAATATACCTAAAGGAAACACTTTAAAAAAAAATTTTGGATAGAGTTGAGGTGGAGTAAAACACCTGTCAGGTTTTTATTGCTGTATGTGCCGCTTAGATCCACCCTCTTTATTTGTCCTGTTTACCATTATCATTGAAAGATAAAAGAAAATCCAAATTTTGGGTTGCCCCCAGAAAAGTAATAGAGGGGAAATATTCTAATTGGCACACAGATGACAAAAAAACAAAAACTGACCCTTACTCTAAATGAAACTTACTTACTCTAAAATGAAAAAAAAAATGCCTATTGGTCTACTTTGCAATTTGCAAGTTGCAAGTTGCTCCCGAGCTTAGTACATGAGATAAAAATTCACTTTTCAAAGAATACTCAATCAATCACATTCAAGGAATAAAACAGCATTTTTGCTTGCACATGATTGGATAATGGAAGTCAGCAGGACTCCCCCTCATTTACTGAGCTCTGAAGCAATTGCACTTCCAAAGTGCTCAGTCTATGTGCCTTTAGTGAATCAAAAATAATTAACTAAACAATAGTCCATATAGTGCTTGAATGATTGAGTGAACAGTGACGAGCAAACAGAAGAAAATCCTTGAAGTACTATCAAAAGAAAGTGATTGAATGAATCCACCAAGTGCATCTCCACTGTGATAACTAGTAGGATGTATGCTTACCAATTTCTAGACTCCACAGTATAGGAGTCTAGATAAGCATTAAATTATGATCCAGCACTCAGACCGAATCCCTCAGTAGTTGGACTGGAAAGGATGGTAACATGGCTGGTCAAACACACCCCTAGTGTTCCTCAGACATGATCAATAGAGAAGAGAAAGGGGTCCACATAGGGTCCACATCTTCCTTGTTGATCATGTCTGAGGAACACTAGGGGTGTGTTTGGCCAGCCATGTTACAATTCTTTCCAGTCCAACTACTGAGGGTGTGACAGACCTAGCCGTGGCAGGTGCTTTTGGAGAGGACTGAATGTTAGACTCTTGCCTACTGATTATGGGCCCTGGATTTTAAGGGAACAATACTCTTTGTGAGGTGTATGCCTGGGGACCTTGAAGTAATGTTACTTTGGATTCAAGTCCATGCCCCCCCAAAACACACAGACTCTGGAAACCCTGTATATGCTATATTGGAAATAGTGACTGCTTCATAATGTTGGGACTCATAGAAGATGCTGATGTCATCAACTTCAGCCAAACCAGCAACAAACAAAGAATCTAGTGCGCAAAAAAACAAACTCTCTAACAGACACAGGAAGCTGCCAACATAAAAGTGTGTACTCACAGAGCTCAAGACAAAACTGAAATAAATAAATATGTGGCGCTACCTCATCTAGAATAAATAAAAATGGTATGTAGTGAAAAGGTAAAATGAAATGAACTAAACAATCTTCCAAATGACTAATAAAAAGAAGATAAATGACAATGGCATAAATCAATGTGCAAATCAAAGGATGATAAATAACGTGAGCTCGCTAATAAAAGTGCATAAATATATATAATGAACAATTAATGATGCTTCATCTCAATAAGTAGTGACAAATGGTAAAAGAATCAATATTCAATCCAAGTGGATATAGACGACAGTCCTCATTATAACCTGCAATGATAAAGTGAATAGCAGTAACTCACCAATGAAAGTGCATTGTGCATAGATAGTGATAAAGACAATAGATGCAAAAATTAAGAGGACTCCTAATGTAACAATAAAACGATGCAAGAAAAAACTAGATCCAATGCGACTTATATGAATAAATCAATACCAAAATACTGTGCATCAAACCAAAAGTGCAATGTGCATAAAAAGCAATGATGAAAGAACGTGTAGATATCTAATAATAATACCATACACAAAACATCAAAAATAGTAAGTGCATATAGGCAATAAAGTTCACAACCCGAAAAATATTCCTTAAAACGGTGATAAAAAAGTGCTTGTGCAATAATAAATATCAATAAATGTGCAGATAATAAAGGCAGACTAAATAGAATTTGAAGCGTGTGAGGACAGAACAAGCTGCCTACTGACTTCAGTCAGATTCCCAAGACGGATCGTTATCATTTTATGTTTACTCTTTTAGAAGCTCTGGATGACAGTAGCCAGGAAGACCTCAGATTAAAACTTGGACATTTGCTGAGTACGGGAGAAAGGTGTATTGTGGCCAGTTATCTGGGTACCCGAAGGGTGTGACAACCACCGGAAGCCTGTCCCCGGCTTATAGTTTGACCGCCTGTGAGTGGCGACACGCTCGATTCGGCCCATTGGGGGCCGCAACTATAGGTGAGAGGCTGGGGGAAACGATTAGTGTACCCAAGAACCCGATTGGACTGAGTTACTGATTATCCAACACTGGCTGTCACCGAGTGTGGTCTGCTGCACTTGCACTTCCTCATTTTCTCTAGAAGATCTATTTCGTGCTGTCATCTGGATTCGCACGCTACTCTTTTTCAAATCACATTCTTGCGATTATTTGGACAATTTTCTATTTAGTCTGCCTTTATTATCTGCACATTTATTGATATTTATTATTGCACGAGCACTTTTTTATCACTGTTTTAAGGAATATTTTTCGGGTTGTGAAATTTATTGCCTATATGCACTTACTATTTTTGATGTTTTGTGTATGGTATTGTTATTAGATATCTACACGTTCTTTCATGATTGCTTTTTATGCACATTGCACTTTCGGTTTGATGCACAGTATTTTGGTATTGATTTATTCATATAAGTCGCATTGGATCTAGTTTTTTCTTGCATCGTTTTATTGTTACATGAGGAGTCCTCTTAATTGTTGCATTTATTGTCTTTATCGCTATCTATGCACATTGCATTTTCATTGGTGAGTTACTGCTATTCACTTTATCATTGCACGGTATAATGAGGACTGTTGTCTATATCCACTTGGATTGAATATTGATTCTTTTACCATTTGTCACTACTTATTGAGATGAAGCATCATCAATTGTTCATTATATATATTTATGCACTTTTATTAGTGAGCTCACGTTATTTATCATCCTTTGATTTGCACATTGATTTATGCCATTGTCATTTATCTTCTTTTTATTAGTCATTTGGAAGATTGTTTAGTTCATTTCATTTTACCTTTTCACTACATACCATTTTTATTTATTCTAGATGATGTAGCACCACATATTTATTTATATCAACTCCAGCCACCTGTCTGTCTGTTGTCTGCTATAATGTGTTTGTTGTAAATAAGGCTAGTGTGGGCTCTAAGAGTCTTTCACCCATTGTTGTTTGTGTTAATAATCTCTGCTATTGTGTGAAGGTGTTCTGCGTTGATATTTATGATAATGTGTATTGTATAGTCAGTGAGCTAGGAGTTGACAAGGCTAGGACCTGAGAGGTCATATCTCAGAGTCACCTAGTCTGGAAATGATTAGTTAATTAGCTCATGTTAATGTATGTTTCTGGTTACAGGTGTATTGTTAGAGTAATATGAGCAGGAGGGGGGAACCTCCTCTTCAACTGTATATAAGACTGTATTCTTGTTCTAATAAATGGTTCATGGTGAGCAACTAAACAAGTATTGCCTTGTTTGTGGTTCAGTTGCGCGGATACACCACTCATATTTCATTACTTGTTTGTGGTTGTCAGCGGTTGGAATATCTGATATCTGTATTCAGACTGTGAGGAAGTGGTGTATGGCAAAAGCACTCAAGCGGAGTGTGGGATGTTTCGTTACAGAGGAATTCTTTCTGAGTGCTGGGTCATAATATAATGCTTGTTTAGACTCCTTTAACTTGGAGTCTAGAGATCTGGTAAGCATACATCCTACCAGGGCTGGCCCAAGACATTGTGCTGCCTGGGTCCAAGAATGAAACGCTCCATAAAAATCACACCCATCCAGAAAATAGACATTTCCATAAAGCAAAGAGACATTTCCATAAAGCAAAGAGAAATCTCCATAAAACAAAGAGACATCCCCAAATAGTAAAGAGTCAGCCCAATCCAGCAGAGACATTCCCATATATTCAGCAAGAGACATGCCCCCTCCAGCAAATAGACATTCCCCCGCAGCAAAGAGACATGCCCAATCCAGCAAAGAGACATCCCCAATCCAGCAGAGACATGCCCCCTCCAGCAGAGACATGCCCCCTCCAGCAAAGAGACATGTACCTCCAGCAAAGAGACATACTTAATCCAGCAAAGAGACATCCCCAGTCCAGCAAAGAGACATGCCCCCTCCAGAAAAGAGACATGCCCCCTCCAGCAAAGAGACATGCCTCCTCCAGCAAAGAGACATGCCCAAAAAAATCAACTCACAGGTATATGAATTTTGCAGCACCACGAAAGCTCCCCTCTTCCTCTTCACCGACACCGATCAACTACACTCCAATCCTGGCTCAGTGATGCAAAATGCAACGACAGCAGCGCTGCAGTGGTGGCCGGTGCTCCTGCTATTGAAACCTGTGCTGTTCCGGGAGAGCTACTCCACCCCCTGCCCCGCTTCGCTCCCTAGTAGTACAACTTGTGGGTCTGGGGAGAAGAGCATAATGGAAGAATAACACTGCAGGCTAGAGGGAGGGAGCCTCGGGTCCTCGGGGAGTGCGCCCCTGTTGCCACCTCTCTTAAAGTGCCTCCTAGGTCCCATGGACCCACCGGGACCCATGGTAGGGCCGGCCCCCCATCCTACTAGTTATCACGGTGGAGGTGCACTTGGTGGATTTACCAATTACTTTCTTTGGATACTACTTCAAGAATTTTCTTGTGTTTGCTCGTCACTATTCAATCAATCGTTCAAGCCCTATATGTACTATTGTTTAATTAATTATTTTTGATTACCATTTATCTAGCGTGGCAATTTTTTACTCTGTATGTTTTTGCACAATTGGTTGTGTTGTGATGTTGCAAGCGGCATTTATTTCACACATAGTTGTTATCACCTGCGCAGTAATATTTTTTACTTTTGTAAGCTTTAGTAAATGAACCCCATTACATGTAGTAAAATATATTTATTTTTTCTTGTCATTTTGCCAGATTTTTAGAGACTTGTTTTGTGAATATACAAGCATATCATTTTCTGCAAAAAAAGCTCCCAATCACTCCAAATATAATACAATGTACATGCATATCACTGTAGCACCCTCTTGTGGTACTTGTTGTGTACAGTTATATTTTTTTGAAGCGTAGGAAAATTTAAAGAGGAACTGCACAGTTTACTCACATAATTTGTAATAAAAACATCTTTGTCATTCTGAAGCTTCCTTCCAACCACTTTGTATATTATTTTATATATAGGGCTTGTGTACACAGGACATTTTTACAGCTGCTGTTAGGGGCATCTGACTTTTTTTTAACTGCTTCTAAATGCCCCTCCATGTCAGCCTATGTGTCCATGCACACATAAAGTATCAGAGGTGTTTGGAGGCACAAGCGTTAAGGGGCAGTAGAAAAAAACGACAGCCTGTGCTTCCAGGAGCAGTAAAAACGAGTTGTAAAAACATCTGACGCCGCTAAAAGCTGCTAAATGCGACCTAACACCCTTCGGTCTGGTATGGATTTTGAGGGGAACCCCCAGGCCAAAAAACCAGCGTGGGGGTCCTTCCAAAATCCATACTGGACCTTTATCTGAGCATGCAGCCCGGCAGGTCAGGAATCATCCGTAGGCCCCGCCCATTGTGACATCACCGCCCGGGCACAATGGGTGATGACGTCACAAGGGGTAGGGCCTCTGGGTGTACCCCATACACCATGGATGTACCCCATACTCATTCACATAGGGTGGGGGGCAGGAAATCTGGGGGCCCCCTTGTTAAAGGGGGCTTCCCGATAAGCCCCCTACCAATGGCCTGAGTTGTCGGGAAGAGGCCCTTGTCCCCATCAACATGGGGACAAGGTGCTTTGGGGTGGGGGGCGTAAGCTTCCCCCCTGCCCCAAAGCACCCACCCCCCCATGTTGAGGTCATGTGGCCTGGTATGGTCCAGGAGGGAGGGACAGGGCCTTTCCTGATCTGCTGGGGCTGCATGCTCAGATAAGGGTCTGGTATGGATCTTGGAGGGGGAACCCACGCCGTTTTTTTTTTCATTTTGGCGCGGGGTTCCTCTTCAAGATCCTCAGCACACAAGCCGTGCCGCAAGTTGGATCATCATGATCCGACTTCTGGTGCGAATCATCAAGTCGGAACTTCATGATGCGACTTCTGGTGCGACTTCTATTCAAATGAATGGGCTCTCATAGGGAATCATTGATTTTGAATAGAGGCAGAGAAACGCCGCTAAAAGCTAATGCGGTATAAACGTGCATTTACGCCAAAACAAAAAGCTACTAAAAGCACATTTTTACAGCTGCTTTTTGCTGGCGTTGGTAGTGGTGTTGCAGCTCATGTGTGCATGAGCCCATACTGTGATTCTGTACTTACCAAATATGCTGTAGAAATCTCCCTCCATTGAGTCTGGCTGCTTCCATTTTAACTGTGGACAATTCAAAAAAAGTACTCAAGCGCTGCAATGAAAATAGATGAGACACTAAATAACGGGATCCTTGAAAAAGTCACGTGTTGGGTGACGCAACGCATAGGAGGAGTCAGTGATGTAAGATATTGTGGCTAGTAAGCAGCTTGTAACGAGCGGTGTGAGGATCCACCGCGCCCCAAGCGGCTGATTGTCTTCCATCCAGGCTGTTTAACAATCCAGGCTTACGTGAGTGCACTCAGTGTAGTGCTGCTGGTTTTCTAGTACAAGTTCATTGCGCAATGATGTTTTTTCTTTTTTATTACATATACTGGTGATAAATACAACATCATACTACACAGCTATATTGGAAGCACTTGATGATCAGAGTTTATGTACCAATGTAGAGGGGATTATTCCTATTTGTGCTATTTGAAGTATAAACAAGAACGGCCATCAATTTTATATATATTGGGACATTTCTTGTGATTTTTATTTTTATATACTTCCTACTATTATTACTGGACTTTCTAGTATGGTTTTTTACTATAATCATCATCACAGTTGGTTTTTGGGAGTTTAATGTTTTGTTTTTAGCACTTATTCACAGTTTAGTGGTTGTGTCTTTTTTAATGATCTGAGCACATACACTTGTCATTTAAGCAATTGGAAGGTTTATTTACACATTATTGTATTTGATTGGAAGGTTAATATTAGCGCAACTATTTTTTCACTATTTTTAACTGTGGACAGCAGAAGCTGCTGCCTGTTCACTTCCTGGATTTACACAGACACACACCTCCAGCCCTGCAGCTTTCATTGGCCCTCTTTTGACTCATCCTCCCTCCCTTCCAGGCAAACTCTAATGAGAGAGCTGTGCATGATGTCATAAGCCTAGGCTTTTTACCAGACAAGAAACAGGAAGTGGGCTGTATAAGGTATTTACTGGCAGAAAAAAATGTTTTACTATCCAAAGTTAAAACATCAAGGGCAGAAGATTTAATAGATGGAAAGTTGAAAAAAATCACTAAAGGTCCGCTTTTAAGCAGGCCTGGCAGGCAGCCAAGCCTGTGTGTTTGATTCTGGGTTGGAAGGAAGCCAGGAAGAGCTGGGTGACTCAGAGGCAGCATCACTGAGACCTCCCCTTCCAGAACAAGCTAGAATCTTCTGGAAAGGAAGGAGGAGAGGAGAGGTACGGCAGTCTGGAGTATCCCGCGGGCCCTGTTCAATCCCCAACTAGGATTGGCAGAGGGCAGGCCCTCTCAAATACTCAGGGTCAGCCCAGCTGGGAGGGAGTTGTGATCGGGTGGAAAATAGAGATGGAGTGTTAGGCTGTTGGGGTCTTTCAGGGAGCTCCCCAGTCTGGGGGGTGACCTTGGGCCTGGGCTCGGGTGAGGATGGGATCCCCTTACAACCCACAGAGTTGTCCTGACCAGGAGGCACAGGAGGAGCAAGAGAGAATAACAGGAGAACACTGCCAGGCAAGCCTCCAGGAGTTCCACAGTGGCAGCCAAGAGGGCTGGTGAGTGTTCACACAGTTGGGAGGACTGGGAGGCACTGGGAGTGGAGAGAGGCAGCTGCAGTCTGGAGGGCTGGCAGGGCCTGAAGATGTGGTGCTGGGATCAGTAGCCATGTGGACAGCTAGCACTAGGGCTACCACCATTATTTTTGCTATACCAAAGGGGCCTGTGGTCCCTGGCTGCAAAGGGCATTTACTAAGGACTGGCAGAGCCAGTGTCAGGCCTAAACTATAATGCTAGCTGGTCCTGGAAGTGAGGAAGTGTAACTAAGCGAGGTGATGGAGCTGGAAGTGAGGAGGTGTATATACAAGGAGTGTATATAGTTGGAGTCCCAATTCTTTATTTCTTCAATCAAGTGGGCATCCCATGCTTACCCTTACCCCATCCAAGTTTAATTCCCCTTAATAAAACATAAAAACAAAGTACAAGGACTGCTTCTTGACTAATGAGTGTCTGAAGATTGTATGCCTGACTGTGCAGGGTGAGAGACCGGCTACAACTACCAGCAGCCCCTACAGGGGGAACCACTACATTTGGGGGCTCGTTCCGGCACTGTCTGCTCACAGGTAACCTGCCAGTCGTTGCCCCTAGCAACCGAAGTGGACCAAGCCGGGGAACTTCACTTTGTTCCACCAATTGAGGGATTGAACCCGGGAAAGGATTTATGTGCTCTGCCTGCTTTCAGTACTATAGTATTAAGTGCTGTTGCCCATAGCAACCAGCGGGAGCTGCCTGTCAAGTTATTGCTGCCTGCTTGCCCAGTTGCCCAGCCGCGGCTGGGACAGACACTTATACATTAAAGCCTATTCAGTAACATATTCTACCATGTGCCGTCACCCGTGGCAACCATGGCGGGCAATCGCGCCCATGGATTACAAATATGTCCACCGATCTGCAAATGCATTGTGACTGTTTGCTTCAAACTCCTGCTTTAAACAGTGAAGTGTACCTGGAGATGTCTACTGTTGTCGGGGAGATCGGGGTAAGCCTGTGGGTGCATGCGGGCAGGACTGTGCTGAGATGGGTTACAAACTTTATTGTTGCTTCGGCAACCACGGGAAAAGTCAGCGGTCATCTGCCCTCAGTTGCTAGGGCACAGTTGGTGTCTAGAGACATACCCAGACAAGTCCTGCTAGCTTCAGTGTGCCTGCAAACTTCAGTTCATCTAACAAGGGGTTA
This sequence comes from Aquarana catesbeiana, assembly GCF_042186555.1. Taxonomy (NCBI): domain Eukaryota; kingdom Metazoa; phylum Chordata; class Amphibia; order Anura; family Ranidae; genus Aquarana; species Aquarana catesbeiana. The sequence goes on along the minus strand of NC_133324.1, from coordinate 141,289,836 downwards.
CAGCAGCACGCAAAGGGAGGGGCCTTCCTATCAGTTTTGCAGACGCCAGCCTGTCTGGAAGCGAGGGGGCGGTGCCACGCCCTAGAGGAGACCCAGCGTTCCCTCCTAGCAGACACCATGTCAGGTTCTGGTATGGAGGCCGAGATGCTAAGTGCAGCACGCCCCTGGAGTTGGGAACAGGGAGCGCAGTGCTCAAAGAAGCACGGTTTGCGAGGTGGTTGCTTGTAGTCAGATGAGCTGATCACCAAGGGATGACTGTAGCAAGCTGGTAGCACTAGAAGTACTTGAGGTGCTTGGTAAAGAGAGAAACTGGGAGCCAAGCCAAAGGTCAGATAGGGTTGATCAGTCCATAAGCATTAACAGGAGCAAGCCGAGGTCATACACAGGAGCCGGGAACAGCAAAGTTGAGGAGCTAATCCGGGGTCAGACACAAGAGAATAAACAAAAGCAAAGTCCAGATGCAAGCCAGGGGTCAAGCGGGATATCAGCAAGCCAGGTCGGGAACAGGAGATCCACAAATCAGAGATACAGAAGCACAGGGAACACGGGAAGCTGAAGATAATCCAGCAATATCTTGACTTCAGTGGCAGATTTAAATAGGGCAGTTGGCACCAGCGTCTGTCAAGCCACTTGCAAGCTGCCGCCCATGCATGTTCACATAGTGTCCATGTTGGATGTGGGCAACATTGCCAGTCCTGCGACGGCCATGTCCCTGACAGTGCCCCTCCCCCCAAGGGGAAGCCTTCGGATGCTCAAACAAGCCCATTTTTCAGGGTACCTGTTGCGGAAGTTTTGTAACAGTCTGGCGACATGTATGTTTCCTGCAGGTTCCCAATAATTTTCCTCTGAAGAATACCCCTTCCATTTAGCAAGGAATTTAATTTGCCTCCCTCTCTTCCAGCAGTCCAGGATGGCTTCCACTTCATATTCCGTGTCGTTCCCGATGATAACTGGTGGAGGTGGCAACTCTTCTCTCCCTGGACATGGACTTGCCATGGTTGGTTTCAACGAGACGTGGAACACTGGGTGGATCCTTTAGGAATCTGGCAGAGCAAGCTCAAAAGCCACATGGTTCACTTCTCTTTTAATCTTGAATGGGCCCACAAACTTTGGCCCCAGCTTCGTAGAAGGACAAGAAAGTTTAAGGTTAACAGAGGACAGCCATACCTTGTCTCCCACCTTATAGATGGGGTTCCCTCTCCTCTTGTCTTACTGCTTTTTGAAGTCTTCCTGAGCCTTCCGCATGGATTCCCGGAGGACTTGATAGGATACATTTTTATCAAACAATCTTGAACGGCTGGTACTGGAGATTCAGGAATGATGTTGGGCAGAAACGAGGGATTAAAACCGTAATTGGCCAGAAGGGTGATTGATTGGTGGCTGTGTCTATAGAGTTATTGTATGAAAATTCAGCGCAAGGCAGCAAAGAGACCCAGTCATCTTGGAAAATTGAGCAGAAGCACCGTAGATACTGTTCCAGGGTCTGGTTTGTCCTCTCTGTCTGGCTGTTACTCTGAGGATGATAAGTAGAAGAGAGACATACCTCAACTGACAGAATCTTGCAAAGCTTCCTCTAAAATCCAAGGGTGAATCGCACGCCTCTATCAGAGACAATATTATCGGGTAGTCCATGTAGTCTGACTATTTCCTTCATAAAAATTTTCTTTGTGTCCATGGCGGAAGGTGTGCCTAACATGTGCAGGAAGTGCACCATTTTGGACAGCCGATCCGCTACTACCAGGATGGTTGTGAAACTCTGACGGGGGAAGATCAACTATAAAGTCCATAGAAATATTTTTCCAAGGATGCTCTTGGACTGGTGAGGGCCTTAGCAAACCCCAAGTATTGGTATTGGAACACTTGTTGCGCTGACATATCATACATGACTTCACATATTTCCTGCAGTCTGATTTTAACCACTTCAGCCCCAGAAGGATTTACCCTCTTCCTGACCAAGCCCTTTTTTGCGATACGGCACTGCGTCGCTTTAACTGACAATTGCGTGGTTGTGTGATGTTGTACCCAAACAAAATTGACGTCCTTTTTTTCCCACAAATAGAGCTTTCTTTTGATGGTATTTGATCACCTCTGCGTTTTTTTTTTTTGCGCTATAACAAAAAAAGAGCGACAATATTGAAAAAAAATCAATATTTTTTACTGTTTGCTATAATAAATATCCCCAAAAACTATATCAAAAAACAAATTTCTTCCACAGTTTAATCCAATATGTATTCTTCTACGTATTTTTAGTAAAAATCGCAATAAGCGTATATTGATTGGTTTGGGCAAAAGTTATCGTGTTTACAAAATAGGGGATAGATTTATGGCATTTTTATTAATTTTTTTTATTAGTAATTAGTATATATCCCAGCTTAGTGCAGCTACAGGCCATTAGTATGTCTGGAAGGCCAACAAGGAGAGGCAGACAGTCACAAGCCAATAAAAGAGGGCAAGCAGGCTCTGAGTCTAGAGGCAACAGTGCTGGTCGTGGAGACGGTGCATCCTCATCAGCACGTGGCCGTGGGACACGCTTGGCCTTTTTTTCGGCAGCTGGCTGTGTTGAGCCGCAACATGCGGAAGACTTGGTCGAGTGGATGACCAAGCCGTCCTCATCCTCCTCATCCTCTCTCACTAATGCTCAGGGTACTTTGTCTGGCAAAGCAGCTGCCAACGCAGCCTCTTCCCTCGGCTCAATGGCATCAGTGACACCTTCCCTAGCCCCACCATGTCCTCCTGAGGAGTCCCTTGAACTGTTTGACCACAGTGTTGGGTACATGCTCCAGGAGGATGCCCAGAATTTAGAAGGCTCTGATGATGATACTGAGCTAGATGAAGGCAGTAACGTGAGCACGGACAGAGGGGGTGCCCAAGAAGGACAGCAATCTGGCAGTCATGCTTCCCCTGCTGCAGCATACTGCCAGGTTTGCTCCAGTGATGAGGAGGGAGGGGATGATAAGGTCACTGACTCAACGTGGGTGCCAGATAGGAGAGAGGAGGAGGAGGAGGCAGGATGCCCTCCAGGGGCCAGCCTAAGGGCAGCACACTGACTGCATCACACCGCAAAGCTCCGCATGTGCAGGGCGCTGCTGTCTCTGAGCGTTATTATAAAAGTTCTTTGGTGAGGGCCTTTTTTGAGACGAGTGCATCAGATCGCACCACTGCTATTTGCAACATATGTTTCAAGCGTATCTCGCGTGGCCAAAACATCTCCCGCTTGGGTACCACATGCGTGACCAGACATAGGTTGACCTGCCATGCAGTTCATTGGCAAGCGTATCTAAAAGACCCACATCAAAGAACAAAGAGGATCTCTCCTTGCTCCTCATCAGCTGAGATTTCCAACCCCACTATAGCTTCAGTCCTCTCTGAGACCTGCACTGAAAGGAATGAAGGTGTAGAATTAGGTGTGTCACAGCTAAGTACTTGTGGGCAATCTGCTTTTGGTACACCAACGTCAGATTTTACCAGGCAAATTTCCCTGCCCCAGCTGCTGCACCGCCGAAAGAAGTTCGCTCCCAGCCATCCACATGCCCAGCAGTTGAATGCTAGCTTGGCAAAATTGCTAGCACTTGAACTGCTACCTTTTCAGTTGGTAGACTCTGCCCCCTTCTGTGAGTTTGTGGAATGTGCGGTTCCTCAGTGGCAGGTACCCAAACGCCACTTTTTCTCACGGAATTCTCTACCGGCATGTGGAAGGCAATGTCTTGGCCTCGCTGGACAGGGCGGTCAGCGGTAAGGTGCATATTACCGCTGACTCATGGTCCAGCAGGCATGGACAGGGACATTACCTAAGTTTCACCGCGCAATGGGTCACTCTGCTGGCAGCTGGGAAGGATGCAGGACAAGGTGCAGTAGTGTTGGAGGTTGTTCCGCCACCACGCCTCCAAAATGCCACTACTAATGATTGTGACACACCTCTCTCCTCCACCCCTCCTCTTCTTCTTCCTCCATGGCCTCTTCCTTTGCTTTGTCCTCGGAACCAGTGGTGCTCCGTAGGCATTCAAGGGGCTATGCAAGTACGCAGGCCAAAAGATGCCATGCGGTGCTTGAGCTTGTGTGCTTGGGGGGCAGGAGCCACACTGGGGCAGAGGTTCTGTCAGCTCTGCAGGGGCAGGTTCAGAGGTGGATGACGCCACGCCAACTTAAGGAAGGAATGGTGGTTTGCGACAATGGCACCAACCTCCTCTCCGCCCTCCGACAGGGACAACTGACCCATGTGCCCTGTTTGGCTCACGTCCTTAACTTGGTGGTGCAGCGGTTCTTGGGCAGGTACCTGGGCTTACAGGATGTCCTGAGGCAGGCCAGGAAAGTCTGTGTGCATTTCCGACGGTCATATAATGCCAGTGCTCGGCTGGCAGACCTCCAAAAGGAGTTTAACCTGCCCAAGAACCTCCTAATCTGTGACATGCCCACCAGGTGGAACTCAACGTTGGCCATGCTGCAGCGGCTGCATATGCAGCAGAGGGCCATCAATGAGTACCTGTGCGACTATGGCACCAGGACAGGGTCAGGGGAGCTTGTTTTTTTTCCCCACGCCAGTGGGCCATGATCAGGGATGCATGCACTGTCCTGTCACCATTTGAGGAGGCCACGAGGATGGTGAGCAGTGACAGTGCATGCATCAGTGACACTGTCCCCCTTGTCCACCTGTTGGAGCACACTCTGCGTGGAATAATGGACAGGGCACTTGAGGCAGAACAGAGGCAGGAAGAGGAGGACTTCCTTAGCTCTCAAGGCCCCCTTTATCCAGACAGTGTTCCTGCGTGCCCGCCGATCACACAGGAAGAGGAGGAGGAGCAGGAGGATTCTTTCAGTATGGAGGTGGAGCCTGGCACTCAGCATCAGCAGCAGTCTTTAAGGGATCAGTCCCAAGAAACACATGGACTTGTACATGGCTGGGAGGAGGTGGCTGTGGACCATGTCGTCCTTAGTGATCTAGAGGACTCCGGACCGAATGCCTCAGCAAACCTACGCTGCATGGCCTCCCTGATCCTGCAAAGCCTGCGTAAGGATCCTCATATTCGTGGTATCAAGGAGAAGGACCAATACTGGCTGGCAACCCTCCTTGATCCACGTTACAAGGGTAAGGTTGCGGACCTTATCTTGCCGTCGCAGAGGGAGCAGAGGATGAAACATCTTCGGGAGGCCTTGCAGAAAGGTCTGTGCAACGCGTTCCCAGAGACTGGGAGGTTACAAACTCCTGTTTCTGGACAACGTGTTGCTGAGGCTTCGGTCAGTCAAAGAAGGAGCGGTGGAGAAGGTGGCCGTCTGACCGATGTGTTCAGACAATTTTTTAGTCCACAGCCCCAAGGTATGATCGATTCCAGCAACCATCACCAGCGTCTGTTTTACATGGTGCAGGAATACCTAGGGGCAAGATCTGACTTGGACACCTTTCCCACCGAAAATCCTCTGGGTTACTGGGTCTTGAGGATGGATCACTGGGCAGAGCTTGCACAGTATGCAATTGAGCTACTGGCCTGTCCTGCATCCAGCGTTCTTTTGGAACGCACACTCAGTGCTGCTGGAGGCTTTGTAACCGATCACAGGGTGCGTCTGTCCACCAACGCGGTTGATCGACTGACCTTCATAAAAAAATGAATCAGTCTTGGATCACCACCAGCTACCAAGCACCTGATGCTGATGTAACTGAATAATTTTTTTTGAAATGTCAGATCCCTTCAAAGACTGCCTATGCTGATGCTGAGTGACTATCCTGTTATGCTGAGTAATTATCCTCTTCCTCCTCAATGATCATGCTGATAGCTTGTAAGAACATTTTTGGTTCTGGGCTCCGCCACCAGTGCCTAAGGCCCAATTTTTAAGCCCCTGTTTAACAGGGGCATGTAATTACAATTTTTGATGCAATTCTTTGCAGCAGGGCTAGTTCCTGCGTTCCAACTAGAGTATCTGTGAGGGGTTGCAGTGTTGTGGCACCAGCACCAGTGACTAAGGCCCAATTTTTCAGCCCCTGTTTAACAGGGGCGTGTAATTACAATTTTTGATGCAATACTTTGCAGCAGGGCTCGTTCCTGCGTTCCAACTAGAGTATCTGTGAGGGGTTGCAGTGTTGTGGCACCAGCACCAGTGCCTAAGGCCCAATTTTTCAGCCCCTGTTTAACAGGGGCATGTAATTACAATTTTTGATGCAATACTTTGCAGCAGGGCTCGTTCCTGCGTTCCAACTAGAGTATCTGTGAGGGGTTGCAGTGTTGTGGCACCAACACCAGTGCCTAAGGCCCAGTTTTTCAGCCCCTGTTTAACAGGGGCATGTAATTACAATTTTTGATGCAATTCTCTGCAGCAGGGCTAGTTCCTGTGCTCCAACTAGAGTATCTGTGAGGGGTTGCAGTGTTGTGGCACCAGCACCAGTGCCTTAGGCCCAATTTTTCAGCCCCTGTTTAACAGGGGTGTGTAAATACAATTTTTGATGCAATACTTTGCTGCAGGGCTCGTTCCTGCGTTCCAACTAGAGTATCTGTGAGGTGTTGCAGTGTTGTGGCACCAGCACCAGTGCCTAAGGCCCAATTTTTCAGCCCCTGTTTAACAAGGGCGTGTAATTACAATTTTTGATGCAATTCTTTGCAGCAGGGCTCATTCCTGCATTCCAACTAGAGTATCTGTGAGGGGTTGCAGTGTTGTGGCACCAGCACCAGTGCCTAAGGCCCAATTTTTCAGCCCCTGTATAACAGGGGCATGTAATTACAATTTTTGATGCAATTCTTTTGCAGCAGGGCTCATTCCTGCGTTCCAACTAGAGTATCTGTGAGGGGTTGCAGTGTTGTGGCACCAGCACCAGTGCCTAAGGCCCAATTTTTCAGCCCCTGTTCAATAGGGACATGTAATTAGAATTCTTGATCTAATATTTCACAGCAGGGCCCGTTTCTGCGCCCACCAAGATTAACTGTGAGGACTTACAGTGTTGTGGCACCAGCACCACCACCACCATCAAAGGCCCAATTTTTCAGCCCCTGTTCAACAGGGGCATGTAATTACAATTCTTGATCTAATATTTCACAGCAGGGCCAGTTCCAGCGCCCACCAAGAGTAACTGTGAGGACTTACAGTGTTGTGGCACCAGCACCACCACCACCATCACCAAAGGCCCAATTTTTCTGGCCCTGTTCAACAGGGGCATGTAATTACAATTCTTGATCTAATATTTCACAGCAGGGCCCTGTGAGGGCTTACAGTGTTGAGTCCACAACAACACCTAAGGCCCAAATTTCTGCTGAGTATATAGGGCAGGCCCCTACTTTCAAACATCCAACTTACAAACGACTCCTACTTGCAAACGGAAGGAGACAACAGGAAGTGAGATGAAATCTAACCCATAGGAAGGGGAATTCTCTCCTGTAAGAGTTAATATGGGAAAAACTTTTCTCCTTTCCACTGATGCTTTATCACCAATCCTTGTTTCACTAAATACCCCAAATTTAAAAAAAACAATTGTCATTGGGACAAAAAGTGAGGTGAAATCTTCTGAAGAGGAGCACAGACAGCAAAACAAATGTCACAGGAGTGATAACCCTTCCCTATGTTTTCCAAAAAGTTTAAAAACAGATTTTTTTGGCTGGAGCTACACTTTTGAAATGTACCAGTTCAAAATTACAAACAGATTCTACTTAACAACAAACCTACAGTCCCTGTCTTGTTTGCACCGCCTGTATACTGCTGTTCAGAGTATATAGGGCCTGGGGTCCCCACACCTTTCCTTTTTTTAATTTGGGTGCGGGGTTCCCCTTAATATCCATACAGGACCCAAAGGGTCTGGTAATGGACTGGAGGGTACCCATGCCGTTTGTCTCACTGATTTTCATCCATATTGCCAGGACCCGACATTACATTAAAGCCACAAGCAGTTTTAAATGACTTTTTTTCCTTTAAAAATGTCATTTTGTGCAGGGACTGTTCTAAACATGGGAAACACGCGCCACTTTACAGGCATACTATAGACACCCCCCAGGTACGATATTTAAAGGAATATTTCACTTTTTTTTTTTTTACTTTAAGCATCATTAAAATCACTGCTCCTGAAAAAACGTCCGTTTTTAAAAGTTTTTTTTGCATTGATCCATGTCCCCTGGGGCAGGACCCGGGTCCCCAAACCCTTTTTAGGACAATACCATGCAAATTAGCCTTTAAAATGAGCACTTTTGATTTCAAACGTTCGAGTCCCATAGATGTCAATGGGGTTCTAACGTTTGTGCGAATTTTCGGTCCGTTCGCAGGTTCTGGTGCGAACCGAACCGGGGGGTGTTCGGCTCATCCCTAATGTAGAGTTGAACATGACTTCATTTTTGAGCCAGTCGATGTGGGGCTTGTGCACTCGCAACCAGGGGACTCCCAAGATGACCGAAAACATGAGGGGGCACAGTGCATCAAAACTACCAATTCTTTATGGCCAGAATCAGTCACTGAGAGGATTGTCAGTGTCTCTTGCGTAACTAGCCAGAACGGGCAGGGAGCCATCGGCCAGGTGTACTGTTAGCTGCTTTTTCTTGATAACAAGGGGAATTTCAATTTTCTTAGCTAAGGTGAAGTCTAGGAAGCAGCTACAGACCCCCGAGTCAATGATAGCTGAGAGTTGGATCTCCTCTTCCGCCACCTATAGAGAGACAGGGAGAACAATGTGGGATGCAGAGGATCCTGACCCTTGAAAGTACACTGGAGTATGATAAGATGGCTTACTAGGCCTTATGGGCAGTTCCATAGGAAGTGTCCATTCCCTCCACAGCAAAGACAGAGATTCTTTTCTTATGGAGAAAGGGTTGAGTGGACCAAGCCAATCTGCATAGGCTCAACTTCTGATGCAGGATTGCTGGTGCTGGGGGGAAAGATACCTTGGGTAACATCCAGGTTGGTTTGAAGATCTTTTGGAACGCCGTTCTCGCAAATGTCTGTCCAGCTGTATAGTCAACTGAATGAGGCCCTCTAACATAGCAGGGGTTGCTACTGGCTAATTCATCCTTGAGGGATTCAGATAAGCCCAGCCGGTATTAGTATTTCAGGGCAGCTTTGTTCCAGCCTGTGTCTGCAGACCATTTGCGGAAGTCCACTGTGTAATCCTCTGTGGGGCACTGTCCCTGCTGTAATGGTAGTAGTTGCGCCATGGCCTCAAAGAATGCATCGACAGAGTTAATGGAGGGGCTCTTTTGTTCCAACAGGCCGTGGGTCCAGACTTGGGGTTCGTTAGAGAGTAGCGATATGATGAATCCCACCTTTACATTTTCTATGGAGAAAGTCCTTGGTTGGAAAGACAGATACGGCAGACAGGCATTTTTGAAGGATCTAAACTTTTTCCACTCTCCGAAGAACCGTTCAGGGGTTGGCACCCGTGGCTCAGGAGAAGGAATCAGAACTGTGTGGGTAGAGGTGGTGCTCTCCTGAGATGCAGCAGTAGAGGAGGTGCTGGCAGAAAAAGGTCCCGGGTCGGGGGGAAGCAGGTTCCGAAGACAGATGTTGCAGATGACCCTCCAGCTGGAAGTAGCCTTCTTGTAGCCTCGGCACCGATTGGGTTAATGCGGTGACCTGCTGACACAAGGCCTCTATAGGGGAAGCACCTCAGTCGGCCTCAGACATGGCTGGATTATGCTGTCAGGTTCTGGTATGGAGGCCGAGATGCTAAGAGGGCCCCCCTTGTGGCTAAGTGCAGCATGCCCCTGGAGTTGGGAACAGGGAGCGTGGTGCTCAAAGAAGCACGGTTTGCCAGGTGCTTGCTTGTTGTCAGATGAGCTGATCACCAAGGGATGACTGTAGCAGGCTGGTAGCACTATAAGTACTTGAGGTGCTTGGTAAGGAGCCCAACTAAAAGTCAGATAGGGTAGATCAGTCCAGAAGCATAAACAGGAGCAAGCCGAGGTCATACACAGGAGCCAGGAACAGCAGAGTTGAGGAGCTAAGCCGGGGTCAGACACAAGAGAATAAGCAGAAGCAAAGTCTAGATGCAAGGCAGGGGTCAAGCCGGGGAGCAGGGTCAGGGCAAGCTGGGCCAGTAACAGGAGATCCACAAATCAGAGATACAGAAACACAGGAAACACGGGGAAGCTGAAGATAATCCAGCAATATCCTGACTTCAGTGGCAGGTTTAAATAGGGCAGTTGGCACCAGCGTTTGTCACGCCACTTGCGCACTGCTGCTCACGCGTGTTCGCATTGCGCATGCACGTGCGCTGATCTGCACCGTGCACTCTAGTGCGTACCTGGGTTCTCTGAGAGCTTCCATGTTGGATATAGGCAACATTGCCAGTCCTGCAATGGCCATGTCCCTGACACACCACGAGGCAGAGGAGCAAGATGGCAGAGCGTGATCGTTTGTTTCCAGCGCTGACCTGGTTGCTTGATCTGCAGGAGCAGGCACTGGTGGACACCGGTGTCCGATTGGAGCATTTCTGGGGATTTGCCCTCGGGATGATTGAGGGAACAGAGCGACTGTGCCTGCTATGTCCAGAATGCTGGATACTGACCACGGTGGTCAGTGCAGGGATCCGGTGCGATCATTGCGGCGAATCACTTACATGGCTTGCATCCAGTCAGCAGGAGCCACAATACTACAAGGTGGACCTGCAGTCAGGACTGTGTCGTGTGCAGCTGCGGAAGTCCTGGAAGGCCAGAGTGAGCCTAGTATAGTCGCCGAAAGGCGGGGTGGAGTCTGAGCCTGGTGAATCCCCTGCGAACATCAGGAATAGGAGTCTGTCGTGGCCTGCGGCCTGATTGGGGATCTGGTGACTGTAAGTACTGCCCAGCAGGAACCAGTAGAAATGCCTGAAATGCCGGCTGCTTCTATGTCCTTGCTAGCCCCACCTTGAAGGAGCCAGTGCAGGAGGGAGATTTGCTCTCAGGTGAGCCAGGAGGAGAAGGCAAGGACAGGGCCATAAATTGGGGTTTTCCCAGACTGCAAACAGAGTTTGGGTCTCTGGAGGAGATAGCAGATTGGTCGTCCCACAGCAGCTCGGAGGAAGAATGGGAGATGGGAGGCTCCCAGGTCCAGGATATCCGGTCCGAGGTGGTAGATGTGCCAGATCTGAATATGGGAGCTGAAGAAGCTGCAGGAACCCCCATCAGCAGCAGACAACTTTTTTTTCTTCCATCACCCAGACCAGAGCAGCTGAATTCAGGCAGTGGGTCAAGAGGAACCATGATGCTTGCGTCCTGCCGGGAAAAGGGAAGCATGAGAACTGCCCAGGTTTTCCAGGTTCCAACAGGAAGTTTAGTGCAGAGTTGCTCTGGAGTGGGGTCTGGACTACCCTTATGCCCCTCCTGACATTATGGACATCGTAGAGAGCTCCCGGGGAGAGTGAGAGGATGACCTAGTGTGGGAGTATTTGCATATCCCCAAGCCTCTGAGGGTGCTGGAGTGTGAGGAGACCTGGGCCCAGTTTCAGGACATTTGGAAGGTATGGAGGCTGTGGAGAGCAATCTACAGGGACAGAATGGTGATAGTGAAAGCAGGATGGCCTGCAAGGAGCCACTCTGTCTCTATCAGAGAGGAGGGGGTAGTAGAAAGAGACTGCCTGATGCGCACTTCTATGCCTGAGAGGACTGCTGTAGAGTGCAACAATGGAAGTGGTAACATGAACTGTTATGAAGAGTACAGACTGTGTGTTTCCCCTTTTCTCTTTGATTCTTTACAGGATTAGACCGTCCTGCCATCCTAACCTGTGCCGATGGATAGACATTCCTATTGATGGATGCTGGGTGAGGTCTGATCACTGATTCCAATTTTTTCTTCTGAGGACCCTGATAGTCCGAGGAGGGCCCCTCCCACCAGGAACTCTAGAAAATAATTGTGTTTTTTTCTTGGTTTGCCCCTTTGTCACTGTCAGCAGGACGCTAACCCCCTCCTGACAGACCAACACTTAGGAAGCAACAAATGTATAATGAATGTCGAATTTTCTTTTTCTTTCTGTCAGCAGGTCTATAACCCCCTCCCAACAGAAAATGTTGAACAGTGCCTAGATAGTTGTTTGAGTAGGATGTTATTTGTTCTTTTCCCACAAGGCCTCTTCGGATTGGACGGCTGTTTATCCATCTCCGACTGGAGTCAAGAATCCTGCGGGCAGAGGATCTTCCTCTTTGGGGGTTGCTCTGGCTCAGTATATGGTGTAAAGTTGTTATTAGCTACAAGGACTTGTAGTTAGGTGTATGTAGTGTATGTTCTGTAAATACCAACAAAATGCCATTTTTATTTTTGTACGTATTTATTTGTGCATAGCCCTGTCACAGTTTCTTCCCCTGCCCCATCCAAAACTGTATTTGTGTGGGATGCCCTTGCTCCTTGCGAGCTGCTTTTTTAAATTTTCCCAGCCAAGGGACTAGGATTTGTACAGTTAGATTTTTTTGTAATGTAGGGAAATTTAAGCAGGCTTGGTAGGCAGCCAGGCCTGTGTATATGATTCTGGTTTGAAAGGAAGCCAGGAAGAGCTGGGTGACTGACAGGCAGTATCACTAAGACCTCCCCTCCCCTTGCAGAACATGCTAGAATCTATTGGAAAGGAAGGAGGAGAGGAGAGGTGGAGTTGTCTGGTGTATCTTGAGGGCTCTGTCCAATCCCCAACTAGGATTGGCAGGGGACAGGGCCCCTCAAAAACTCAGGGTCAGCCCAGCTGGGGGGGAGTTGTAATCAGGTGGAAGATGGAGATGGAGTGTTAGGCTGCCGGGGCCTTTGAGGGAGCTCCAGTTTGGGGGGGTTAGCTTGGGCCTAGGGCTCAGGTGTGGATGGGATCTTTTTACAACCCACAGAGGTGTCCTGACCAGGAGGCACAGGAGGAGCAAGAGAGGACAGCAGGAGAATACTGGTTTTGTTTACGTTTTGCCATCTGTGCCCCACTGGGGAGATTTACCTTCACTGTTGACCACCTGCTCCTTCTCAATAAACTACATAAACTCCAAGATTCTGCTCTATCCTGGTTCTCTTCCTATTTATCATAGTGCTCCTTCAGTGTCACCTACAACTCTGTCTCCTCCTCTCCTTTGCCCCTTTTTGTGGGGGTCCCCCAAGGCTCTGTTCTTGGACCCCTTCTCTTCTCTAGCTACACCTCCTCCCTTGGTCACTTGATAACTGCCCGCTTCCAATACCACTTATACGCTGATGATTTTTGTTTTTGTTCTTGGTTTTGCTAATATATTTTTTACTTTTTCTTTTTATTTTATCAATATTTTAACTGTCCTCCACTTACATTCACGTGTTTGTGGGTCTATTCCATATACACATAATTGTTGTATCCATGGATGTATTCATTATACATAGGGATTGTCCTATGTGCATTTCCATGTGAATTTATTCCATCATTGTGAATCCACATCCATTACGTGTATCAATGCATTTTTATCTGTGTATATACATATAGACGTATTGTCCTATGTATATTTTCATGGGAGTCCGCTCCACCATTGTACTTTTTATTAGTTTCTACACATTAGTTCTTGTCAGCAATTTATTTAGATGTATACTTTTTCTCTTTAGAGGTACACCTATATAATCACACATCAGTTTTTCACACTTTGTACTGGGGGCCATTATTCATCTCTTTGAGTCACCATCAATTTCTGGTGCTTTATAAGAGGTGACCGTTTTTATTTATGCATTTTTTATTTATGCATTTGTTTTTGTTCCCACTTTTAAAGTTCGTGCATTTCTTTTCAGTACGCATGCACTATATTTTGCCGTCCTTGAGAGACATTTTTCTCATTGCGGTCCTTCTTATTATCAGCGGCCCCTTAGTTACGTTATGGCTGCTGATGTCACGTTCGCACTAGCGGAGGTTTTCCCACTAGAAACCAGAGTACCCCTTTGTCTCGAATGCGCATGCGCAGCCTTGTTGTCTCGGTGTTGTTATTCCCTTCACTGAGGCTCCTCCCAGCAGCGTCACTTGGTTAATCTGGTGTCGTCACGTCCGCACATTAGAGACACTAGCTTTCCTTCCCCGTTTGTACACACTGCGCACGCGCGGCATCGGTGGTATTTTCTTGATCTGTGCGTACATTGCCGCACTTATTCCTTCATTTACACTTTGCATATAACATTACATGGCTCTATGTCAACCCTTGTTTGCACTTGTGCACTATTATTTTCTATTTTTTGGCCAGGCCGTTCCTACACTTCCGGTGTATATAAGAACATGAAAGGGAGGGGTGGAACGCATGCCTGGAACGCACGCCGGACGGCCATCTTGGCCGATACCGGAAGTAAAGTTTTTTCTAACGTGGAGCTGATTCTCATGACCATTGATGCATTTCTTATATATATCAGGGTGGCTACAGTGGGGGGAACCCCCCCAGACGACGTCTATGAAGATGAAACGCGTCGGGTAGGACCCCACTGTCGCCACTTTCTCACAGCGCTGTTTTTTACTTTGGATCTACATGTGAGTGTACATCTATATATTTTAAATAAAATCTTTGTTTTCGGATTTACACTATGTGGCCCTTCCTTTCTCTCCCCACCTATTAACACCATCTTCTGGTCCATGGAATATCGCCTTGAGGGATTCATTCACGTAATACCCCATCCCTCCGAGATCTGCAGGACCATCCATATCCGCGAGATTGCCTACACTCTTCAGGACCCAGGTGCCATTTTGAGGGATACAGTAATCCGTGGGATCACTTATTAACATAATTTCTTCGGGCCAAGCACAGCCACTCACCACCCAAGCCTTATCCGGCCCAACTCGGCGTATGCCCCTTTGGGTCCATCTCATCTGATACGGTTGATTCCTTTCACTGTATATTGACTGACCAATTGGCGTTCATGTTGGACATTGTATAGCGCTACACTTGTTCTCTGCTTATGCGCTGATGACACCCAAACCTATCTGTCTACTCCTCACCTCACTCCTTCAGTCTCCTCTCGCTTTACTAACTTACTAACTGACATATCAGCCTGGATGTCACACCACTTCCTTAACCACTTCAGCCCCGGAAGGATTTACCCCCTTCCTGACCAGAGCACTTTTTACAATTTGGCACTGCGTCGCTTTAACTGCTAATTGCGCGGTCATGCAATGCTGTACCCAAACGAAATTTGCGTCCTTTTCTTCCCACAAATAGAGCTTTCTTTTAAAGGTATTTGATCACCTCTGCCATTTTTATTTTTTGCGCTATACACGGAAAAAGATCGAAAATTTTGAAAAAAAATGATATTTTCTACTTTTTGTTCTAAAAAAAATCCAATAAACTCAATTTTAGTCATACATTTAGGCCAAAATGTATTCGGCCACATGTCTTTGGTAAAAAAAATGTCAATAAGTGTATATTTATTGGTTTGCGCAAAAGTTATAGCGCCTACAAACTAGGGTACATTTTCTGGAATTTACACAGCCTTTAATTTATGACTGCCTATGTCGTTTCTTGAGGTGCTAAAATGGCAGGGCAGTACAAAACCCCCACAAATGACCCCATTTTGGAAAGTAGACACCCCAAGGAAATTGCTGAGAGGCATGTTGAGCCCATTGAATATTCATTTTTTTTGTCCCAAGTGATTGAATAATGACAAAAAAAAAAAATTACAAAAAGGTGTCACTAAATGATATATTGCTCACACAGGCCATGGGCATATGTGGAATTGCACCCCAAAATACATTTAGCTGCTTCTCCTGAGTATGGGGATACCACATGTGTGGGACTTTTTGGGAGCCTAGCCGCGTACGGGGCTCCGAAAACCAATCACTGCCTTCAGGATTTCTTTTTCTTTTTTTTTTTTTTATTTTATATTTTTGTATGTGGTTTTTTTTTTTTTTTACACTTTTTTTTGTAACTGTAACTTTTATAACTGTAACCGGTTCCAGGTTCGGGTCTCTCAAAATGCGATGGCATCTTGGGAGACCCTGTGAAAGTGTGCCTAGTCTGTGCAATGCTGTACCCTACGCTAATACTCAACTAGTGTATGGTAGCGTTCAAAACATTCACCAATGCAAAGACCAGGATTGTCAGGACAGGAGGGACAATAATAGCGGGTGTCACGCCTATATCCGCGCTTGCTGCAGACACGACATCTTTTTTGGGGGGGTTCGCTGGGTAGGGGTACTCGGGAGGACATAAAGAAAATGCCTCTCATGCAGCTGACTGCATTTGGTTGGGGATGTGAATGGGGGAAGTACGGGCGCTGCAGAAGCGGTGGGTTCCCAATTAGGATTGGCGAATGCAGCAGGAAGGGCATTATGGGCACGACGGGCCTGTGTTTGTCTTCTTGGTGGCAGCGGGACACTACTTGTGCTTGCCACCTCACCAGCTTGAACTGCACTTATGGGACTCGCCATGTCACCAAGTGTTACTGCAGTGCTGGTTTGACTACGACCGGGGTGTACTAGGCCGCTGGTGCTTGCCAGTTCACCAAAACGCTACAAAAAAAACTGTTAGCGATCGCATGGATCAGGGCTGACTCTGCGAACGCTGCAGTTATGCGTTTAGTGTTTTGTAAGTGACAGTGATCGATCGATACTGCACTTGGGTGGGCTGGGCTGGGCCGGGCGGAGGGGCAAAACGCAGGTGCTAGCAGGTATCTGGGCTGATCCCGCTAACACTGCGTTTTTGGGAACCCTAAACTGCTGGGGACGCTAGGATAGATCTGATCGGATCAGATATTGATTCGTTCAGATACTATACCACTAAGGGAGGTGTACGGTGCGTGCGTGGGTGTTAGCGCGACTGGCGCTAACCTGACGCTGCCTGGGCCTGGTGCTTGTCAGTTCACCAAAACGCTACCAAAAAAACTGTTAGCGATCGCAGGGATCAGGCCTGACTCTGCGAACGCTGCAGTTATGCGTTTAGTGTTTTGTAAGTGACAGTGATCGATCAATACTGCACTTGGGTGGGCTGGGCTGGGCGGAGGGGCAAAACGCAGGTGCTAGCAGGTATCTGGGCTGATCCCGCTAACACTGCGTTTTTGGGAACCCTAAACTGCTGGGGACGCTAGGATAGATCTGATCGGATCAGATATTGATTCGTTCAGATACTATACCACTAAGGGAGGTGTACGGTGCGTGCGTGGGTGTTAGCGCTACTGGCACTAACCTGACGCTGCCTGGGGCTGGTGCATGTCAGTTCACCAAAACGCTACCAAAAAAACTGTTAGCGATCGCAGGGATCAGGCCTGACTCTGCGAACGCTGCAGTTATGCGTTTAGTGTTTTGTAAGTGACAGTGATCGATCAATACTGCACTTGGGTGGGCTGGGCTGGGCCGGGCGGAGGGGCAAAACGCAGGTGCTAGCAGGTATCTGGGCTGATCCCGCTAACACTGCGTTTTTGGGAACCCTAAACTGCTGGGGACGCTAGGATAGATCTGATCGGATCAGATATTGATTCGTTCAGATACTATACCACTAAGGGAGGTGTACGGTGCGTGCGTGGGTGTTAGCGCTACTGGCACTAACCTGACGCTGCCTGGGGCTGGTGCATGTCAGTTCACCAAAACGCTACCAAAAAAACTGTTAGCGATCGCAGGGATCAGGCCTGACTCTGCGAACGCTGCAGTTATGCGTTTAGTGTTTTGTAAGTGACAGTGATCGATCGATACTGCACTTGGGTGGGCTGGGCTGGGACGGGCGGAGGGGCAAAACGCAGGTGCTAACAGGTATATGGGCTGATCCCGCTAACACTGCGTTTTTGGGAACCCTAAACTGCTGGGGACACTAGTATAGATCTGATCGGATCAGATATTGATGCGTTCAGATACTATACCA
The DNA here is from genome assembly GCF_042186555.1 of Aquarana catesbeiana. Taxonomy (NCBI): domain Eukaryota; kingdom Metazoa; phylum Chordata; class Amphibia; order Anura; family Ranidae; genus Aquarana; species Aquarana catesbeiana. The sequence goes on along the minus strand of NC_133324.1, from coordinate 141,272,155 downwards.
CTAAGGGAGGCGTATGCGGCGTGCGTGGGTGTTAGCGGTACTGGCGCTAATCTGACGCTGCCTGGGGCGACGCATATCACCGCCGGGCGATCAGGGGGCTAAACCTTTATTCGGTAATAAACGGCGGGTGCCCTGACACTATAAAAAATAAAGGAACTAACCAGCGTCACCCGTAACAGTTATACGGTGATCAGTGGTGAAAGGGTTAACTAGGGGGCAATCAAGGGGTTAAAACATTTATTAGGTAGTATGTGGGGGTCCCTGTCGCTATAAAACGCTGACGGCAAACCTAAATATTTACCTCCCTAACTAGCGTCACCAGCGACACTAATACAGCGATCAGAAAAATGATCGCTTAGCGACACTGGCGACAGGGCGTGATCAAGGGGTTAAAACTTTATTAGGGGGTGTTAGGGGGGTACCCTAGACCTAAATGGGCTAACACTCACTGACCTAACACTGTAACTGTCACAAACTGACACCAATGCAGTAATCAGAAAAAAAAAAAAAACCTGCTTGGTGTCAGTTTGTGACAGGGGGGGGGTGATTGGGGGGGGATCGGGGGCAATCGGGGGGGGATCGGGGTGTTTTGTGTGCCTGGCATGTTCTACTGTGTGTGTGTTGTGCACTCACATTACAGTCTTCTCTCCTCGGCGTCGGAACGGAAAATACCAAGCCGAGGAGAGATGACATCGTTTCTTCTGCCTCTGTGTACAATACAGAGGCAGGGAAATGATCCCATTGGCTGGGAGCGATCGCAAGGGGGGGGGGCCACGAATGGATGGCCTCCCCCTCACCACCGATCGCCGAGGGAGATTTGCCGACCGCCGCAGGCACCGGGGGGGGGGTCCGATCGGACCCCCCCACCCGCGGGCAGGCAAGGACGTACCTGTAAGTCCTTTTGCCTGCCCGTGCCGCTCTGAGGACGTATATGTTCGTGCGGCGGTCGGCAACTGGTTAAACTAAATCTCTCTAAAACTGAGCTATTAATATTCCCCCCCACCTGTGCTCCCCTCCATGACTTTTCCATCAAAATCAACAATGCAACCATCAGCCCCTCCCCTCACACCAGGGTACTGGGTGTAATCCTAGACTCTGACTTGTCATTTCAGCCTCAAATCCAATCGTTGTCAAAAGTTTGTAGAATTCACCTCCGTAATATCTCTAAAATTCGCCCCTTTTTAACAAATAAAACCACCAAGCTCCTCATTCACTCCCTTGTTATCTCTCGCCTTGACTATTGCAACTCCCTTCTCATTAGTCTACCTCTCCATAGGCTATTCCCTCTTCAGTCTATCATGAATGCTGCTGCCAGACTTATCCACCTTACCAACTGCTCAGTGTCTGCCAACCCTCTCCTCCAATCCCTACACTGGCTCCCAATCACCCAGCGAATTAAATTCAAAATACTAACCACAACATACAAAGCCATTCACAACTCTGCCCCGAGCTACATCACCAATCTTGTCTCCAAATATCACCCAAATCGACCTCTCCACTCTTCTCAAGACCTCCTGCTCTCAAGCTCTCTCATCTACTCCTCCCATGCTCGTCTCCAGGATTTCTCCAGAGTCTCTCCCATCCTCTGGAACTCGCTACCTCCATCTATCCGGCTATCGCCTACTCTTGCTACCTTCAGGCGATCCCTGAAAACTCATCTCTTCAGGAAAGCCTATCACGTCTCCAACTAATCTTCTACCACTTCCAACAGCTCATTCCTCACAGTTACAACCTTTTGTACCACCTGCCCCACCCTATTAGATTGTAAGCTCTTCTGAGCAGGGCCCTCTTAATCCTCTTGTATTTTATTGTATTATAACTGTATTGTCTCCCTTTTATATTCTAAAGCGCTGCGTAAACTGTTGGCGCTAAATAAATCCTGTATAATAATAATAATAATAATAACTTGCTGTCCCATTGCCAAAACAGGAAGTGAGAGAAAATCCCTGCATCACTTCTACTTTTTCCCTAACAAGCAGGGCTCTGTCCCTATCTTACTCCCACGCCATGCACACACAATGAGACAGAATCTCTTATTTATATAATTCTATGTCAATACCGTTGGCCAAATCTTGCAGGATTTTGATATTCAATAAGATACTAATCCAACAAGGTCCCTCAATCTACACCTCTTCCCCAGGTGAGCTGACAGTCTCCCATGGCATCCAAAACCCTCTCTATGCTAATGACACCCTTCAGTCTCCTCATGCATTACTAATTTACCAACTGATACATTCGTCTAGATGTCACACCTCTTCCTCAAACTCAGTCTTTCCCAAAACTCATTTTGTTATACTTCTGTTCAATAAGTGAAGAAATTCAGAGCTGTCTTGTGTTCTGTGCACTCTGAAGTGTTATGTCAATGAGTCTTATCAGTCTGGCCAGGTTACATCAACTGCAGAACATCTCACCTTATGTTATAAGGTGTTCTGTAGTCCTAACACACTTCCTGTTCAAGAGTGACAACACTGCTCCTCCATAGATATAGTGAGTGAGTTTTGTCATCCTAGGACAGGAAATGTGTTACTGGCTGGACCACCAGGTAAAGACACAGGAACAACATTTTTTAAAGAAGACAACTAATGCAGCCACCACATGTAAGGACTGGTAAGCTGTTAAATATATATTTTTCTAGGGCTTAGATAAACTTGAATTTTTCATATAAATAGAAATTTTTACTGTGTGTCATGTACATTACATACATACTACTGTAACCTTGACTGTAGATGATAGCTGTTGTGGAACCTCTTCCTTTGTTACTTCTGTATTATCCTTCCATAATGTGGGCAGAGTTAAACTGAATATTCATTAATGCTGAAGTGCAGTAGTGATCTTTAAGGATACCGCTTTATAATGTTCATCTATGGAGTGTCTCCGGTGCAGGGGGCAGTCTTCTTGATTGGATCTGGAGGAGGATGGTTGACTGATGCAACAGAGCAAGGAGACAGTGAACTAGGCTGCTGGAGAAAGGGAGCGCTGCTGTGCCCCCATCCTTCAGAATGCAGGGAGGAAGCCACTGTGGGAACCATGTACTGAGGCAACCTATACTGAGCAGCTGAGAGAGAGCCCCATAAGGTCGCAGTGAAGTGGGGACAATGGTGTGTGCTGGAGCTATCTGATTCTGTGCTGCCCAGGTGAAGAGTGCTGATCAGAGACTGCTGCTGTCATCATACACTGTGCAATGCTACATGTGATTGACTGAGATGCTGCTGGATGAACAGATCCCTGCCATAGCTTACCACAATCAGGTGAGAACCTTTTCCCTGGGAGGGTGTGATTTAGGTGCCTGGTGGTGAGATCTGATTGAACTAGAGAGCATTACCACCACTTGTAATGAACATAAAGATGGACTGCCTCAGCAGGATTAAAAGAGAAAAATCATCAGCAACTACTATCCATGTCTGACTTGAACTGAGCTTTTACTGAATCAGAGCATGTGCTCAAAGTCCCAGAAGAGGGTGCTGTCAGAAACCATGAAATCAGACCGAGACAGAAGTACAGTTAAATCACACTTGTTTAATAATAAAAGTAAAAAGAACAAATGTAGTCAAAACATAGCCAAAGTTCAGTCACCGGAACAAATAGTCAGCCAAGCCAGAAGTCAGGGATCAATGTAGTTGAACAGCAAGCAGGATCTGGAGCCAGAAGGGATGTCAGTAAAGCCAGTCTTTAAACAGGAACAAAGTAGGTAGTTTCTTGTGATGTGAGCAGAGCTCCTCTGGACTGGACGTCTTAAGTAGGCCGGACTGACGAGCAGGATCATCAACAGCTGAGTAACTGTGGAGAGAGATGGGAGCTGGCAATTAGCCGACAGCTGAGCGGCCAGCTCAGAGAAGGAAGGGCTGGGCCCAGCCCTGATAGGTGCCTTGGAACTGGTAAGAGATTAACATCATACAAGTTAATCTTTTGTCCACTACTGAACTTTCTTCAAGGGCCCCAATTTTGCCAGCCAACATTTTTTTCCTTTCTTCAATCACAGTGTGATAAACTGGGACTGTTATAGCAAGTTAGGACTGTCTTCATATACTGTTGCTAGGTAAATGCAGTTCGTTAATTACTATCCAAATACAATAGGTGTTTAACCACATCTCTCAAAGTTACAGTGCCTTGCAAAAGTATTCACCCCCCTTGGCTTTTTACCTATTTTGTTACATTACAGCCTTTAGTTCAATGTTTTTTTAATCTGAATTATATGTGATGGATCAGAACACAATAGTCTAAGTTGGTGAAGTAAAACTAGAAAAATATATACATAAAACTATTTTTCAGAAATAAAAAAATGATAATTGGTATGTGCGTATGTATTCACCCCCTTTGTTATGAAGCCCATAAAAAGCTTGCGTGAAACCAGTTACCTTCAGAAGTCACATAATTAGGGAAATGATGTCCTCCTGTGTGCAATCTAAGTGTCACATGATCTGTCATTACATATACACACCTTTTTGAAAGGCCCTAGGGGCTGCAACACCTAAGCAAGAGGTCCCACTAACCAAACGCTGCCATGAAGACCAAGGAACTTTCCAAACAAATAAGGGACAATGTTTTTGAGAAGTAGTCAGGGTTAGGTTATAAAAAATATCCAAATCTTTGATGATCCCTAGGAGCACCATCAAATCTATCATAACCAAACGGAAAAAACATGGTACAACAGCAAACCTGCCAAGAGACGGACGCACACCAAAACTCACAGACCGGGCAAGGAGGGCATTAATCAGAGAGGCAGCACAGAGATCTAAGGTAACCCTGGAGGAGCTGCAGAGTTCCACCGCAGAGACTGGAGTATCTGTACATAGGACGACAATAAGCCATATGCTCCATAGAGTTGGGCTTTATGGCAGAGTGGCCAGAAGAAAGTCATTACTTTCAGCAAAAAACAAAATGGCACGCTTTGAGTTTGCGAAAAGGCATGTGGGAGACTCCCAAAATGTATGAAGGAAGGTGCTCTGGTCTGACCCAGTGGGGATGTTTTTCAGCAGTCTGGACTGGGAAACTGGTCAAAGTTGAGGGAAAGATGGATGGTGCTAAATACAGGGATATTCTTGAGCAACACCTGTACCACTCTGTGTATGATTTGAGGCTAGGATGGAGGTTCACCTTCCAGCAGGACAATGACCCCAAACACACTTCTAAAGCAACACTTGAGTGATTTAAGGGGAAACATGTAAATGTGTTGGAATGGCCTAGTCAAAGCCCAGACCTCAATCCAATAGAAAATCTGTGGTCAGACTTAAAGATTGCTGTTCACAAGCGCAAACCATCCAACTTGAAGGAGCTGGAGCAGTTTTGCAAGGAGTAATGGGCAAAAATCCCACTGGTAAGATGTGGCAAGCTCATAGAGACTTATCCAAAGCGACTTGGAGCTGTGATAGCCGCAAAAGGTGGCTCTACAAAGTATTGACTTTAGGGGGGTGAATAGTTATGCACATGGACTTTTCTGTTATTTTGTCCTATTTGTTGTTTGCTTCAAAATAATAAAAAAAAAACATCTTCAAAGTTGTGGGCACTTTCTGTAAATTAAATTATGCAAATCCTCAAACAATCCATGTTAATTCCAGGTTGTGAGGCAACAAAACACGAAAAATGCCAAGGGGGTGAATACTTTTGCAAGGCACTGTACTTTATTGTCTTATTAATTGCTTGTATAAGTACACTTGCCAATCTTCTCTTCTTTTAGGCTAGGCCTAATAAATTATTTTAAATACCTCATGGTGTGTAGGTAAGTACTGGGTGAGCAAGGTGTGTCATATTCAGGTGTGCAGAGAAATCACAAAACAAGTCAGCGGCTCCTCTGGGGGGTAGCACCACACTACTATGTCTTGTGCTGACTTAGCGGCCAGCAGGAGGAACCACAGTGCCCAGTGAAAGAGTTGATTTAAAGCACTGATGTGTGTAGAATCTTCTAGTGTGCTACTAGTGGTAGTACAGGAAAATGTATCTGGCCCAGTGATAAACCTGATGCATGGAATCTGGGTCAGGGTTGTTATAGGTCAGGACTGGATGACTCATCCTGGCAGCTCTCTGGTGCCTCCCCATTTCTAGAATGTTGGAGGAAATCGTAGAAGATAGTGGGTGGAAGCTAGGAGGGGTTGGCTGTTAGGCAATCCCGAGGAGTAGGCATGGCAGAGGACTAAGGAGCCCTTCAATAGGAATGAGCCATGCCAGTCAGGGAGCCGGGTGGAAGATGGAGAAGCAGTGCTGAGAAGAGTCTGTTGGTGGCCCTTGAGGAACTGCCGGGGAGGGGTTTTACCTCGGGCTAGAGCTCGAGAGGCTGGCCTGAAAGGATTCCAGTTAGAGGGACCCTAAATGGAGCGGCAACAGGAGCAAAGAGAGACAGTAAATAGATCAGCACGGTGCAGGAACCGAAAAGGAGAGAGACTGTCAACTGTAGCAGTGTTCTCCTGAAGACAGCTGTGTGCCAAGTCTTCATCCAACCTTGCTCTGGGGAGTCTTCATGTGTATGTCAGTCAGGAGGACTGGTAAGAGAAAGCAGCCCAGGTGACCTTGGTTTCCAAATGAAATGCAACATTTTCCACAGTCAGTGATGATTTGGGGAGCCATGTCATCTGCTGGTGTTGGTCCACTATGTTTTATCAAGTCCAAAGTCATCCCTTTACCAATAAATTCTAGAGCACTTCATGCTTCCCTCTGCTGACCAGCTTTATGGAGATGATGATTTCATTTTCCACACTGCCAAAAGTACCAATACCTGGTTTAATGACCATGGTATTACTGTGCTTGATTGGCCAGCAAACTCGCCTGACCTAAACCCCATAGAGAATCTGTGGGGTATTGTCAAACGGAAGATGAGAAACACCAGACCCAACAATGCAGATGAGCTGAAGGACGCTATCGGCAACCTGAGCTTCCATGATACCCCAGCAGTGCCACAGGCCAGGGCCGGTACTAGGGGTGGGCGGGAGGGGCAGCTGCCCTGGGCAGAAGGATTTACAGTGTGAAGCGGGCGCAGTTTGCTGGGTACAATCCTGCACAGAATATGTTGCCGAATGTAACACAGGCAGAGAGCTTTGTCCCTGCCTGTAGGCTACATCGTAGCACTACACCCACCCCCTGCCTGCACAGTACACTGCACTATTATCTACACATCAGGTTGGGAAGGCATGGGTTGTCAATGGTTTCTTGATTGACTTTTCTGCTCCTCTCCTTGCCTGGACAGTGGCTTCTCTCCTCCCTCTCCAGTCTCTATTACTCCTGTCTTATCTCTCCCACTGTACCCATGTCTGTAGGCCATCACCACCACACCCCTCTCCCAGTGTCCTGTGTTTATCTCTGCATGCTATGGAAGATGTTGGGGCCCATTCCCCCTCTGTGTAGTGCCCCCTCGTCCTGTGCCCTTCCCCTCAGACCCCCTCCTCTCTGCTGCACGGCCAAACTGAGTGGTGTTCTGTCCTCTGTCTCAGCTGACAGGTAAACACACTGTTAGGTTTGATACCATTGTTAATTGCTGTGGAGACAACTGTTCTGTCACATTCTATTTTTTAGTAAGGGCCCATTCACAAGAGGTCATAGGTGCGCACAGCCTATTGCATTAGGGTGTGCACCTCAAAGTTCAAACACACATGCACAGTAGAGCAGTGGATTTTATCAGTCAGTGTTGCCACAACCTTCCAGACTTAAATTTACTGACACCACACCCAAAATTTACTGGCTAAGCCACGTTTTTACTGGCATTTCCAGTGTAAAATTCAGTATTTAGGCTACAAACAAGTACAATATGCAATTAGCAATGTGAGTTAAGATAGATATTAAGGCAATAAAAACATATATTGTATTTTATTTTTGATAAAGTAAGTAGCTCAGGGACAGGACTCAGGAGGGCAATAAATGGTCAGGCTCACACACATGAAATTGACTCTCACAGGGACACTGACAGCAGTGTGCAGCAGCACAGATAATGATGACCCTTCACTGACACAACACGTCTACTTATTTTTTATAATATTATTTTGGTTTATATTTTTTTTTACAATTTGTTAGAAGCCCTATTGAGGGGCTTTGGCGAAATAGCAGAGAAATGTACTGAGAACAGGGATTTCCCAATCCTTTTCTCAATAGCATCAGCTGCCATAGGGGTTCAGCAGGGGGAATCTGCATTGCACAGAGTGATTAGGGTGTGCCCAGGCACACCCATCACACCCTGTGCGCACGCCTATGCAAGAGGTGCAAACGTGTCTCCCATGCAGGGCTGACTTTTACCAGCGAGGGGTACATAGGTGTTGTGCACATCCCCATGCTAAGTGCCCCATTAATTTCTGCTGTGACATGAGACTACCTGAACACAGCCACTGTATCCTAACATGACATGCAGGTGCGGGTCTCAATTAGGGTTACCACCTCATCCCTTTAAACCCAAACACCTTTGAGTTACACAGGTTCTGAGGCTAATTAAATGCAGATAAGGCACCAAGTGAGTTTAATTGTCAACTTAATCAGCCACAGAACCTGTGTAATTAATATGTGTTCGGGTTTAACCGCTTCAGCCCTGGAAGATTTTACCCCCTTCCTGACCAGAGCACTTTTTGCAATTCGGCGCTGCGTTGCTTTAACTGACAATTGCGCAGTCGTGCGACGTTGTACCCAAACAAAATTGACGTCCTTTTTTCCCACAAATGGAGATTTCTTTTGGTGGTATTTGATCATCTCTGCGGTTTTTATTATTTGCGCTATAAACAAAAAAAGAGCGACAATTAAAAAAAAAAAACACAATATTTTGTACTTTTTGCTATAATAAATACCCCCTTTTTTAAAAAAAAAAGCAAATTTTTTTCTCAGTTTAGGCCGATATGTATTCTTCTACAAATTTTTGGTAATAAAAATCGCAATAAGAGTATATTGATTGGTTTACGCAAAAGTTATAGTGTCTACAAAATAGGGGATAGATTTATAGCATTTTTATTTTATTTTATTTTCACTAGTAATGGCGGCGATCTGCATTTTTAATTATGACTGCGACATTATGGCGGACACATCGGACAATTTTGACACATTTTTGGGATCATTGGCATTAATACAGCAATAAGTGCTATAAAAATGCATTGACTACTGTAAAAATGTCACTGGCAGTGAAGGGGTTAACACTAGGGGGCTATCAAGGGTTTAATTGTGTTCCCTAGTGTGTGTTCTAACTGAAGGGGGAGGGGAATGACTAGGGGAGATGACAGATCTCTGTTCATACTTTGTATGAACAGACGATCTCTCACTTCTTCCCTCAGAGAACTGGAATCTCTGTGTTTACACACAGAGATCCCGGTTCTCGCCGTGTTACGAGCGATCGCAGGAGCCCAGCGGTCATCGAGACCACTGGGCACTCGCATCGCCTGCAGGGGCGGGCTGCAGGCGTGCACCCCTAGTGGCCACCAGAGGGATCGACGTAACATAATGGCGATTAGCGCAGCCGAGCCATGTTACCGCAGTACAACTGCGGCGGCTGGTAGGCAAGTGGTTAAAGGGATGAGGTGGCAACACTAGTCCCAATAGAAGTGAATGGGACGCTGGCACATGGATTCATGCAATGTCCGTACATCCCCCTGCTGATAAAAGAGCGCCCTGCACAGAACACACGTCTGCGCTGCATTTGAATGGGCCCTAAAGAACTCATATACATGGCTGCTTAACCACTTGCTGACCGCCTCATGACGATGTACGTCGGCAGAATGGCACGGGCAGGCAGAATCACGTACCTGTACGTGATCTGCCTCCCGCGGGAGGGGGGTCCTATTGGACCCCCCCCCATGCCCGAGGCTTCCGGCATTTGTTTGCAGGCGATCAGAGGTGAGGGGGAGGCCATCCATTCGTGGCCACCCCCTCGCGTCGCTCCCGGCGAATGAAATCCTTCCTCTGCCTCTGTAATGTAAACAGAGGGAGAGGAAGTGATGTCATCCCTCCTCGAGCCGGTCTTTTCGTTCCGGCGCTGAGGAGAGAAGACATCAATGTGAGTTACACCAACACTAAACGTACAGTAAAACACACTAGGCACACTTTTCACCCCCCATCACCCCCCGATCACCCCCCTGTACCCCCTGTCACACTGACACCAATAGCAGTTTTTTTTTTTGCATTGGTGTCAGTTTGTGACAGTTATAAGTGTTAGGGCAGTTAGGTTTAGCCCCCTTTAGGTCTGGGGTACCCCCCTTTAGGTCCAGGGTACCCCCCTAACCCCCCCTAATAAAGGTTAACCCCTTGATCACCCCCCGTCGCCAGTGTCACTAAGCGATCGTTTTTCTGATTGCTGTATTAGTGTCACTGGTGACGCTAGTTAGGGAGGTAAGTATATAGGTTCGCCATCAGCGTTTTATAGCGACAGGGACCCCCATATATTACCTACTAAAGGTTTTAACCCCCTGATTGCCCCCTAGTTAACCCTTTCACCAGCGATCACCGTATAAGTGTTACGGGTGACGCTGGTTAGTTTGTTTTTTATAGTTTATCATAGTTTTAGGGCACCCGCCGTTTATTACCTTATAAAGGTTTAACCCCCTAATTGCCCGGCGGTGATATAAGTTAAGTTTTTAGGGTCAGATAAGGTCTGCGTCGCCCCAGGCAGCGTCAGCTTAGCGCCAGTACCGCTAACACCCACGCACGCAGCATACACCTCCCTTAGTGCTATAGTATCTGAACGGATCGATATCTGATCCGATCAGATCTATACTAGCATCCCCAGCAGTTTAGGGTTCCCATAAATACAGTGTTAGCGGGATCAGCCCAGATACCTGTTAGCACCTGCGTTTTGCCCCTCGGCCCAGCCCTGCCCAGCCCACCCAAGTGCAGTATCGATCGATCACTGACACTTACAAAACACTAAGCACACATAACTGCAGCGTTCGCAGAGTCAGGCCTGATCCCTGCGATCGCTAACAGTTTTTTGGTAGCGTTTTGAATCAGTCGCTAACAGTCAGGAGCTTTTTTGCCTGTGAGTCTCACTAGTGTACCCCTAAATTTAGAGCCCAAAATGGCAAATCGAAGGTACACTAGTGAAGAGGCCTACACGTTTCTGAGCATGACAGATAGTGAAGATGAAGTCACTCATCTGTCAGATTCAGGCTCAGAATACGAACCTGTAGAGGACAGCGGCTCCATGACAGATAGCTCTGATGACGGAGTTGTGGTCCCTGCTAAGGTCAGGCGTACCAGACCCCAATCTTCTTCTTCTGTCCTTGAAGTGCAAGAACCGCAGGTCCCTCGTATGGAGCAGAGAAGTACTAGTGCCGCTATTCCTTCTGGTGAACTGGCAAGCACCAGCGGCCTAGTACACCCTGGTCGTATATCCAGCACTGCAGTATCACGTGGTGACGTGGCGAGTCCCATAAGTGCAGTTCAAGCTGGCGAGATGGCAAGCACTAGTAGTGTTCCGCTGCCACCAAGAAGATGAACACAGGCCCGTCGTGCCCATAGTGCCCTTCCTGCTGCATTCGCGAATCCGAATTGGGAACCCACCATTCTGCAGCACCCGTACTTCCCCCATTCACTGGCCAACCCGGAATTCAGGTGGAAACAGTTGATTTTACGCCACTGGATTTTTATTCTCTGTTTTTCACCGAAGATCTCTATTGATCTATTGTGGAAAAAAGCAATTTATACGCTGGTCAACACATCGCCGCTAATCCCCAGTCTTCCCTTGCCAGAGATTGGAGACCAATTACGGTCTCCGAATTTAAGATCTTTCTGGGCCTTTCCCTCCTCATGAGCATAACCAAAAAGAGTGAGTTGCGGTCATATTGGTCCACTGACCCAATTCACCATATGCCCGTGTTCTCTGCTTCCATGGCCAGGACACGATACGAGCAGACTTTGCGGTTCATGCACTTCAATGACAATGAACTCTGTCGTCCTCATGGAGACCCTGGATACGATCGGCTCTACAAAATTCGGCCCCTCATAAACCACTTCAACAAGCGTTTTGCAGACTTGTTTACTCCCCATCAAGTTGTCTGCGTTGATGAGTCCCTGATTAAATTTTCTGGCCGCTTGTCATTCAAACAATACCTTCCCAGCAAGCATGCCAGATACGGGGTCAAGATGTATAAGCTCTGTGACAGGGCCACAGGCTATACATGTAGTTTTATGGTTTACGAGGGAAAAGACAGTCATGTAGAGCCGACAAACTGCCCAGACTACATAGGAAGCGCTGGCAGGATAGTGTGGGACTTGGTGTCACCCTTATTCGCAAAGGGGTACCACTTGTACGTGGACAATTATTACACAAGCGTGCCACTTTTTAGTCACCTTTTTGATCAACAGATTGGAGCATGTGGCACCGTGCGACCTAATCGCCGGGGCTTTCCCCAGCGGCTTGTAGATTCCCGTCTTAGGCTGGGGGAGAGAGCCTGCTTGCAGTGTAATAACTTGCTCGCTATGAAGTGGAGGGATAATAAGAATGTTTTCATTCTTACCTCCCTTCATGCAGACACGACGGCCCAAATTACTACGGCGACTGGTGTTGTGGAGAAACCCCTCTGTGTCCACGAATATAACCAAAATATGGGAGGGGTGGACCTAGTTGCCCGTAAGGCCAGACGCTGGTACAAAAAAGTGTCTGTTTATTTATTTCAATTGGCTTTGCTGAACGCTCATGTGCTATACAGAGCTTCAGGACGGACTGGATCCTTCCTTAAATTCCAGGAAGAGATCGTCAGAGCCCTTCTGTTTCCAGACGGTGCTCCACCTCACCTTCCCCAACCAAATGCAGTAAGCTGCATGAGAGGCATTTTCCTTATGTCCTCTCGAGTACCCCTACCCAACGAGCCCCCCAAAGAAGATGTTGTGTCTGTAGCAAGCGCGGATTAAGGCGTGACACCCGGTATTATTGTCCCTCCTGTCCTGACAATCCTGGTCTATGCATTGGTGAATGTTTTGAACGCTACCATACACTAGTTGAGTTTTAGCGTAGGGAACAGCATTGCACAGGCTAGGACACACTTTCACAGGGTCTCCCAAGATGCCATCGCATTTTGAGAGACCTAAACCTGGTACCAGTTACAAAAGTTAAAGTTACTAAAAAAAGTGTAAAAAATAAATAAATAAATAAATAAAATAAAAACACAAAAAAAAATATAAAATAAAAAAAACAAAAATAGTTGTTGTTTTATTGTTCTCTCTCTCTCTATTCTCTCTCTATTGTTCTGCTCTTTTTTACTGTATTCTATTCTGCAATGTTTTATTGTTATTATGTTTTACCATGTTTGCTTTTCAGATATGCAATTTTTTTATACTTTACTGTTTACTGTGTTTTGTTGGTAACCATTTTTTTGTTTTCAGGTACGCCATTCAGCTGCAGAGCGGATTTATTTATCTTGACAGCAAGAGCGTTTGCTCCCACGATACATAAAGCCGTGACTCCAGCGCTGTCAGAGGTGATTTCACCACCACAGTTACATACTTTAGCATATATGCCGAAGCGTGGGGGCAGCAGTGGGTGGGGGAGCAATTTGCTCTTGCCTTTTGTGGGAGGATGCCCCCATGCTTCGGCATATATATATTTTAGGCACAGGTTGCGTTAAATGTTTTATTTTTTACAATTTTTTTTTTGTATTTGCTTTGCAGGTATGGTAAGTCTTACTGTTATACTGTAATGTTACTTTGTTTTATTGTTAACCATCATTTGCTTAGTAGGTACGCCATTCAGTTGCAGCGCAGATTTATTTACCTTGACAGCAACAGCGTTTGCTCCGATATATAAAGCCGTGACTCCAGCGCTGTCGGAGGTGATTTCACCACCACAGTGACATAATTTAGCATATATGCCGAAGCGTGGGGGCAGCAGAGGGCAGAGGAGCGATTTGCTCCTAACTTTTGCGGGAGGATGCCCCCATGCATGGTATTCTAATGGTGGGCATATGGTGGGCATACCCACCGATCAATCTCTTTTTTTCGTTCAGCCCACAGGCTGCATGAAAAATAAGTTTACACTATATGCCCAACAAGGACCAGCAACGTACTGGTATGTTGCTGGACTTTGAGTGGCTATACCAGAATGATGCCTGCAGGTTTAGGTATCATCTTGGTATCATTCTTTTCAGCCAGTGGTTGGCTTTCATGTAAAAGCAATCCTAGCGGCTAATTAGCCTCTAGACTGCTCTTACAAGCAGTGGGAGGGAATTCCCCCCCCCCCACCCACCGTCTTCCATGTTTTTCTCTGGCTCTCCTGTCCCAACAGGGAACCTGAGAATGCAGCCGGTGATTCAGCCAGCTGACCACAGAGGTGATCAGAGACCAGAGTGGCTCCAAACATCTCTATGGCCTAAGAAACCAGAAGCTACAAGCATTTAATGACTTAGATTTTGCCGGATGTAAACAGCGCCATTGGGAAATTGGGAAAGCATTTTATCACACCAATCTTGGTGTGGTCAGATGCTTTGAGGGCAGAGGAGAGATCTATGGTCTAATAGACCCCAGTTTTTTCAAAAAAGAGTACCTGTCACTACCTTTTGCTATCATAGGGGATATTTACATTCCCTGAGATAACAATAAAAATGATTAAAAAAAATAAAAATGAAAGGAATGGTTTAAAAATAAGATAAAAAAGCAAAAAAATAATAAAGAAAAAAAAAAAAGCACCCCTGTCCCCCCTGCTCTCGTGCAAAGGCGAACGCAAGCGTCAGTCTGGCGTCAAATGTAAACAGCAATTGCACCATGCATGTGAGGTATCACTGCGAAGGTCAGATCGAGGGCAGTAATTTTAGCAGTAGACCTCCTCTGTAAATCTAAAGTGGTAACCTGTAAAGGCTTTTAAAGGCTTTTAAAAATGTATTTAGTTTTTCGCCACTGCACGTTTGTGCGCAATTTTAAAGCATGTCATGTTTGGTATCCATGTACTCGGCCTAAGATCATCTTTTTTATTTCATCAAACATTTGGGCAATATAGTGTGTTTTAGTGCATTAAAATTTAAAAAAGTGTGTTTTTTCCCAAAAAAATGCATTTGAAAAATCGCTGCGCAAATACTGTGTGAAAAAAAAATTAAACACCCACCATTTTAATCTGTAGGGCATTTGCTTTAAAAAAATATATAATGTTTGGGGGTTCAAAGTAATTTTCTTGCAAAAAAAAAATTATTTTTTCATGTAAACAAAAAGTGTCAGAAAGGGCTTTGTCTTCAAGTGGTTAGAAGAGGAGGTGATGTGTGACATAAGATTCTAAATGTGCATAAAATGCCAGGACAGTTCAAACCCCCCCCCAAATGACCCCATTTTGGAAAGTAGACACCCCAAGCTATTTGCTGAAAGGTATAGTGAGTATTTTGCAGACCTCGCTTTTTGTCACAAAGTTTTGAAAATTGAAAAAAGAAAAAAAAATGTTTTTTCTTGTCTTTCTTCATTTTCAAAAACAAATGAGAGCTGCAAAATACTCACCATGCCTCTCAGCAAAGAGCTTGGGGTGTCTACTTTCCAAAATGGGGTCATTTGGGGGTTTTGTGCTATCTTGGCATTTTATGGCCTTCGAAACTGTGATAGGTAGTGAGGAGTGAATCAAAAATTTACGCCCTTAGAAATCCTGAAGGCGGTGATTGGTTTTCGGGGCCCCGTACGCGGCTAGGCTCCCAAAAAGTCCCACACATGTGGTATCCCCATACTCAGGAGAAGCAGCAGAATGTATTTTGGAGTGTAATTCCACATATGCCCACGGCATGTTTGAGCAATATATCATTTAGTGACAACTTTGTGCAAAAAAAAAAAAAATTTGTCACTTTCCTGCAACTTATGTCAAAATATAAAATATTCCATGAACTCAACATGCCTCTCAGCAAATAGCTTGGGATGTCTACTTTCCAAAATGGGGTCATTTGGGGGGGGTTTGTGCCATCTGGGCATTTTATGGCCTT
This sequence comes from Aquarana catesbeiana, assembly GCF_042186555.1. Taxonomy (NCBI): domain Eukaryota; kingdom Metazoa; phylum Chordata; class Amphibia; order Anura; family Ranidae; genus Aquarana; species Aquarana catesbeiana. The sequence continues at coordinate 141,256,322 of NC_133324.1, read as the reverse complement.
CAAAACTGTGATAGGGAGTGAAATCAAAACTTTACGCCCTTAGAAATCCTGAAGGCGGTGCTTTGTTTTCGGGGCCCTGTGCGCGGCTAGGCTCCCAAAAAGTCCCACACATGTGGTATCCCCGTACTCAGGAGAATCAGCAAAATGTATTTTGGGGTGCAATTCCACATATGCCCATGGCCTGTGTGAGCAATATATCATTTAGTGACAACTTTGTGCAAAAAAAAAAAAATTGGTCACTTTCCCGCAACTTGTGTCAAAATATAAAATATTCCATGGACTCAACATGCCTCTCAGCAAATAGCTTGGGGTGTCTACTTTCCAAAATGGGGTCATTTGGAGGGGTTTTGTGCCATCTTGGCATTTTATGGCCTTCAAAACTGTGATAGGTAGTGAGGAGTGAAATCAAAAATTTACGCCCTTAGAAATCCTGAAGGCGGTGCTTGGTTTTCGGGGCCCCGTACGCGGCTAGGCTCCCAAAAAGTCCCACACATGTGGTATCCCCATACTCAGGAGAAGCAGCTAAATGTATTTTGGGGTGCAATTCCACATATGCCTATGGCCTGTGTGAGCAATATATCATTTAATAACAACTTTTTGTAAATTTTTTTTTTTGTCATTATTCAATCACTTGGGACAAAAAAATTAATATTCAATGGGCTCAACATGCCTCTCAGCAATTTCCTTGGGGTGTCTACTTTCCAAAATGGGGTCATTTGTGGGGGTTTTGTACTGCCCTGCCATTTTAGCACCTCAAGAAAGGCTGTGTAAATTCCAGAAAATGTACCCTAGTTTGTAGGCGCTATAACTTTTGCGCAAACCAATAAATATACACTTATTGACATTTTTTTTTACCAAAGACATGTGACCGAATACATTTTGGCCTAAATGTATGACTAAAATTGAGTTTATTGGATTTTTTTTATAACAAAAAGTAGAAAATATCATTTTTTTTCAAAATTTTCAGTCTTTTTCCATTTATAGCGCAAAAAATAAAAACGTCAGAGGTGATCAAATACCATCAAAAGAAAGCTCTATTTGTGGGAAGAAAAAGACGCAAATTTCGTTTGGGTACAGCATTGCATGACCGCGCAATTAGCAGTTAAAGCGACGCAGTGCCAAATTGTAAAAAGTGCTCTGGTCAGGAAGGGGGTAAATCCTTCCGGGGCTGAAGTGGTTAATGAGCTCCCCAGGCATAAGAAAACAACAAGGATTTTATTCAGAAGCTTATAAAGCTGGCCATAGATGGATGGAAATTCAACTGGTCCAACAAGGACCCGATACGTTTCACTCCATCTATGGCCATTCTTGCTAAAGTTGAAGTCCATTTTTAACGATCACTTCTCTCAAACCAGCAGAAATGTTTCCTTCTATCTGCAGCGCTGACATAGATGTCTCAGTGGAAAGGATTCCTTCATCCACCTTAGTTGTGTGGATTGGGGAGATCTGTTCAGTTTTTTTTTGATCGGACATGGACTGAAAATAAAAATTGATCCATCTATGTGCCGCCTCCAGCTTACCATACACTATACAATCTGATTGTACAATACTTTTGGATCTACCACCAACTATGTAATACAAAGGCCTGCCTGATTGGATACTACTTAAATTCATTGTTTAGGTTTGTCCATGTACAAATGTTTTCCCTGTTAGCTTTATAACACCTATATATCTTTAACACCCTGACACATTGGGGTTGATTTACTAAAATTGGAGCACACAGAATCTGGTGCACCTCTGCATAGAAACCAATCAGATTCCGGGTTTTATTGGCAAAGCTTAATTGAACAAGCTGAAGTTAGAAGCTGATTGGCTACCATGCACAGCTGAACCAGATTCTGAACACATCAGTTTTAGTAAATCCCCCCTATTGCCCCATGCTGGGTCGACACTAGGGTTGTGCCAATACCTGTTTTGTACGGGCAATTATGAGTACCGATACTCATACTCGTACCGATACTCAAACCTTTGTGGTGAGATTTGAGCCCATAGATAATGAATGGGCTCATATCACACTGCAAAGAATGCGGTGCGATTCCTGTCCAAAGCACATGCGGTCTCCAGCACCGCTCCGGTGTAAACCCAGGCTGAGGTCACTATAACAAAGCTGGGTTCACGCAGGAGCAGTGTGGGAAATCGCATGTGATTCTGACAGGAATTGCACCGTATTCCTGTTCAAATTGCATGCAATACTTTACAGTGCAATTTGAGCCCATTCATTTTGTATGAGCTCAAATCGCACTGCAAAATATTGGTTTTAGGTATCGGAGCATTTGCATGAGTACAAGTACTTGCGCAAATGCTTAGTATCAGCACCAATACCAGTATCAGTGCAACCCTAATACACGCTATTATATATTTTTTCCAGCAGGCTAAACAGATCCCTGCATCCACTCAAACAAGGTAGATGGAGGAATCGCACCTCTGTGCTATTGTACTCTGACAGCAGGACTCCCCCTGATCCCCTGATCAGCACTGCAGCCCACAGATCAATAGAGGTTTTCAAGCAGGACCAAAATAAGCTTCAGCTAGTTCTAGAGCACCATTTACAATCTTCAGAAATCACCCCTGGGCAGCCAAGTTACTCTTTATTGGCTGTGAACCAGGCCTTCATTGTGTACTTTGTGATCATTGTGATGACCAATCACAAATGTAAATAGTAATACTGGTGCACTCCACAATCATCACATTATGTTTTTGTGTGCTGCAAATGCTTCTACTAGCTCCACCCAGGGGGGCTCATTTTGGCATCCTCGCCCTGGGCACTGAAATACCTTGTCCCGCCACTGCCACAGGCTGATCGCCTCCATGCCACGCCGAATTGATGCAGTAACTCATGCAAAAGGAGCTCCGATCAAGTATTGAGTGCTTACTATACTGTACATGGACATACTTTTCAGGAGGCCAACATTTCTGTATTAAAAATCATTTTTTTATTGGTCTTATTTAACCCCTTCAATACCGGGCACTTTCACCCTTTCCTGCCCAGGACAATTTTCAGCTTTCAACGCTGTCGCACTTTGAATGACAATTGCGTGGTCTTGCAACACTGTACCCAAACAAAATTTTTATCATTTTGTTCCCACAAATAGAGCTTTCTTTTGGTGGTATTTGATCACCTCGGCGGTTTTTATTTTTTGCTAAACAAAGTAAAAAATAAATAAGTTTTTCTTTGTTTCGGTTATAAAATTTTGTTTTCTCCTTCACTGACGGGCACTAATGAGGCGGCACTGATGAGTTGGCACTGATAAGGTGGCACTGATGGGCACCGAGGAGGATGCATTGATATGTAGAATTGATGGGCACTGATAGGCGGCACTGATATGCAGCACTAATGGGCACCAATAGGCGGCACTGATAGGCGGCACTGATGTGCACAGTTAGGTGGCACTGATGGGCGCTGGTAGTTGGCACTGATGGACGCTGACAGGCCACTGTGATGGGCACTGATAGGCGGCTGCGATGGGCGCTGACAGATGGCACTGATTGGCACTGATAGGTGATACTGATTGGCACTGACAGGTGGCACTGATGGGCAGCACTGACTGCTGGGCACTGATTGGCACTGTGATGGGCACTGACTGGAACTGTGGTGGGCACACATTAGCACTGATATGGTTATTGATTGACACTTTGATGGGCACTATTAGACTTTTTTTATGGGGCACTGCCTCACCCATTATGGGCACTTTTTAGCTGTTGATGGGCACATCTGATGGGGCTGTGCTGATAATCAATCTGCTGATTATCAGCACAGGCCCCCCTCTGACAGGGAGAGCTGCCCATCGGCTTTCCCTGTCAGCGTGAACCGAGGAATGCTGTTTACTGGCACCTCCTGGTTCATGCGATGATCACCTGTGATTGGTCACAGATGATCACATGGTAAGAAGCCTCTGACAGAGGCTTTTTATCACGATTGGAGATGCGGGGTGTCAAACTGACACGCCGCACTCGCAATCGCCGCGCCAGAATGTTATCCTGCTGGACGTCATATGACGCCCAGTCAGGATAACAGAAACACTTCCCGGACGTCAATCTGTTATTGTCCGGGCGGGAAGTGGTTAATATTCTAGTTTTCTGAGATTTAATTTGGGGTTTTCACTAGCTGTAAGCCATATTCATCAAAATAAAAGAAAGAAATGTTTGAAATATATCACTCTGTGTGTAACGCATCTATATAAAATATGTGTGTTTGACTTTTTGAATTGAATTACTATTATACAGTACCTTGCTAAATATATTCACCCCCCTTGGATTTTTACCTATTTTGTTACATTACAGCCTTTAGTTCAATGTTTTTTTTAAATCTGAATTATACGTGATGGATCAGAATACAATAGTTTAAGTTGGTGAAGTAAAATTAGAAAAATATATACATAAAACTATTTTTCATAAATAAAAAACTGACAATTGGCATGTGTTTAAGTATTCACCCCCTTTGTTATGAAGCCCATAAAAATCTCTTGTGCAACCAATTACCTTCAGAAATCACATAATTAGGGAAATGATGTCCAATTGTGTGCAATCTAAGTGTCACATGATCTGTCATTACATATACACACCTTTTTGAAAAGCCCCAGAGGCTGCAACGCCTAATCTAGAGGCACCACTAACCAAACACTGCCATGAAGACCAAGGAACTCTCCAAACAAGTAAGGGACAATGTTGTTGAGAAGTACAAGTCAGGCTCAGGTTATAAAAAATAGCCAAATCTTTGATGATCCCTAGGAGCACCATCAAATCTATCATAACCAAATGGAAAGAACATGGCACAACAGCATACCTGCCTAGAGATGGCCACACACCAAAACTCACGGGCCGGGCAAGGAGGGCATTAATCAGAGAGGCAGCACAGAGACCTAAGGTAACCCTGGAGGAGTTGCAGAGTTCCAGAGCAGAGACTGAAGTATCTGTACATAGAACGACAATAAGCCGTACACTCCATAGAGTTGGACTTTATGGCAGAGTGGCCAGAAGAAAGCCATTACTTTCAGCAAAAAAAGTAATGAGTTTGCGAAAAGGCATGTGGGAGACTCCCAAAATGTATGGACTAAGGTGCCCTGGTCTGATGAGACTGAAATTGAACTTTTTGGCACAAACCCAACACATTACATCACCCAAAGAACACCATCCCCACAGTGAAACATGGTGGTGGCAGCATCATGCTGTGGGGATGTTTTTCAGCAGTCATGACTGGGAAACTGGTCAGAGTTGAGGGAAAGATGGATGGTGCTAAATACAGGGATATTCTTGAGCAAAACCTCTACCACTCTGTGTGTGATTTGAGGCTAGGACGGAGGTTCACCTTCCAGAAGGACAATGACCCCAAACAGATTGCTAAAGCAACACTTGAGCGATTTAAGGGGAAAAATGTAAATGTGTTGGAATGGCCTAGTCAAAGCCCAGACCTCAATCCAATAGAAAATCTGTGGTCAGACCTAAAGATTGCTGTTCACAGGTGCAAACCATCCAACTTGAAAAAGCTGGAGCAGTTTTGCAAGGAGTAATGGGCAAAAATCCCAGTGGTAAGATGTGGCAAGCTCATAGAGACTTATCCAAAGCGACTTGGAGCTGTGATATCCGCAAAAGGTGGCTTTTCAAAGTATTAACTTTAGGGAAGTGAATAGTTATGCACATTGATTTTTTTCTGTTATTTTGTCCTATGTGTTGTTTGCTTCACAATAAAAAAAAGATCTTCAAAGATGTGGATATGTTCTGTAAACTAAATGATGCAAATCCTCAAACAATCCATGTTAATTCCAGGTTGTGAGGCAACAAAACACAAAAAAATGCCAAGGGGGATGAATACTTTTGCAAGGCACTGTAAATTAACTTTTTGATGATATTCTAATTTTATGAGATGCACCGCTATAGTCTTAGAAATGCAACCGGCCCTTTAAGAGCATCCATAATGCTGATGCGACCCACAACAAAATTAAGTTTGACATCTCTGTCTAAAGAGATGTAGAGTGATGACTAACACTGTTTTTAACCAGTCTGCACTGTGCATTCTCTTTCATATGTGCTGTTATAGAGAATTCATAAGCCCAAATATTAAAAGAAAAGTAAGATTTTTTTTTTTTTTTTTTTTAGATTCATACTTACCTAGGTGGCTGCAGAATGGGTCCAATGCTGCATCTGTGCCCTGGCACGTCTAAGACTGAGCAATTGAACACCGCCAATCGCTCGGTTCTCACAGCTCTGTGAGCAGAGAGCTGCTGACTGTCAGTCATAGCTCTCTGCTCTGCCCCCTCCTCGCTCACTGGAACGCTGGACTGTGGAGGGGGCAGAGAGGCTGGTTTAGGCTCTCAGTGGCTCGCTGAGAGGCTGAGCTGGGTGTCAGTCCAGGGATCTGGCGGATCCTGACTCCGTGGTCATGATGACACCGAGCCTGGACCGACTCTGTGACATCAGCAGCCCGCACTCTGCTGAAAATGGGCCACAAGAGTGCAAAACGAACTGCACTCCTGTGATCCACAGGAGACATACAGCCAAACGAGCTTTGGCTGTACTTCTCCTTTAAGGCTGCAGGAGACCTGTGCACGTATCATCTGTATGTACATTCCTGTTCAGGGTGATGAATCCCAGGTGCCTGTATGTGAAATTATGACTCAGCACCTGTCAGTGTCATGTTTAGAATTTCCATTGGGTAAATCACTGACGTAAACACCAGTCCCCAGAAGTCAAAGCTCCTCAGATAATCCTCATTAATTACATACTGCACATATTTTTAATTTATCTGCTGTCATTTACACTTTTGAGGATTCATTTATCTTTGATATGACTGTGATATAGTACATAACAAAAACTAAAAGCTCAAAAAAAGCTCAAATTCAAGCCAAAGCCGAGGAGAAAAGTTTTATCTTTTTATTTTGCCATGGGGTTCCCCTCAAAATCCATACCTGAAGGGCCTAGTATGGATTGGGGGGCCCCCATGCTGTTTTTTTTCCAGATTGCTTGATTCCTTATACTTACCTCCTCTATGTAGTTGGTTTTGCACAGAGCAGCCCCAATCCTCCTCTTCTCAAGTCCGTCTTTTCTTCTCCTGGCCCATCCCACCTATCGAGTGCCCTCACTGGAGCGGAGTCACAGCTCCGTGTGTCCATCCAGACACAGAGCCCTGACCCGGCTCCCCCTCTCTTTCCTGATTGGCTGACTGACTTTGATTGATAGCAGCGGGAGCCAATGGCGCCGCTGCTCTGTCTCAGCCAATCAGGAGGAGTGTCCCAGACGGCTTAGACATTTGTGTACATCGCTGGAGAGAGATGGGGCTCAGGTAAGTAGTTAGGGGGTGCTGGGGTGGCTGCCACACACAAAAGATTTTTCATCTTTAAGCGTTTGTTAACCCCCCCCCAAAAAAATGGATCCTGCTCCTTTAAAGCATGTTATATGACACAGTGCTTGTCCTGTGTCATTTGGCCTCCTGTAACACCTAAAAAACCTGGCTGTACCTGACAGTTTCTCCCCACCCCTCTGTAAACTGACCACTTTTCATGGCTGTATCATGGCTGCTGAGACCTGACACCGTGGTTAGTTTACGTGCCTCTGTCATCAACAGCCTGCTATCTGCTCTCCTCTCTGCTCCTGTATACTCCTCACCCCTCCCATCTCTGTCTGTGTGTGAGCCGCCCCTCCCCCCTCCTGCTGTTCTCATAACACTAACCTGTATACACCATCAGCACTGCCTCCTATTGCAGTGTCCCCCTCTGTGAATGATTTATAAATATAAATGCTGTAAATACCTAATTTAAGAGCCGAGATTGTGATCACATGACTGGCCAGCTTTCTCCTTTTCTCCTCTGAGAGATGCAGTGGGCGGGGCTGAGATTTCCCTGGGTGAGATTTCCCTGACCGAGTGAAGATTGACGCCGCCTCCAACAATTACATTGCATCGCTGGAGGGCTTCGTTTTCAGGTAAGTTTCACATAATATGGTAGTATGTGTTGCATACTACCACATTATGCCTTTACCTTGCAGTTCCGGAAAAAAAAAACAATCACTTTGACTGAGGTCACAAACCAGTTTTCAAATTACTGGGCCCTGATAAGGTGGGGAGCGCGTTTGGCCCAGAAACATGTTGGCTGTTTTATATGATCATTGTATGAACATCTAAAACAATCTTGGACTATTTGGTTTGGCACTTGTAAAATACAGTATGTACATGCTTTGAACATACCTTTGACAGCCAGCTGCTGTGGATGATGCCTCTTAGACAGTGACAGGAGTAGGAAGCAGAGATTTCATATTTATCATTCATTACTAGGGATAGTCCCAGAATTTTAGCTTTCCCCCGGAATGTCTGGTGATGGCTTTGCCCATTTATTCAGTGACAAAGCTGGAAATTACTGTAGCACACAGCCCATTTTTTCAGTGACAAAGCGGGAAATAACTGTAGCACACAGCGGTAAATAGCTGAAATATATTTTAGAGCAACTTCCATAACATAGGTACCATTGCTGAAAATCTCTTGTGCAAATAGGCACCAGGGAAGAACCAATAGAGAAGTTTTTAGTTTGTTGAAAATTCTGTGAAAATCGTGAGATTTAAGTAAAATTCCAAAATTTTGGCAAAATAATATGCTGTCAGTGTGGGAGGAGAAATTAAGGGTGCAATGGTAATGCGGAACTAAACCCTCCTATCCTTTACCGTCTGGATCTGCAGTTGTCATAGTGCCGTGCATATGATCAGCTAGGACACCAGCCATTTGTGGGCTTGAAAGTTCAGTGAAAGCTGACTAATTTATTAGTTTGTTGAACAATCTGAAGTGATATACAAGCTAATTTCAACAAGATTTCAATGTTGGGTTCCTAGATCATGCAATCCAAGTTATTTAACAAGGAAGAGGAAAGAGCAGTGATGCTGGGTAGATTGCAGAAACCCATAGCAACCAATCAGAGTTTAGTCAGATCATTTGCTGGAGGATCATATTGGCTGTCATTGGTTATGCCATTTTGCAAGCCACCACAGCTTTTGCATTGGCCCGTTCAAGACTCTGGGAAACTTGAAAATGATCCCTGCTAGTGGGACTGTGCCCACACTGCAAGGGTCAATTGCTCGTTTTGTCTAGGGGGGAGTAGCCCTGGCAGGTGGTGCTTCCCACACTCCGATGCTGGACTGTCCCTTGGTGTACTCAAGTACTATACAGGGCTATAGGCCCTGCATTGGTCTCGATGAAATCGGGACCTTTGACCACTGGAGCATGGGGGAGAAACCGCTGTGGGGACCAGTCTAACGGAGAAAAGAATCAGGTAAGTATATACAGTCAGGTCCATAAATATTGGGACATTGACACAATTCTAATCTTTTTGGCTCTATACACCACCACAATGGATTTGAAATGAAACGAACAAGATGTGCTTTGACTGCAGACTTTCAGCTTTAATTTGAGGGTATTTACATCCAAATCAGGTGAACGGTGTAGGAATTACAACAGTTTGTATATGTGCCTCCCACTTTTTAAGGGACCAAAAGTAATGGGACAGATTAACAATCATCCATCAAACTTTCACTTTTTAATACTTGGTTGCAAATCCTTTGCAGTCAATTACAGCCTGAAGTCTGGAACACATAGACATCACCAGACGCTGGGTTTCATCCCTGGTGATGCTCTGCCAGGCCTCTACTGCAACTGTCTTCAGTTCCTGCTCGTTCTTGGGGCATTTTCCCTTCAGTTTTGTCTTCAGCAAGTGAAATGCATGCTCAATCGGATTCAGGTGAGGTGATTGACTTGGCCATTGCATAACATTCCACTTCTTTCCCTTAAAAAACTCTTTGGTTGCTTTCGCAGTATGCTTTGGGTCATTGTCCATCTGCACTGTGAAGCGCCATCCAATGAGTTCTGAAACATTTTGCTGAATAGGAGCAGATAATATTGCCCGAAACACTTCAGAATTCACCCTGCTGCTTTTGTCAGCAGTCACATCATCAATAAATACAAGAGAACCAGTTGCATTGGCAGCCATACATGCCCACGCCATGACACTACCACCACCATGCTTCACTAATGAGGTGGTATGCTTTGGATCATGAGCAGTTCCTTTCCTTCTCCATACTCTTCTCTTCCCATCACTCTGGTACAAGTTCATCTTGGTCTCATCTGTCCATAGGATGTTGTTCCAGAACTGTGAAGGCTTTTTTAGATGTTGTTTGGCAAACGCTAATCTGGCCTTCCTGTTTTTGAGGCTCACCAATAGTTTACATCTTGTGGTGAACCCTCTGTATTCACTCTGGTGAAGTCTTCTCTTGATTGTTGACATTGACACACATACACCTACCTCCTGGAGAGTGTTCTTGATCTGACCAACTGTTGTGAAAGGTGTTTTCTTCACCAGGGAAAGAATTCTTCGGTCATCCACCACAGTTGTTTTCCGTGTACAATTATCAATCTAGTCAAAAAACATGAGGCGTCAAACTGTGAAATGAATTGATCAAATAAAATAAAGAATATATTGCTAGCATACATTTCTTACTCGAAGTGTAACTTCCAGTCACTATGATTGAATTACAGCCGTCTCTACGGCTACAGTAACGAGCAAAGTTTTACAGAGGATACACGAGATAGAGAGAGAAGAGGCAGAATAGAAGAAGGAGAGGGGGAAACAGAGGGGTTGAAAGAAAGAAAAAAGAAAAAGAAAAGAGGAGAGGGGGAAGAGAGAGGGAAGGGGGGGAACCGAGAAGCAACAGCACCCCTTCCGGAAAAGCAATAACTCCCACTCCTATACAATGTACAGGCGGGCGTCTCAAAATGATAATCAATAAATTATTGCATTATGTCTCTTGGGTGTTCTTTCTTTTTAAGGATGTTCCAAACAGTTGATTTGACCACACCTATGTTTTTGCTATCTCTCCGATGGGTTTGTTTTGTTTTTTTAGCCTAATGATGGCTTGTTTCACTGATAGTGACAGCTCTTCGGATCTCATATTGGGAGTTGACAGCAACAGATTCCAAATGCAAATAGCACACTTAAAATTAACTCTGGACCTTTTATCTGCTCCTTGTAAATGGGATAATGAGGGAATAACACACACCTGGCCATGGAACAGCTGAGCAGCCAATTGTCCCATTACTTTTGGTCCCTTAAAAAGTGGGAGGCACATATACAAACTGTTGTAATTCCTACACCGTTCACCTGATTTAGATGTAAATACCCTCAAATTGAAGCTGAAAGTCTGCAGTTAAAGCACATTATGTTCGTTTCATTTCAAATCCATTGGTGGTGTATAGAGCCAAAAAGATTACAATTGTGTCGATGTCCCAATATTTATGGACCTGACTGTATTTATTTCTGAGTCCCTAGGCATAAAGAAGCAATACACTTTTGCATTGAGGGGCACAGTTTCACTGCAAGGGATCATTTTAAAGTTTCCTGGAGTTGGTCTTTAAAGCAGAAGTCTGGTCAAAACCTGCCTAAGCTTAAATCTGCTCCCACCTCCATTCTAGGTTCTATGCTAACTACCATATAAAGGAAAAATGTTTACCTATTCTATGGGTCATCTGGTCACATGATCTATGATCTCCCCAGCGGCTGGCTTCAGGGGAGAGGGGAGAGCAGCAACAGCAGTTGCAATGCCTTGGCAGTGATGGCACCAATAGACTTACTTTGGGGCATTCATTGTCGGCTGTCCCTCCTCTCCCCTGAAGCTGGGAGCCAATCATGTGACCAGACCGCAATGCCCTTAGATTAGGTGAATATACACCTCTTCCCTTTACAGGATAGTTAGTATAGGGCTTAGAATGGGAGTTAGGCTGGATTCACACCTATGCATTTTTAGTGCTTTTTGCATTTTGCAAATTTGCACTAAAGAACTTGTTCCATAGGAAACCATGTTAAATGGACTGCAGTGCAAATCTACAAAATGCAAAAAGCACTAAAACTGCACAGGTGTGAATCCAGCCTTAGAGCAGTTTTACAATTAGTTAAGTTTTGACTGGACTTCCATTTTAACCTCTTCCCGCATATAAGCTGCCCTATTTAAACACTTTCTGTGCACCCTGCACACTGCCTTACCGGTGGGGACCAGAAAGCTCCAGATGCATACTTGCCAGGGCCATCTTTAGTATTGATTGGACCCTGGGCAAATATTTTCTTGGCCCCCCCCTCCAAACAACTTCACTCTTCACCTGCTCTGAGACATACGATTGGTTGCAAGAGGTTAGTGCACATCATTACTGCTCATTGATTGGTTGCTAAAGGTTACAGCACATCATCTCCTCACTGCCTGCACATCATGGACTGAGGAGGTGAGGGGACCCATGAATAAACAGAAAACTCCTAGGAATCCTAGGACTCCTGGAAACAGTGGCAATGCTGGAGGGGGGGTGATCGATGGCAATGCTGAGGGGGTGATGGGATCAGTGGCAGTGGAGGGGGGGATGAGATTAGTTAGGAGGCAGTACACTGTGGCTAATTTTGAATCATGTAGAGCAAATCTGGAAATCTTTGGCAAGTATATAGTGGGGGATTCTACACTAACCACCAATGTAATGGGGAATTTACACAGACCACCATGTAACAGGGGATTTTACACCAGCCACCAAAATAAAGAGGGATTTCTACACTGACACCAATGTAATAGGAACATTTACACCAACCACCAATGTAAGAGGGAATATACAATGGTCTCCATTTACACTGAAAACCATTGTCAAGGAGATTTGTACTGACCATCAATGTAAGGTGACACTTGTACACCGGCCACCAATGTTAGGGGGGATTTACACTGACCACCAATGTAAAGGGAGATTTACACTGACAACCAATGTAATGGGGGATTTTACATCAACAACCAATAAATGGGTATTTCTACACAGGCTACCAATGTAAGGGGGATTTACACTCACCACCAATTTAAAGAGGGCTGCTACATGGACCACCAATATAAGGGAGGATTTGAAACTGACTGCAAATGCAAGTTTGGAATTTTTTTTACCGATTACTAATATAAAAAGAAGTTTCTACACTGGCCACCAATGTAATGGGGATTTACACTGACCACTAATGTGATGGGGATTTACACTGATCACAAATGTAATGGGGATTTACACTGGCCACCAATGTAATGGGGATTTACACTGGCCACCAATGTAATGGGGATTTACTCTGGCCACCAAGGTAATGGGGATTTACACTGGCCACTAGTGTAATAGAAGCATTCACAGTAACCACCAATGTAAGGGGGACCTTCACACTGGCCACTAGTGTGAATGAAAGGATTGTACACCAAGCCCCAATGTAGTGAGAAGATTTACACTGACCACCAAGGTAACTGAGACATTTAGCCTACATTCACATTTGTGTGTGTCGGAAACACATGCAAAATTGCTTTCCTGACACCATAGACACATGCTGCCCTTTAGCAAATACACAGCAGTGCCATTAATTGTTAATGACACCCTCATGGGGGGGTGGTCTGGAGCTGCATGGAGTAAGGTGTGCAGTGTGAGAGCTCCGCTCGAGCAATATCCTTCCCTTCGATCCTGCGGGCTATCCTTCCCACAAAACATTGCCAGACGCCTCATACCATCTACCTGACCCCACGCTGACATGTCTCCACCAAAGAGATCCGACGCCATCGACAAACTTGATAAATACCGCCACGAGGAGTGGGACCCAGGGGAGGAAGATGGCGCCGCCCTGCTCCCGGTGGAACACAAACCAGCTTCTGGAGACACCGCCAGAGTACTGGAGGCTATCACCCTGAGCTAATCCACCCTCTCCACCAGGATTGAGGAGGTGAAGGTCGACATCTCCCTGATCAGACAGGACATCCACAGGCTGCAGGAGAGGGCACTGAGACCAAACGCCAAGTCGGCCACATGGAGGACAGCCTACCACCACTACAAGTCACCACTAAACGGCTGCAACACCAATTGAACGCTGTCCTCTCCAAGCAGGATGATATGGTGAACCGTCTCCGACGCTGCAACCTCCGCTTCGTGGGGTTTCCCGAGAGGTCCGAGTGCCCGGATCCCCCCTTCTACCTGGAGAATCTGCTAATAAAGACCTATGGCAGAGAGGCCTTCTCCTCCACAGTCGTGGTGTAATGCACCCAGCGCCTTGCAGCGAAACCTCCACCTAGTGGCGCTCCACCGTGCACATTCATCGCTAAGTTCCTGAACTACCGCGCCAGGGACACCATCCTGTGGCTCACCTGGGAGCGTGGTACTATTCCCCTCGGTAACATGCATGTTGAAGTGTTCCCGGACTTCTCAGCTGAGGTCCAGAAGAAGCGAGTGTGGTTCGGCGAGGTGAAGCTACAGCTCCGCATACATCACCTGCCATATGCGATACTTTTCCTGGCACGGCTGTGGGTGGTGAGCAACGGCAAAGCACAGTTCTTCGAGGACCCGGAGGCTGTCCTCTCCTGGTTGGAACAACGCAACGCAGGCAGCCCGGCCAAGCTTAGACCTTAGCCTACCGTTCTTCCGTTACCTCCAACTGTGACGCGCGCTCAACATTAAATTCCAGCATTCCATACCTACTCTCTAAATCATACTATTGGTGGACATTATCACGGGTTGGGACCCCAAGAAACGTATCTCCCAAATATATAGCTACCTCATGTTGCCCACGGCTACTGCCATTGCCTACCAGTTGAAGTCTCACTGGGAGCCCGACCTGGGTGGCTTGACAGATGAGGATTGGGAGGAGGCACTCGCTAGTAAATCTGTGTCCCCTAAGTTCTCTGATCGCCTCACCCACCTCTACGCCCCCCATAGGTCTTACCTGACGTCCCACCGTCTCTCCAGGTACCAGCCGGGGCAAAACCCTGCATGTCCTAGATGTGAAGACCCCAATGGCTCCTTCTATCACTTACTATTGTCCTGCCCGTCCTTTCAGGGATACTGGTCACAGGTCATCCAGTTCCTTCATGATCGTATGGGCTCTCCACTGACCCTGTGCCCCCGTCAATGTGTATTGGGGCTTCTCTCTCTCTCCGAGGGCGAAAAATACTTAAACATATTTTTGAAAGAAATGCTATTCTTAGCCAAAATGCAAATCACCAGGACATGGATGAGAGAGACACCCTCACTATACAACAATGGATCAGAGCTATCAATACTACTCTCCCCTATAAAAAAGTACTATATCTACACTGGGGCTGCCCAAACAAATACCACAAAATCTGGGATAGGTGGCTGGAAGACGCTTCTACCTGCAATACAGAGGACTGAATCCAACTCTACTTAAACAGCCCCCCTGTACGACCCATGTCTCTATCCATATGCTTCCCCCCCCCCCCCCCCCCTCCCCATGGGCTTCCACTACCATACCGCTCAACGATGTACAATGTGTTGGAACCCTTACTGAAACTTGACAAATCTCTATGTATGTCAACATGATTGTCCTGTGTGTAGTGCCTGTTGCACTTCTTTTTCGTATGTCAATATAATTTCCATGCTCAATAAAACTTTGTTCTGATTAAAATGACACCCTCATGCATCTGCTGAGATGTGTATATTCACATGCACCAAAATTCAGGGTGCTGTGGCACCATGTTATTTTTAAAAAGAGTTCCACCTCCAATTTGCTTACCTTTGCATAACAGACTGATGTTAGGCTTAATGACCACAGTTGTAGGCAGGACTTTCAAGCATGCCCCTTTACCTCTCCAGTGGGCAGTATTCAGCAGAAGTGATAGTGGATATGACCTCAGGGGGGCATGATATACATATAAACGCTACCTCTATTTACATATCAATGCCGCCCATCCGCGGCTATTTACATATTAATGCCAGTTATTTACATGTAAACACAGGGTCTGCATGTGAGTCATCTGTACATGGCAATAGGACAGAGTTGGGCAGCATTAGTAACAGAACTTCACACTGAGATATCGGGACACAGCACAGAACTAAAACTTCAAGGGAATTTAAACTAGGATAGTTGGCAAATATGAGGCAGCTGCTTTGGGCCCCACAACAAATATGGGGCATAGGGCAACTGCCTCTTTTGCCCTGCCTTAAGATGGCCCTGATACTTGTGATCAGAAGCTTTCCAATCACGTGACCGCTGTGACAACCAATCACAACGATCACATGACCCAAATGTCTGTCTCTGCCTCCTGGAATTCTGAAGCTCTTAAAGGGCCGGGAGGCAGCAGCAGGGTGAAGGGGTTAAGCTTTTTTTTTTATAGCTTGCAAATCTCAGCATTGTTATATTTTACTGAATGAAAAAGAAAGAGAATCCAAATCTTACACATTGACATTTTGATGTATACATTTTTAACATCGGGATCATTATTTATTGTGAAAAAAGGAAAAGCTGTAGACTGATTTGCCTGCAGGAGATTATTTTTCAGAGTACGTCATGACCTTGTAAATATAAGCCCAGCATTAGTGGATAATAGCATGCACTCTAAGGTGTCTTACTAATAAGATTTCATGCTATTATTTCTGTAATCTGTCCTCCTGTGACAGTTTTACATTTCCATACACTTTGTATGACCCAGTGTGAACTTCACTTTTTCCATTCAGACTGGTGATTATCAGACAGTTCTGTGGCTCTCATGTAGAGGTAATGAAATAACTAGATCTGAGACATGAAAATTACAATTGAATAGAGCAAACAAAATAACAGATGATGGGTTTCCCTTGACCAACTTCCTCCTTTGATGTGATTTTCTTCAATGCATTCAGACAGAGAGAGCAGATATCATAATTTACAAGGCAAGAGCATGAGCATTTGACAACTGACTTTCAATGGACACTTAAAACATACTACTACATACTACATACTGAGTATTCAGCATTTATATATTCCCAGCATTTACAATGGCTGCCACTCTGTATATATATATATATATATATATATATATATATATATATATATATATATATATATATACAGTGGGGACGGAAAGTATTCAGACCCCCTTAAATTTCTCAGTCTTTGTTATATTGCAGCCATTTGCTAAAATCATTTAAGTTTTTTTTTTTCCTCATTAGTTTACACACAGCACCCCATATTGACAGAAAAACACAGAATTATTGACATTTTTGCAGATTTATTAAAAAAGAAAAACTGAAATATCACATGGTCCTAAGTATTCAGACCCTTTGCTCTGTATTTAGTAGAAGCACCCTTTTGATCTAATACAGCCATGAGTCTTTTTGGGAAAGATGCAACAAGTTTTTCACACCTGGATTTGGGGATCCTCTGCCATTCCTCCTTGCAGATCCTCTCCAGTTCTGTCAGGTTGGATGATAAACGTTGGTGGACAGCCATTTTTAGGTCTCTCCAGAGATGCTCAATTGGGTTTAAGTCAGGGCTCTGGCTGGGCCATTCAAGAACAGTCACGAAGTTGTTGTGAAGCCACTCCTTCATTATTTTAGCTGTGTGCTTAGGGTCATTATCTTATGACCTTCGGCCCAGTCTGAGGTCCTGAGCACACTGCAGAAGGTTTTCGTCTAGGATATCCCTGTACTTGGCCGCATTCATCTTTCCCTCTATTGCAATCAGTCGTCCTGTGCCTGCAGCTGAAAAACACCCCCACAGCATGATGCTGCCACCACCATGCTTCACTGTTGGGATGGTATTGGACAGGTGATGAGCAGTGCCTGGTCTTCTCCACACATACCGCTCAGAATTAAGGCCAAAAAGTTCTATTTTAGTCTCATCAGACCAAAGAATCTTATTTCTCACCATCTTGGAGTCCTTCAGGTGTTTTTTTAGCAAATTCCATGTGGGATTTCATGTGTCTTGCACTGAGGAGAGGCTTCCGTCGGGCCACTCTGCCATAAAGCCCCGACTGGTGGAGGGCTGCAGTGATGGTTGACTTTCTACAACTTTCTCCCATTTCCCGACTGCATCTCTGGAGCTCAGCCACAGTGATCTTTGGGTTCTTCTTTACCTCTCTCACCAAGGCCCTTCTTCCCCGATAGCTCAGTTTGGCCAGACGGCCAGCTCTAGGAAGGGTTCTGGTCATCCCAAACGTCTTCCATTTAAGGATTATGGAGGCCACTGTGCTCTTAGGAACCTTAAGTGCAGCAGAAATTTTTTTGTAACCTTGGCCAGATCTGTGCCTTGTCACAATTCTGTCTGAGCTCTTCAGGCAGTTCCTTTGACCTCATGATTCTCATTTGCTCTGACATGCACTGTGAGCTGTAAGGTCTTATATAGACAGGTGTGTGGCTTTCCTAATCAAGTCCAATCAGTATAATCAAACACAGCTGGACTCAAATGAAGGTGTAGAACCATCTCAAGGATGATCAGAAGAAATGGACAGCACCTGAGTTAAATATATGAGTGTCACAGCAAAGGGTCTGAATACTTAGGACCATGTGAAATTTCAATTATTCTTTTTAGTAAATCTTCAAAAATGTCAACAGTTCTGTGTTTTTCTCTCAGTATGGGGTGCTGTGTGCACATTAATGAGGAAAAAAAATGAACTTAAATGGTTTTAGCAAATGGCTGCAATATAACAAAGAGTGAAAAGTTGAAGGGGGTCTGAATACTATCCGTCCCCACTATATATATACCCTGTTTCCCCGAAAATAAGACCTAGCGCGATTGTCGGTGATGGCTGCAATATAAGCCCTACCCCGCAAATAAGCCCTACCCTGTTTCCCTGAAAATAAGCCCTACCCTGAAAATAAGACCTACAAGGACTTTAACTAGGGCTTATTTGGGGGGTGGGGCTTATATTGCAGCCATCGCCGACAATCACACTAGGTCTTATATTTGGGGAAACATGGTATATATATATATATATATATATATATATATATATATATATATATATATATATATATATATATGGAAGGAAAATGATAAATGGTTTTCAATGTTTTTTACAAATAAATATGTGAAAAGCATGGCATGCATTTGCATTCAGCCCCCCCCAGTGGTCAATACTTTGTAAAACCACCTTTCACTGCAGTTACTGCTGCAAGTCTTTTGGGAATGTCTCTACCAGCTTTGCACTTTTAGAGAATTACATTTTTGCCCATTCTTCTTTGCAAAATAGCTCTGTCAGATTGGATGGAGAATGTCTGTGAACAGCATTTTTAAAAGTCTTGCCACAGATTCTCAATTGGATTTAGGTCTGGACTTTGGCTGGGCCATTCTAACACATGAATATGCTTTGATATAAACCATTCCATTGTAGCTCTGGCTATAAGTTTAGGGTTGTTGTCCTGCTAAAAGGCAAAGCTCTGCCCCAGTCTCAAGTCTTTTGTTGACTCTAGCAGGTTTTATTCCAAGGTTGCCCTGTATTTGGCTCCATCCATCTTCCCATAAACTCTGACCAGCTTCCCTGTCCATGCTGAAGAAAAGCATCCCCACAACATGATGCTGCCACCACCATGTTTCACGGTGAGGATGGTGTGTTCAGGATGATGTGCAGTGTTAGTTTTCACATAGCGTTTTGCTTTTAGGCCAAAAAGGTACATTTTAGTCTCATCTGACCAGAGCACCTTCTTCCACATGTTTGATGTGTCCTCCACAGGGCCGGATTAAGAACATCATGGGCCTGGTGCTGGGGATTTTGGTGGGGCTTTTTATAAAATAAATAAATAAAAATGCAAACAATTTTTTGTTATAACATATTAAATAAATGGAGAGAGGGAGGATAAGAGAGAGAGAGAGAAAGGGGATGAGAGAGGGGTGAGGCCTAAGGGAGGGAGGGAGGATCAGAGAGAGAGGGGAGCATGCGTGGGAGTGATAGCAGCGCAGCCTGGCCAAGGCAAGTGACCGAAGGCACAGAACCCGGAAGGAAGACCGGGTGAAGATGGAAGTGCCTGGGACCCGCTGGATTGATCCCAGCTCAGCGTTGTAGGGCTCAGTCTGACAGGTAAGTGTACCCTAATTTGGTAATATGCTGTACATACTTGTACATTATGGCATAACCTACCTCAGGGACTCTAAAAAGTAGTAATGTTAGCAAAGTTTACTACCGCTTTAATATCACAGGATCCCAGGAGCCTCTTATGGGGCCCCCTACTGACCTGGTGGCCCTTGGGCAGTACCCAAGTGCATAGTTGCCAACATTTCAAAAATATTTTCAGGGACACTTTTTACCAGTGGTATATTTAGAGTAGCATCCCCTATGTTCCTCTATACATCACAGTAGTAATCACAAAATTAAATGAGTACTAATAATGGGCAGAACAAATATGAGGACTGAGAAGATTTCCTTTAGTTGAAATAACAAAAGTGTGCCCATTCTAGAGCTGGTAACATTGAGGATATTCAATATAATTTTAAAGAACTGTTTTTGTGGGTAAGAGGCATAGGTGAGGAGTATGGATGGTAAAAAAGTGGGAAGTATGTGCAGGTGAGGGAGAGGAATGTGGAGGGTATAACAGTGGGCACTATGTACAGAAGAGGAGTGTGGGAGGGTATGATGGGGGCAGTATGTACAGGAGAGGAGTGTGGAGGGTATGACAATGGGCAGTATGAAAAGCAGAGGAGTGTGGAGGGTTGACAGTGGGCACTATGTACAGGAGAGGAGTGTGGAGGATATGACAGTGGGCAGTATGTAGAGGAGAGGAGTGTGGAGGATATGACAGTGGGCAGTATGTACAGGAGAGGAGTGTGGAGGATATGACAGGGGGCAGTATGTACAGGAGAAGATTGTGGAGGGTATGATAGTGGGCAGTATGTACAGGAGAGGAGTGTGGAGGGTATGACAGTGGGCAGTATGTACAGGAGAGGAGTGTATGTAGCTTCTGACAGGTTGTGCATGGAGCCCCGTATCTCTGGAACCATATACGATAGGAGCCCCTTTTGGCCAGTGGTGGGCTAGATCTTCAGCTACATACCCCCCAAATTTGGGGTCTCTGTGACCCCTGGTCGCTGAGCCACAACATGCTCCTTACATTGTTGATCAGTGAGAAGAATGATCTTTTTTTTTTTTTTTTGTGATTTTTTTTTTTGGACAAATGGGCCTATCTTAAGGTAAGGGGCCTGGAGCTGCAGCTCCAATGTTAATCTGGCCCTGGTCCTCCACATGGCTTCTCGCAAACTGCAAACGGGACTTCTTATGGCTTTCTTTCAACAATGGCTTTCTTCTTGCCACTCTTCCATAGAGGCCAGATTTGTGGAGACAGATTGTCCCACCTGAGCTGTGGATCACTGCAGCTCCTCCAGAGTTAACATGGGCCTCCTGGCTGCTTCTCTGATTAATGCTCTCCTTGATCGGCCTGTCAATTTAGGTGGACAGCCATGTCTTGGTAGGTTTGCATTTGTGCCATACTCTTTTTATTTTCAGATGATGACTTGAACGGGCTCCGTTCAAAGCTGGGGATATTTTTTTATAACCTAATCCTGCTTTAAACTTCTCCAAAACTTTATCCCTTACCTGTATGGTGTGTTCCTTGGCCTTCATGATGCTTTTTGTTTACTAAGGTTCTCTAACAAACCTTTGAGGGCTTCACAGAACATCTGCATTTATACTGAGATTAAATTATACACAGGTGGACTCTATTTTCTAATTAGGTGTCTTCTGAAGGTAATTGGTTCCACTAGATTTTAGTTAGGGGTATCAGAGTGAAGGGGGCTGAATACAAATGCACACCACACTTTTCACATATTTGTTCGTAACAAATTTTGAAAACCAGTTATCGTTTCATCGTTTTCCTCCCACGTCACAATTATGTTCCACTTTTTATATTTATATATATATATATATATATATACATATACATATACATACACATATATATATATATATATATATATATATATATATACACTATATTACCAAAAGTATTGAGTATTGGGGTGCCTGCCTTTACAGGCACATGAACTTTAATGGCATCCCAGCCTTAGTCTGTAGGGTTCAGTACTGAGTTGGCCTACCCTTTGCAGCTATAACAACTTCAACTTTTCTGGAAAGACTGTCCAACAAGGTTTAGGAGTGTGTCTATGGGAATGTTTGACCATTCTTCCAGAAGCACATTTGTGAGGTCAGTCACTGATGTTGGACAAGAAGGCCTGGCTCGCAGTCTCCACTCTAATTCATTCCAAAGATGTTCTATCGGGTTTAGGTCAGGACTCTGTGCAGGCCAGTCAAGTTCCTCCACCCCAAACTCTCTCGACCATGTCTTTATGGACCTCATTTGTGCACTGGTGCGCAGTAATGTTGGAACAGAAAGGGGCCATCCCCAAACTGTTCCCACAAAGTTGGGAGCATGAAATTGTCCAAAATGTCTTGGTATGCTGATGCCTTTGGCGTTCCCTTTACTGGAACTAAGGGGCCAAGTCCAACTCTTGAAAAACAACCTCACACCCTAATCCCCCCTCCACCAAATGATTTGGACCAGTGCACAAAGCAAGGTCCATAAAGACATGGATGAGCGAGTTTGGAGTGGAGGAACTTGACTGGCCTACACCTGAACTCAATAGAACACCTTTGGGATGAATTCGAGCGGAGACTGAGAGCCAGGCCTTCTCATCCATATCAGTGCCTGACCTCACAAATGCGCTTCTGGAAGAATGGTCAAACAATCCCATAGACATACTCCTAAACCTTGTGGACAGCCTTCCCAGAAGAGATGAAGCTGTTATAGCTGCAAAGGGTGGGCCAAATAAATATTACCCTACAGACTAAGACTGGGATGGGAAGGGGGGACTCTACAGACTCTGATGTAAGGGAGAACTCTGGGGAACTAAGGAATGCTCTGAAAACCCTGATTTAAGGGGGAACACTGAGCACTCTGATGTATGGTGAGGACTCTGCTGTAAGCGGGAACACTGTGGCCTTTGGTGTAAAGGGGAACTCTGATGTAAGGGGTGCTCTGAGAACCCTGATTTACCGTAGTGTACTCACTCAGAGACAAAAGAGAGAAGGGGGGACTTCAGCCACAGACAGGGATGGATGGTGAGCTCACTCACCCCTGTCAGCACCTCTCATTCAGATGTATCTGGGGCTGCTAGACTTCTAATTTCTGGCCCCCACTATCCTTTTCTGAGGCACATTGCTGGGGATTGGAGTGTGGGTAGACACAGAGGGGTAGGGGTGGGAGAAAGAGGTGCAGATCGAGTCCTCTCTCCTGTCCCGTCAGTGTGGGGGGTGGGGGAATTGTTAGTTTTGTTAGTGCTGGCTTCAGGCAGTGTGAAAAAAAGTGTAACAGACACTCTCAGCTTAGCCAACTGCAGCTAGCAAACCTGCTGGGAAGCCATAGTCAGTCTGAATAATTTGTCCGGGTTTCAGGCAGTCAGAAACCCGGAAGCATGATTCCAAACCCGAACTGTCCAGGTAAATCCCGGACAGGTGGCAACCCTAGTGGTTACCGCGGCAGTCCGGATTAGTAGGGCGGGAAGTATATTGCATACTAATGTATTTTAAATGTGGGTTGGAGCAGAGGTAGAAGTACCATTGTTTGATTTGGATAAATGACACTTCCATGGTCCACGGGAAGTGGGTGTGTCCGCATACACTACAGACTGCCGGGGTGAAGCCCGGGAGGTTGCCTTGGTAACGCTGAGCTATTTAAGGGCTTGGGTGAGGCAGCCCGCCCTTTTGTTGAGAAAGTCCAATCAGGGGGTGATATGTGTGTAGAGGGGAGGGGCCGAGACCGTGATTTCACGCAGCCACAGTGGTGAGCAGGCGGACGTATTTGTATTGCAAAGAGTCGGTTTTGATTGAATATCTTGTAGGTGTTTTTTAATAGGGGCATTTTAATAAATGTTACAAACGGAGAGCACTATGTATCCTCTATTTATTGTTGCATGAATGTGGAGCCATATCCTATAAGGAATATGGAGCGATAATTTGGTGTGGAGGAAGGAGAGAAGTAGTGGGGCAGTATATATGAGAGATCATTATCGCGATCCACGCAATCTCCCTGGGAGGCTATTGATTTGAAATTGGATACAGAGTAGCAGGTCGAATGTGGAAGAGATGAGACCATAGCTGAATGAAAGCAAAGGAATTGTTTCTGAGTCTACCTGACTCATGTATGGGGTGAGCAGGTATAACGGCTGGTGATGGTGTGCACATAATATCATTATCTGCAGAAGACACGATGAACACAGTGGTGGATGATATATAAATTGAGAAGTCACAATAATTCGACACAGAAGTTATTTTTCATATATATGAACTTTAATAGAATTTAATGTAGATTGATTTATGTATTTATGAATTGATATCACTGTATTTTTTCACATGATAGAATAATAGCGCTGCACTTATATTTGATTAATTAATACGTTGTATGAAATATGACTGTTTTGTCTTGACATACGATTGAATGTAACATTTTCATACTGGATTGATGCACAGATCTCAAAGAAATACACAAAGCACACCAAGATGTGTGTCTGGTGTGAGTCCACCATTACATTTCTTTCTGTAAAGGTGAATTAACTCTTTAAAGAGCAGTCACAATAGCAAAATACCTTCAAAGGTTCAAGGTACAATAGATGGAGGGCTTGTATGCTGCAACTACTGAACAATCTTTATTACTGAACACTGCTGTATAAATATCAATGGCGGCTGGTGCTCACAATTTTGGGGGGGGGGGACAAGCTGAAAATTCCAAAAAATACTGAAAAAAAACCCATCAATTGCAGCCTCACTGCCCCATAAAATGCAGCCTCTGTGCCCATCATATGCAGCCACTGTGCCCATAAAATGCAGCTACTGTTCCTATCATATGCAGCCACGGTGCCCATAAAATGCAGCCACTGCGCCCATCATATGCAGCCTCTCTGCCCATAATATGCAGCCTCTGTGCCCATAAAATGCAGCCACTGTACCCATCATATGCAGCCACTGTGCCCATAAAATGCAGCCAATGTGCCCATCATATGCAGCCACTGTGCCCATAAAATGTAGCCTCTGCGCCCATCATATGCAACCTCTGTACCCATCATATGCAGCCTCTGTGCCCATAATATGCAGCCTCTGTGCCCATAATATGCAGCCTCTGTGCCCATCATATGCAGCCTCTGTGCCCATCATATGCAGCCTCTGTGCTCATCATATGCAGGCACTGTGACCCCCCCCCCCCGCCCGCTTGCTGCCTGACCGTCACTTACCACATCCTGGTGGCGAGTCAAGCAGCGGGTGAGAGCGGTGAGCTGTGGGACATGCAGTGGGTCAGACGACGGCTCCTATATCCTCCATGTTTCCCATGCGTCTCTTCTTCCGTTTCCGCTAGGCGTCCAATAGGGATGCCTGTGCCTTCAGCCAATCAGGTGATGGTTATTATACCCGCGCTTCCTGATTGACAGAGAGGCGGTTCAGTGTTATGGGCCTTACACACGATAGAATTTTCCAACAACAAATGTTGGATGTGAGCTTGTTGTCGGAAAGTCCGACCGTGTGTATGCGCCATAGAACATTTGTTGTCGAAATTTCCGCCAAAAAATGTTTGAGAGCAGGTTCTCAAATTTTCCGACAACAAGACTTGTTGTTGGAAATTCCGAGCATGTGTACACAATTCCGACGCACAAAAGTCCACGCATGCTCGTAATCAAGCAGAAGAGCCGCACTGGCTATTGAACTTAATTCTTCTCAGCTCGTCGTACATGTTGTAAGTCACCGCGCTCTTGACGTTCAGAATTTCCGACAACATTTGTGTGTCTGTGTGTATGCAAGACAAGTTTGAGCCAACATCCTCCGGAAAAAAATCCACGGTTTTGTTGTCGGAAAATCCTATCGTGTGTACATAGCTTTAGAAAAGCAAATATTAATTTGCTTTTCTAACGCACTTGGGTGGGCTCCGAGTTCAATGATCTGCGCTCCGTGTCCACCTTTTTTGAAGTCTATTAGAGCCTATGGCTCTAATCAGGTGCTTTAAAAAAAACACCCCCGCCGCTGTAATTCAGGCGCCCAGGGTCCGAAAAGAGGCTGGACGCTTGACTAGAGGGTGGCTACAGCGGCCATGGATAGATTCATGCAATGCATGAATCTATCCATTTTACATATAGGGGGTGGTGTGACAGAATGGGGGCGGCGCCCGTGTGCCTTTAATGGACGCACCGCCACTGATGCCCTGCTTTAACTGGTGAATATGCAACATAGAAACATAGAAGAGCAACAGCAGAAAAAGACCACATGGTCCATCAAGTCTGGCCTATTTTACACATACACATATATACAGTATATATATATATGTGTGTTTACTTTTTGGGCTTCACTGTACTCAGTGGGGATTATTTTGGAAAAAAGGAAACGCTCTTACCTGATTAGTGGGGTACAAGGGTTAGGGGAGGGGGTCCTTGGAGGTTGATAGGAGGGAAGTTCTTGGCTTAAAGTGTAAGTCCACCCTAACACTAAAATCCCTGCATCTACAGACATCCACGATCTAACACCTAACCTATCTAACATCTAACTTCTCTGGAGAAGAGACGCTTGAGAGGGGATATGATTTCAATATACAAGTACCGTACTGGTGACCCTACAATAGAAATAAAACTTTTTCGAAGAAGAGAGTTTAACAAGACTCGTGGCCACTCATTAAAATTAGAAGAAAAGAGGTTTGACCTTAAACTACGTAGAGGGTTCTTTACTGTAAGAGTGGCAAGGATGTGGAATTCCCTTCCACAGGCCGTGGTCTCAGCGGGGAGCATCGATAGCTTCAAGAAACTATTAGATAAGCACCTGAATGACCACAACATACAGGGATATACAATGTAATACTGACACATAATCACACATAGGTTGGACTTGATGGACTTGTGTCTTTTTTCAACCTCATCTACTATGTAACTATATACTATATGTAACACTAACCTAACTAACCTATCTAGCATTCTAAAGAAAAAATCAGTATACATAGCTTTACATAGCTTTTTTGAAGCCGATCCGCTCTGGTCTCTAGTGGCAGAAACTCTGCAGAAGACACAGCTGTAGGCTGTGAAATGAATGGGGGTGACGTCACCTATAGATTTACTATGGGGCTTCCGTTGTCAGATGTGTCCTCTGCACCCACCTCCACAGCAAAGCCGCAGATGACAGCTTAGCGTGGGATTGGGTCAGATCAGCTTCAAAAAAAGTATGTAAACTGATTTCTTCTTTACAGGGCTAGATAGGTTAGTGTTAGATCGTGGACGTTTGTAGATGCAGGGATTTTAGTGTTAGGGTGGACTCCTACTTTAATAATCAGTTGGAACATTTCCATCCTCTAATTGCTTCCTTTTTTTCCTTTTTTCTGTAGTTGTCCATATGGGTTAGAGCTATGGCTTTAAGATTCTGGCAGTGGGATTTTGGGTTCTTATAAAGATACTAGTCATGGCTGCTGGCAGGGATCTCAGGGTCTTTAAAAGTGGTGCTGGTTGGAAAGATTATTGAGAATGATGGGTTGGCCCATCTTAGGTATTGGTATTCCTTTCCTAAATAGGTTGCATTAGTAACATAGTAATGGTTAATAGGCTGTATCTGGGATACCTTGGTAGTAAATTGTCCCCGGGGCAAAGTAAGAGCAGCTGGGGGTCTTGATATAGACATTTGTGGCAGATACAGCTAGTTTTTAGATTATTTTTTTTTTGTTAATCAAGTTTTTATTGGTTTTCATCAAACAAAAATTAACATGTACAGAAGAACAATAAGAAATTGTTTATAAATGCAGTAGTGCGGACGCAGCCACTTTGGTAACAAGAATAAACCGTAATGTTACATAAATGTTTATGTTTTGAGGAGCATAAAAAGGCGCGATATTTGGTACAATTAACATGGGGACGTCAATGAGTGTTCTAATTGTCGACAGGTGTATAATTGTGTATGGTTAAAGATATAAGCAGATCTTTATAACTCTGTGGGTATCGTATTGTGGTTAGATGAGGATGTTTTCAGCACCTTCGACAGCTTATGTAGACATGGCGTCTGGTGCAGGGGGTAACGGATAGAAATGGGATGTTTTGTATAAGAGGTTAGAGAGGTATGTAGAGGGGGGGAGTCTGATATGGTGGGTTATCGTGATAGTATAGGGTTTAGTATTCATGTTCATGGTTATGGGTGATTATTGGGTACGATTGGGGTGGGGAGGTAAAAAGGGAAAAAAAAGGAAATTTGAAATGGGGGGGGGGTGGAAACATGAAAGGAGAGGATATGGTATATAGTGGGATGATGAATCAGGGAGGTACCTTGGTCCTGCCACAGCCCTGTGAGGGTAATCATGTTATGTATTGTTTGTATACATTCGTAGTGGTGAAGTGTATCCAAGATGTCCATGTTCTGGTGAACTTTGGTTGAGTGTCATTGGACTGATGGATGAGGTCTTCCATTACTTGTGTTTGATGTATACGATGGAGCCACTCCTTTATGGTAGGTGGTTCAGGGGAGCGCCATTTGGGTGGTATGCACATTCTTGCTGCGTTCACCAAATGCATGGCCAGAGAACGATGATATGCTGGTATATGAGAAGAGGAATGGTGTAGTAGGAACATTGCGGGGTCGAAGTCTAGTGCATAAGTGGTGATTTGTGTGATTAGGGTGTGGACTTCTTTCCAGAAAGGTTGGATTTTGGGGCAAGTCCACCAGACATGTAGTAGTGAACCTGTGTCTGCTTTACATCTCCAGCATGTTTGGGGTATGGTTGGGTTGAAGCGATGCAATAAGAGTGGCGTTCTATACCATCTGGAGAGTAGTTTGTATGCAGTTTCTTGGACTTGCACATTCATCGAACCTTTGTGGATTAAAGTATAAATGTTAGCCCATTCTTGATCAGTCAGTTGTATTGAAAGATCTTGTTCCCACTGTCTATTGGTCCAGTGTGTTGTCAGGTTGTGTTCTTTGAATAGGAGGGTGTATATTTGCGAGATCGGGTGCATTTGGATGTTGTTGCTTAGACATAAATTTTCAAATGGGGTTGTGGTTCTGGACCATTTCGGGTTGGGTTTTGGTTTGTTGAGGAAATTACCTATTTGGACGTATGTCCAAAGAGGAAAGGAGTCTATATTTCATTTTGCTGCTAAAGCGGTTTGTGATAAGAGGTGGTCTCCCTCATAGAAGTGTTCGGTTCTGACCGTCTGGTGGGGCCATATGTCTGTTAGAAAGGAAGCATGCATTCCCGGGGGGAAGTCAGGGTTCTGTTGTAGAGGTGTAATTGGTCCATTGACTGATGAGATTTTGTGTTTACTACAGGTGTTTCTGAATGAGATCAGTGTGGGGTTGATGAGTGGGTGTTGAGAGCATTCAGGGGGCGTAGAGGGGGGAGTAATCCATGGGAGGTTGTGGATGGGTACCTTTGAGAACGATCTAAGTGAACCCAATCTTTGTGCTCGGAATGTACATTCCAATCAACGATTCTAGCCAGGTGGCATGCTTGTTGGTATTTGCGTATGTCTGGGATGCCTATGCCTCCTAAGGGTTTGGGTTCGGTCAGTCTTAAGAAGCTCAGTCTTGGGCGCGTTTTGCCCCATATGAATGTCGTGCAGGCTTTTTGGTAGGCAGTGAAGAATTTGGGTGGTATTTTGATTGGGATAGTTTGTAGGAGGTATAGAATTCTGGGTAATATATTCATTTTGATGATAGCTGCCCTGCCGAACCAGGAGAAGTAACCTGAGGACCATTTCTTCAAATCAACTAGTATTTTTTGGAGGAGTGTGGCATGGTTCAGGGCGTATAGATTTGTTAGTGAGGACGGCACCTGAATGCCTAAGTACGGAAGAGCATGTTTATTCCAGGTGAACGGGAAGTTAAGTTGGCATTGGTGACAAATTTCTGGGGATAGGGAGATGTTCAGGGTGGTGGATTTCGAAAAGTTGATTTGGAGATTAGAGAGGGTATGAAGGGTTCGGAAGTCTTTAAGTAGGTTCGGAATCGTGGTAAGTGGGTCTGTCAGGAATAGGATGATGTCGTCCGCGAATGCTGCCAATTTATATGTGTGTTGTTTAATTTGTATACCTCTGATGTCTGGATTGGAGTTGAGTCGTCGGAGGAGAGGTTCAAGAGAGAGAATAAAGATTAAGGGGGAGAGTGGGCAGCCTTGGCGCGTTCCGTTCGACACGGAGAAGGCATCTGACAGGTGGCCGTTAACTTTAACTTTTGCAGTGGGACTAGAGTATAGTGCTGATATGAAATTCAGCATCCTTTGGGGGAGGCCTATGGTTTTGAGGGTTTCTTTCATGTAGTCCCAAGCCACCCTGTCGAACGCCTTCTCCGCGTTGAGGGAAAGCATAAATCCTTTGTTTTTGGTGGATGTAAGCCAGTGGTGTATGTTGAGCGTTTTGAGGGTATTATCCCGTGCTTCCCTTCCGGGGACAAAACCTACTTGTTCAAGGCCGACTAGTTGGGGGATCAGAGGCAGGATTCGATTTGCTAGGGTTTTTGTGTACCATTTGAGGTCAACGTTGAGTAGGGAGATAGGTCTGTAATTGGTGACTAATGAATGGTCTTTGTGAGTTTTGGGAATTACAGCTATGTGGGCTGAAAGGAGGTCTCTTGGAGGGTCGATTGGTTGTGCGAAAGAGTTGAATGCTTTTAAGAAGGCGGGTGTAAGTAGTCCTGCGTATGTTTTGTAGTAACCCGCAGTGAGGCCGTCTGGGCCTGGGCTTTTGCCCGTCTTCATCTGTTTTAGAGCAGTGTCAGCTTCTGTGCGGGAGAGTGGGGCATTCAATTCTTGAGCTATGGATTCTGAGATAGGGGTTGGGCTGTATTTTTTTAAAAAGTCGGATATCATTTGAGCGCGGGTGGTGTCGTCCTTGGGGGGGGATGGGCCGGTTAGGTTGTATAGTTTACTGTAGTATTGTACAAATTGTCGAGCAATGTCTGGGGTTTTGTTTAATTTATTTCCTGAGGGGTCGATGATATGGTGAATTGTCACGTTGGATTTAGATATTTGTAGGGCTCTGGCTAACATTTTGCTTGCTTTGTTGCCAAATTCATAAAATTTTCTTTTAGATAGGATGTATTTTCGTTGTATTTGTTTGTCTAGCAAGTCTAGAAGATCCTTCCTAGCCTGTATCAAGTCATTTAAGGTGTTAAATGCTTGAGATTGTTTATGTACCCCTTCAAGTCTACGAAACCTTTCTATCAGGTCTGAGTGTTGTTTCCTTTTTTCCTTGTTTCTTTTTGCTGCCGCTGCGAGGAAAGCGCCCCTAATCACGCTTTTATGGGTTTCCCAATTGTTTATTGGGGAGGTGTCTTCTGGGTTGTTTTCTAGGAAAAAATGTTGTAAGTTGGATTCTATTGCCGTTGTGATAGAGGGATCGGTAAGTAAAGAGGGATCTAGCCTCCATATTCGTGAGCCTGGTTTTGTTTCGGGGAGTCGAAGCGATAAAGAGATGGGGTGGTGATCCGAGGTAGTCATGGGTTCAATGGAGGTGTGATGAATTTGAGGTAAATCGTTTTGTGTCAGGAAAATGTAGTCTAATCTGGAGTATCTGTTATGTGGCGTTGAATAGAAGGTGTAGTCTTTAACGTCTGGGTTCATGGTGCGCCATGTGTCATGAAGCAATAACTTTTTGAGTAGGGATTTGATCTCTCTGAGGGCCGTATATGGGAGTGTTGAGGTGCCCGAAGATGTGTCTTGGATGGGGTTTAGAGGGACATTGAAGTCGCCACCCAATATAAGGGTACCCTCTTTGAAGGTTGTGAGGGCATTTGTAACAGACCTAAAGAAAGGGACTTGGTGTTTGTTTGGTGCGTAGATGTTCGCCGATGTTATTGTTTTGTTGTGTAGTGAGCCTTTTATGAAGAGGTATCTGCCGTCTGTGTCCATAAGCGAGTCTTTGATCTGAAAGGGGCAGTTTTTTGCGATGAGAATCGAGACCCCTTTTGTTTTGTGTAGGGGGTTTGTGGCATGTAACACAGTTGGGTACTGAGCATTACTTAATTTCGGAGTGTTGTTGGAACGGAAATGTGTTTCTTGTAAAAATATAACATTAGCTTTTAGTCTGTGCATGGTAAGGAGGAGTTTGGAACGTTTTTCTGGTGTATTAAGGCCTTGTACGTTTAGGGATACTATTTGAAGCACGGAGTTGTCGGTTATATTGGTTTTCGGTACCATGGTAATGTTTGTTTGTAGATGTTTATGTATAGATATTTTTGCAACGGGGTGTGGGCTGTGGCAGGAGGGATGGAGTGGGGAGGGGTAGGACCTGGGTGGTAGGGCGAGTAAAAGTTTTCAAAGGGGACAGGTAAAGGGGGCCGGCACTATGTGGCGTTCTGGTCACCTAAACGGTGTCCCGAGCCACAGATATGTATTCACCGGAAAAATTCAGTGGTTTTAATCTTATATTAATGTGTATATGGGTTAGGTGTAGTATATTTATCCACTGTGTGGGAGTTGGCTTGTCAGTTGAGAGACATGGAAGATGATGAAGATAGAAAAAAAAAGATAAAAATGGTTGACCGACGTGGTCCGTCTCACCAGCAGCCTTATGACTTAGGGCTGGGGGTATGTGTGAGGTGATGGGTTTTAGTGACGTGGTTGTGTGAGGAACGATCACAAGGAGGTGTTGGCTCGCGTGTGGCGAGCGGGTACGATGGGTGTGGCGGGTTGGGGTTTTTTTTCTTTTTTTCTTTCCTCCTCCCCTTTCTTCCTTCCCCTTTTTTTTAGTAGTTAGTTATAATAATGGTAATACAGGGTGGAACCTTGTGTGGGGCAACCGTGTGTAGGTAAGTTGGTGGATAAGGTATAAATAAGAACAAATACATAGAGGATAGCAAATAACATTCGTCAGTATTGACCTTAACGGAGACAACGGATGAGCGTTTTGTCTGCTGTAATGAAGTATTTTCAACTGAGCGCACGAAAAGGTCGCATGCTCTCATCCTTATATAACAATTTTTAAACAAGCAAAATACATTCAGTTCAAAGTAAAACAAAAGCGATTTAACTGAAAATAGCATATCTATTGTGATGTCTGTATCCTAGCTTTCGTCTGTCTGAGAGGAGTGTCAGCATGAGGGTTATGTGTGTGCACAACATTGCGTCTATGTGTCTGGGCACTATTGTTTGATGGGGGCGCTGCGGTGTCAGTTATGGAGGGGTCGTAAAATCTATGTCTCTAGTTACAATCTACCATGTGTAATGTAGTGGTGTGAGCAATGTATGAGTGATGAGTGCCTACATGTTTCTATTGCTAGTGGTCTGTGAGGGGTGTTGTGTGTTTGACAACAGAAGAAGTGCAATAGATTATTTAGGTTGTTGGTGATCCCCTTGGATGGGATAGTGTAGGGAGTAGTGTAAGGAACTAATAAGATTTCCTCGTCTCTGTCTCTAGCCGTTTGTGGAATGCTTAGCTGCGGAAGCAGTGTAGAGGTATATGAGAGCTGTTAATTTTTCGGTTTTGGTAAGTATGGGGGTTAATGTGAAGTGAGGGGTAACAGGTCTCTTTAGGTCTTCTGTGTGTTTAGCCCTGTCTGTCTGTGGGCGATGTTATGGTGGTAACAGTGTGGGTGTATCATTAAATAGAATAGTTATTGATACTAGGTGCTCTGGAAGGGTGTGCTGAGAAAAGAGTGCATTAGGCCGGGAGAGGCAGTGATCATGTATTCTCACTAAACATCGGAAGGCGAGTCTGGGCACATGACCTCTGTGTGCAATGTGAGGCCTAACCCTTTTCCCTTATGGTAAGTGCAACCTTTTGTAAAGCGTCCTATAACAGGGAGGTATAGTAGGTAATACATACGTCTCTGTTAGTAGGTCCTGGTTGTTGGAGGGCTGACTTCTCGTCCGATGGAGGGGATAGAAGGAGTGGAGTAGGTAAGTGGAGCGTTGAGTTGATGGCCGTTGAATTTGAAAAAATTAAAAATAAAACAGATACAATAATAATAATAAAAAATAAAAAAAATAGAGAGGATTGCCCTGGTGCTGTGCTGAAGTCTTTGTTCGGAATTGTCCGTCTGTTCTTCTTTGATGTCATCTGTATAGGAGTCGGGGGTCTGTTGGTAGGCATTCAGAGAAGCAGTGTAGGCAGTCTGCGGAGTTGTTCGTGGAGTAGGCGATTGATCCGGAGGTGATCGTTAGTTGTGTGCATGTAGTAGAGACATGAGCCTGGGTTCCCAAAAAGGATAGAGGCAGATGTTTTATGTCTGTCGGTTTGGGGGTTTCTGGTCGATGAGTGCACCGAGGTGAAGCTTCTTTGTCGTTGCAGAAGCAGACGTGCAGGGCATAGCTGAGCTGGGCGTTGAAAGCACGAGAGGTATTCAGCACCAGTTACTGAGTTTGGGATGCTGGGTGAAAGAGTTAGGTTCTTCCATGTGTTGTCTTGATCTGCAGGAGTGTCAGGGAGCGGCCGACGGGTAAGCAGGGTGTCTTTGTCTACGGTGCTTAGTAACAGGAAGGGATCTGTCCGGGGTCTGTGGTGATCCTCAGGTAAAAGGTGCAGACACGGGAGGATCTGAAGCAAAAGGGTCCATGACTGGAAGGTGACATTTCACGTTCGGATCCGGGCTGTCAGCGGTCTCGGCGTGCTCTGCGGGGAAGGGGAGCTGACATGGGGCTGGATGGTTGGTAATGTGTGCCTGGAGGAGGGCCGGATCTGGCGACGGATGGTGAACGTCTTCTGCGGAAGCTGGTGTTGTGGGCGTCCATCGGTTCCTCCGGTTGAGGACAGCGATTGGGGGGTTGTATGTTGAATTCCCTGTACCAGTTTGGTACTGGGGTGTAGGGTATATCCAGTGTGCGGCAGAAGGTGTCCAGGTCTTCCGGTACTAGTAGGCTGAGCGGCCCTGGTATGAGGCGGATAGGCCGAAGGGGAACTTCCATCGATACCGGATTCCTCTTGTTCTTAAGACATCCAGCAGGGAGTGCAGGTCTTTGCTTTGGCGTAGTGTAATGGCAGAGAGGTATTGATAAATGTGGACGGGGCCGCCATTGTATTCCAGGGTAGATTTTTCGTGGGCTTTTTGGAGTATTTCTTCTTTGATGGAGAAGTCATTTATATAGCAAATAATGTCCCGAGGGGGGTCGGTGTCTCTGCCTTTGGGGCGAAGCGCTCTGTGGATTCGTTCCATGGGGATCGGTGTTTGTTCCGGGCGGTCCAGTATGTGGTTAAAGAGTCCTGTCACCACTGATAATATTCCATTCTGTTCCACCGATTCGGGTATTCCCCTTACCTGCAAGTTGTGTCTGCGACCACGGTTGTCGAGATCTTCAACATGACGTTGAAGATCTCTTAATTGCATAGTGTGGCAGTCGACTTTGTGATGGATGTTCTTCACTGTCGACTGTTGGAGCATAGATTTGTCCTCCACACGCTGTATGCGGCCTGTTATGGCCTGCAGTTCATGGCGCAGGTCAGTGATGGCAGAGAACAGTGTGTCCTTGATATCCGCCGCCACCGCATGTAAATCCTGCAGGCTGGGCTGGTGGTGAGAGGGCAGAGTAGTTGCCTGTAGGGTATTGCTGGTGTCGGTGGGGGTGAGGATGATCTCAGTGTGAGACTGAGAGGAGGTTGAGGCAGGCGGGGAAGTCGCCATTGCAGTGCGTTGTGTCCGGAAGATTTCCGGAATCGTGTAACTTACGCGGCCGGCGATTTCTCTCAGGGATCGGGATCTGCTTTGTGATGATCCACGGGAGGATGTTCCCATTATTAGGGGAGTGGATGGCAGTTGTGGACCCCGATAAATGCAGATTGTAGGCTGTGGTGAGAGGGAGCCAAGTGATCAAGCAGCCATCTTCTCTCAAGGCAAGCCACGCCCCCCAGTTTTTAGATTATATGTACCTTGAAAGACCTTAGACCTATAATGAACTAAGTTATATATAAATATATTAAAAAAAAGGAGTGACCAGTCGCACAACCAAGTATCAATGGCATGCTTCCATCCCGGGTTTAAAGTATAAAAAGAAAAAGGGGGGCAAGTGGGAGGATGGTCGGAACCCTGCTTCAACCCAGATTGAGACAGTTATATCCTAGACCTCAACAGATCCCATTGATGGAAGATCTCCTTGATGTTTGGGCTATTTTGTAAGTAGCTTATTCAATTAAGTGGACAATTTTGATATCTTTTCTCTATTAAACTAAGGTTCCACATGTATCAATATTCATCATATTCTTTTGTTTTGTTTTTCTTAGTAATATAATATGCGTCCCACACCTGATGACTGGCAAGAAGCCAAGAAACACGTCGGATTCTCAAACTAAGGATGCTTTATCAAGCTTAATTTTTATTCTTTATATCATCAATTTTCCTCTATCGAGTTTGTACTCATCTCATGTGATTTTGATTGGCAATTTTAATTCATGTATTTCTGTTATGAACTGCATTTATGTATGTCCATTGATTTGTTTGCACTCCAGATTCCTTGATAATTGTTACTATTAATATGTCAAAATGTATTTGATTATATCTGTATCTATACTATTTCATTGTTACTGTATGCATCAAAATCATGGACTACCCCTAGGGGTTATTGACTTCAAATTAAATCCAAATCATTTTACCTACTCACATGCCTTCATTATTTTACTTTCAATTGACATGCTTCATTTAAAGTCCCACTTGCCCCCCTTTTTCTTTTTATAAGTTATATATAATATGTTGTTCCATTTGATGATATATAATATACTTTTGTAAAAAAAAGTTTGTATTTTTGTTATTTATAAATGGCTGCTGTGGCCATTTCACTCCAAAAGAAACTGCAGTTGTCTAGTTTGGGTTTATATTTGTGGTCTTGGGTTTTAAAGGTAAAGTCCACCTCAGTATCTGCAATCCCTTAGGCCTGATTCACACCTATGCAGGTTGCAGTTTACATATTCCAGGTGCATTTTGCATTTTTCAATACAAGTTTTTGATCAATTGATGTCTATAAAACCAAAAAACAGAAAAAAGTTCCTGGTCCTTTCCATAAAATTGCACAGATGTGAACTACATCCATAGGAAACCATGTTAAGGCTGGATTCACACCTATGCAGTTTTAGTGCTTTTTGCATATTGCAGATTTGCACTACAGTCCATTTAGATGACTGGATGACCACTAGCTCCCTCAAACTCAATGGATCAAAAACAGAACTTCTTCTCCTACAAGCTAACAAAAATTCCAAAATAAAGACTCCGTGGACACCTCCCACCATCCCCAGACAGACCAGGGCGGCACAGTGGTGTAGTGGTAGCACTCTCACCTAGCAGTAAGAAGGGTCACTGGTTCGAATCCCAACCACGACACTACCTGCCTGGAGTTTGCATGTTCTCCCTGTGCCTGCGTGGGTTTCCTCTGGGTACTCCGGTTTCCTCCCACACTCCAAAGACATGCTGGTAGGTTAAATATATCCTGTCTAAATTGTCCCTAGTATGTATGAATGTGAGTTAGGGACCTTAGATTGTAAGCTCCTTGAGGGTAGGGACTGATGTGAATGTACAATGTATATGTAAAGCGCTGCGTAAATTGACGGCGCTATATAAGTACCTGAAATAAATAAATAAATAAATCTCTCCAAGCACCAAAGCCAAGAGTCTCGGAGTCATTTTTGACTCAGGAATGACAATGGATGCACAAATAGGATCAGTGGTGAGCGGATCCCGCCAGCTACGAAGACTCATCCCCTTCATCCCAGAAGAGGACAAAGCGGCAGTTGTGGGAACAATCATCAATTCCCGACTCAACTACGCAAATTCGCTCTATGTAGGACTACCCCAATATCAGCTTGCGCGCTTGCAACTCATCCAAAACGCGGCGGCAAGACTGTTAACAGGAAAAAAACCCTGGGAATCCATCTCCCCAGCCCTAAAGAGCCTACACTGGCTAACCATGAAGAATCGGATCACATTCAAGACCCTCTGCCTCACCCACAAATGCATACAAGGAAATGCTCCGCTATATCTCCGGGAGAAAATAAAACACAACACACTGAATCGCAGTCTTCGATCAGCCAACCAAAACCTCCTTATCATTCCCAAATACCGCTACAAAGCAAAGGGAGAATAAAGATTCGCAGTCCAAGGACTTCGACTATGGAATGCTCTTCCAACCAACATCCGCATGGAAGAAAACCACCAGGCCTTCAGGAAAAAACTAAAGACCTTCCTTTTCTAAGAAGCTGACAACAGAGAATGCATCTAGCGCCTTGAGGCGATTCAGTTCGCATTTGCAGCTGACTCGGTTAAATTGATGATAGGCAACTCCTATCCTCATATTGATTAGTGGTTCCAAATTAATAATAACTACTGCAGTAGGGAACAGACACAAAAGATACGCTCAACATCTTTCCAAATAACTGTTCTGCTTTATTATGACGCAATTGAAGGTTTTTATGCACATGATTACGTAGGTATCACATTAATATTACAATTGTACGTTTATGGTAACAAGGGGCGTTACATAGGCAGGCTAATTCTAATCAGGACTCAAAAGAATGTAAACATTTACTGAAAACATTATTAGTGCTGTATGCACAGTGAGGGCAGTGTGCAATACATACAAAATACAATACAATTTCCATTACAGTCTCCCTTCTTTTGATCAATGTTTTGATCACTAACTGTACCTGCTATCACCTTTAACCTGGAACCTCCACACGCTTAGGTGGAGGTAGTCCTGGCCAAAGAGGCAAAAAAAAACTCCATTGTGGAGAAAATAATAGCTGAGCAACTTTTTCATTACCAAATGACTTTTCATTGTGAAAAACAAATGATTGATAAGACATATTTACAGAGTACTGGCTGTACACTCCTGTGGCCAGAATGGCCTTCTAGCTGAATTGTTGGCATGCTGACTTATCAGCATATGTAAACACAGACAATTCTACATAAAATGGAAGACGTACAAAAGACAAATATGACTTCAACATGGTTAAACTACTTTTCAAATATATATATATATATATCCCTTACAATTAAAGTAATTGAATCAAAAAGTACCCTAGACTGTGATCACAAGAGGGAAACAAATCAAACACAGAGATTTCTTTAATTTAGTCATTTTTGCAGTGTCTGGTGTGGATCCAGGTGACTTTTCCTTCAAGTTTTGCAAAAACTGTACATGAAATAGATGCTGTATTGAGTCTCCAAACATTTCCTTATATATAAATGTCTCTTAACAATCCACAAGTCACCTGGCTTTAGTTTTAGATCCTTCCAAACTTTTAGGATCTGGAATTGGAGAGAAAACACATAAATGAGTTTGTCAAAAAACCTTAAAAGATCAGCAACTTTCTCTGTGAGATCCAAATGGAGCACTTCAGCTGCTGAGACAAAATATAAGCAAGTGAGCAACACACTCCCAAACCAAATCCCATAGGGAGAGAGTACAACATCCCCCTTAGGGGCTTGATGAAATAGAAGAAAACATTCAGGCAAAAGTTTTCTAGTTTCTTACTCTACTTTGTCCGCTACATTGTAGACAGTAGGGATGTAAAAATAAAACCTCAAAACTTCTAGTAAGGACTCTCCTATAAAAAATGATTTCCCCTGTTACTCTCTGTTCTTACAAACTACTTCTGATAACACTTTTTACTGTGACCTTTGCAGTAGCATTTGCCACTGGACATCCAAAAAACATGTCCATACAGACAAAATGCATACTCGTAAGATCCTGACTTGGGCATCTGGATATATCTTTTTTGTAATCTCTGGAAGGGATGTTCAGCTTTTGGTAACACCTTTGGTAACAGGTAAAACAAGAAGTGGTATGTTAGTAAAACAACTGTGGTGAACCCTGGCCCTATCCCATGCTCATTTACTAAGGCAGCCATAACTGCTTGTGACTGATGACACGGTCCATGTGTCAAGCTGGAGGGAAAAGAGTGGCTGGCAGACATAAATGATCACCTTTTCCAAAGTCCTGTTTCATAAGAAGTTGCCCCCTGTGGACCACTTGTTCTTCTCGTTCTGGGGTCCTTAAAGTTGAATTATTAATCCCAGCTATACTGGGCCAGAACTAGGGTGGAATCTGTGAGTTGCACAGACCCATCAAGTGTCCGGGGCTGTAAATGCAGCATCCTTAGTCACCTGGTCTGCTTCCATGTGTTAAAGCTAATATGGCTACCTCAGCAAGAACCTGGAAGTCTGAAAACAGCCAATCAAATTAACTTGGCATGCTTTATTGGTTTACCTGCCGAAGTAAAAACAAACTTCTGGCCCTTCAAATGAAACCAAAAGCTCTCTATATCTCGACTATCTATATAAATATACACTCTTTTTGTAGCTCACAGGCTTTGCTAAAACATGGAGCTCTGCTTCTTGAGCTGGGGAAAAAGGATCCAATGACTTTGAATACAGAGTATCCTTCTGGGTGATAAACTGCATACTCAAATCTACAAAAAATGTAATATCTGGGTCTTCAGGGAGTGTGTCCTGCACTGGGCTCACAGCAGCTGATTCCTACACCATCAATTTAACACATGTGTCTTCCTTTGTCTCCAGCCTCCTCCAATAGAGGCAATAAGGTGGCTGGATTCAAATGTACGCATTTTTCATTGTTAGATTTGTACATAAACAAACTCATATTTTAAACCTTTCATTAGACAGACATTTAGTTATCTGTATATTTGCTGCACAGAATGTCGGACCATTAAAAATTAAATGTTTGACCAAAACAATATCTAACTTTGTCTAATAGCACCTTTGCATAAAAGCTGCAGCTCTGATATATCGAGATGAACCCTTCAATACTGGGTCCAGCTTGCATAAATATATTACAATGGCTTGTTTTCTATCACGCTGTTTGTGTAAGAACTCCAGTTTCATGTTTCAAAAGACAACTTTTTCTTGGCAATAATATAATAAATGATAACAATACCCTGCGGTCATGGAGAGATGTCCATAAATCCAAAGTATTCTTCTGCTTATACCACGGCACTTACAAGGAAAAGGGGTACGTCATTTCACAATCCACACATTCTGCTTTGGATTTCAAAAATAAAAATAAATAAAAACAAAAGGACCAATCTGTATGATGGACCAGAAAGCATCAAAAACTAAAAAACAACTGGCTGCAGGTGGCATCTATCCTAACGGGGTGTGTGGATTTGATGTGATGGGTCTGTTATATTTAAATTTTATTTATTATAACTCTCACATCATGGACCGCACATCAAGTTTTTATCAAAAACCTTAAAATTTCATTTTTATAGAAAAACTTCTTATGTATCCCATCCATCTTGACTTTGTTAAATATTATGGCAGCTGTATTCCAAACAACAACCTCATCTTAATCTTTTTTTCTCTCAATAAGGGCTTATTGTATAAATGTAAAATGACAAAATTGTTATCTTAATCTAAACTAATCCCATTCATTACAGATTTCCCCAATAACCTGGATTTCATTTCCAACCAAAGGTTGTCTAAACCAGTTTCAATATATCTATATTATTAATAACATTGTTAAACTCATATTAGAAATGAATACTCATTATTATTTAATTTTACTTAATTTCCCTTTTTCAATTTGTGTAATACACGGTTAAATGTAACCTTCATTTTACCATGTCTGGAAAACAGATTCAAAAAATAATTGTGATCACATTGTTTACCATTAGATTCGTTAACCTGGCACATTTTGTTATAAATGTTTTGTCTAAAAAACAGAAATTGGCATGGTGTCCTTCCAGCTTATCACTAACCTCTCATCCCAGCCACATTTCTTTCATGAGAGCGCAAAGGAGGGGGTCACATCTGCGTACATGACACACACAAGCAATAGAACTAAAGGTCCCAGCATTCACACACACATACACCAATATCTCTTTAAAATCACTTACATTTTTCCCATTTGTACACAAC
This sequence comes from Aquarana catesbeiana, assembly GCF_042186555.1. Classification (NCBI taxonomy): domain Eukaryota; kingdom Metazoa; phylum Chordata; class Amphibia; order Anura; family Ranidae; genus Aquarana; species Aquarana catesbeiana. The sequence goes on along the minus strand of NC_133324.1, from coordinate 141,214,760 downwards.
ACATGCATATCATTCTCTCAATTTCTTTTAACTCTCATTAATATTTCCCTGCCTAAATTCTGCTTTCCTTATTTTGTTCAAATAACTTTTACATCTAACTTCTATGATTCTATGATCAGACGGGCAGCCAGAGTGCTCATCCCATCTTCCCTCTCTGACAACATATAAAGTATTCTGTTTTACCTCTCATTTCTCTGTTTCTGATTCTAATAGTTGTAGTGCCTGACCCCAAATTCATCCTACAACTTAACATGAAAATGTCCCTTTCTGTCTAGTGTTATTGTCACCCTTGATCCATCCTGCTCACATAAATAACTGTATCTCTAGCTGTTTACTCTGCATGATTCTTAGTCCCTGTGGACCTTGGTGGTAACCCAGTTACCCAATGTGGATCCCTGTCCACTTTAACCATTTATCTAGGGGCTCAGTATAGGCGGAACCACACCTTTGGTTCATATATAGCGCTCCTCTTGCGCTGGGCATTTTTGAGGGTCTCTTACCCTTCATTCCCTTACTTAATTCAATGCCCATAATGACTTGCCAGTCTTCTCTCTTCTCTACGTGTGCCTATACCCTCTTGCCTCTAAACTACTTTATCTAGCAGATGTACTACATATACCTGTGAACAGCACTATTCTTCCCTTTCTTATCTATAACACTCCGATGGACAATAGACAGGGACAACATAACATATAACCACCAATCAATACAGTTCGATTAAGGGGAGTAAAATAGGTACCCTTTGTCCCGAAAATGCCTTACCGATCAAGGAAGTCTGATAACTCAAATGTAAGCAAAAGGCTTACCTCAGCCGGCTGATTATCAGAAATTCCCGGATCATCTCAAGCTCCTCGTTTCGGATACTCAGGGTCACCTGGAATCCCCTCCTAAGGCAAAGCTCGCCATGCTGACTCGGTTAAATTGATGATAGGCAACTCCTATCCTCATATTGATTAGTGGTTCCAAATTAATAATAACTACTGCAGTAGGGAACAGACAAAAAAGATACGCTCAGCATCTTTCCAAATAACTGTTCTGCTTTATTATGACGCAATTGAAGGTTTTTATGCACATGATTACGTAGGTATCACATTAATATTACAATTGTACGTTTATGGTAACAAGGGGCGTTACATAGGCAGGCTAATTCTAATCAGGACTCAAAAGAATGTAAACATTTACTGAAAACATTATTAGTGCTGTGTGCACAGTGAGGGCAGTGTGCAATACATACAAAATACAATACAATTTCCATTACACAGCGCGTTACAAATCATTAATTCATTCATTCATTTAACATGGTTTCCTATGGAACACGATCTGTAGTGCAAATCTGCAAAATGCAAAAAACACAAAAAATGTATAGGTGTGAATCCAGCCTAAGGCTGGATTCACACCTATGCATGTTGCTTTTGAGCGTTTCTGCAGTGTTTTTTGTGGTGCTTGCCGTGTTTTTGAGCAGCGTTTTTACAGCGTTTTTGCCGTGTTTTGCGTTTTTTTTTTTTTTATACAGTTTTTTTTTAAGACTGTATACAGTCTTAAAAAAAAACAAAAACGCCAAGAATGCAAAACGCATCAAAAACGCTGTAAAAACGCTGCAAAAATGCTGTACTTGCGTTTTTGATGCTGGTCCATGCAAAACGCTGCATTTTGCATGAAAAAAAGTCCCTGACCCTTTCCAAAAATGCAGAGGTAAAAAATGCATTGATGTGAACATGTTCCAGAGGAACCCATGTTAAAAAATTCCCATGCATTTCTGCAAAATGCAAAATGCATCAAAAACGCGTTAGTGTGAATGAAGCCTAAATGAACTGTAGTGTGTTTCTGCAAAACTGAAAAAGCACAAAAAAATTGCGTAGGTGTGAACCAGGCCTTAGTCATGAATCACTGGGGCTTAGTGGTAATGAATGTAAATTGCACACATCTATCTATATGATATCAGGTGCCCAATCAACTTTTTCATACTGCTGCTCTAATTACCTTTGATTTTTTTGCTTGTATCTCTGGTTTGTTGAATTTACACCATTGATTACTCTAAGGCTGACTCATGAATACAGGAAGATGCAGGATCAGGACAAAGGTCACAAAAGGCAGTTAGCTGTGGGACAAACAGCAGATTGAAGGATGAGGAGCATGGAGCTCAGTGTAATTATGTAACATGCTTACTCTGCTGTACTGTTTTTCCGCTTTAAATTTAAGGCTGCACTAGGACACATGGTATGATAAACATTTTCTGTAACTTTGCTTGGAAAAGAAAAGTAATAAAAAAAGAACCCTGTTAGAAATCTGGGCAATTCAAACTATGCTGAATCAATGAGGAAAAATACATACAGTAAACTTCAAGAAAAAAATATGTATTTCAACACAGAAACTTTTCCAATTTTTTTTTTGGACAGAATGGGGAAGGATTGAAAATCCTGATGGATTTTACTGCTATTTAGGCACTGATAGAGAAATTTCCCCCCACTTCCCTTTTTGCTGACAACAATTTTACCAAACAGGAAGTGAGAGAAAATGTGCAACAAGGATACAGACAGAAATACAAACTTGACAGGGTTCCTAGTTTTTAATGTTCTACATTTTATTTCTGTATATTTCGCAATTGGAGAGTTCCTCTCTTTCTGAGTGGCCAAATGTTGTAGAACAGGATGTGAAGGTAGATCTCCCTAACACAGCCCTGGATGGTGTTAAGAAGCCTGAAAATGCTTCAATCCATCCAACACCATACTCATATCTTGCTGTCACCCTGAGCAAGAGGTTCCTTGTGACCTTAAAACGCAGGTGGATGTGATATGATCTCTTTACATTTTTGCCTTTTGCCCTTCATAAAAGCTTACGATTCATGGGCGGTTTGCTGGTTGTTTCATCAAACTGAGCATTAAAAAGCAGTCAGGGCTTCTATGGGAGTGCATTTTTTTCTACTTCCTCTACTCTCGTAAGCATACAGCCAAGGTCTTTATGGATTATTGCCATTTCTGTTTTTAGAGAATTTACATTGTTTTCATGTTTACTTTTGTTGGCAATTGAGCTCTCATCTGCTGTCCCTCTTCTTTTCTAGCTCCTGAGTCTAATGCAAGGTCTTGTTCTATTCTGGATTCTGAGAGTGTGCCAATTTCTAACGGTGTTTTATTCTGGCCCTTTTTCTCCTTTTTCCTTGGTCTCCATTTGGTGTCCCTTAGTACTTTGTTGTTTTTCTGTAGTTTGCCTATCCCCATTCCCTCCTTGGGTTATGTATTTGTTCATAGGACCAGAGTTGGGGCTTAGGCTACAGTGGGGTGACTTAACCACTACTCTGCCTCCTCTTGCCGACTTACCCTTCATCTCTTCCCCTTCTTCCTTCCTTACCCCTCTTCCTCCCACCTCTCTCACTCTCCTTCAAAAAAAGTGTGGGGGGGAGGGGGGGTTTAGGATTAGACCTTTTTTTCCCTTCCTTTGTCAGTTTCTTCACTGTGATTGGAGTTTTATAGTAATTACAGAGTCTGTGGAACTCACCGTCTACTCATTTTATATCCCAGGAAAACATAATATACTGTAGCGCTGGTAGATTTGCAATCTACCGCATGTTAGGTAAATTTAGTAAATTGTGCGTTAGGAAGGTTAAAGTTTGCCTCTGTTCCAGCTTGGCTGACGGTGTGTGTGTTTCCGTGCTGACCGGTGGGTGTCGCTGTTGCCACTGGTCAGGGTTGGAAAGACAACGTGTTGAAGCGAATGGATGCTCCTCTGTCCCGGAGGCATGCTCGGTGGAGGTGGTCCTCCGAGTTGCATTCTGGGCGAGGGTATTTATGGGACAGATGCCATATTTTGGGGTTCGTTTTACAGCCACCTGCTGGCCCTCCTGGCCGACAGGTATGCGTTAAGGCGCTACCTCGTGGTCCTACGTTCGGGAGGCCCACGATACAGCGGCGCAGGGGTGGGTCCAGAGGCTTGTCTGGAGCCTACCACCGCGGCCGAGGAATGGTCCTGAGCTGTCGGCCCTGTGTGACGAAGCTGGACAACCGAGTAGATCCCAGGGGAGGACCCGTCTTGGAGAGATCACGCGGCGTGCTGGTCTATAGAGGGGCCTGGTGACTCGGTTGGAGGACGTATCCAAAAGTAACTATACAGCATAGTATTGCAGGCTCGGCTTAAAGGTTCAAGCACTGTGACTGACTTCCACTACAGAAAAACCTATACATCCTGTGGCAGAGGATTGTATGGATTTTATTCCCAAACAAGTCTGTGGCAGAGACTTTGATTTGTGCTGCGTGCTGGCTGCTAGACCGGTGAGAGAGGCCTATCCAGACGAGCAAGAAGTGTGTCCCACGAGGGGAGCGCATTTCAAATTGTATTTGAATTCTACCAGGACATTTTGTCAAGAGAACCCTACCAGAGAATATTTGAGTTTCTTCTGCAAGTTTCCTTTCTACCTCTTATCTGCTACTTCCTAAGTCATTTGTTTAATAAAGCATTGAAAACGTACTCCAGTGTTGTCCAGGAGTAAACTCAACGGAACCCTAGACCCGGTGCCGGTGAAACAGAGGGCAGCAGAGTGAAGGTAACAGACCTGCTTAAACCAGCGGCTCCACCGTGAGTTATTGCTACATACCATATACTGTACTTATAGGCTTGCAGAAACTCAGAGTAATTCAAAAGTTCAAAAGTTCATTTTCTATATTAAGAGAGATTGTGCTCTGAGCTTTTTGGTCTTTCTCTATCCACTTGTCTGAAGGGTGTTCTGGCCTAACTTAATTTGTACATTTCCACGTACCTTTTTTTATTAGCAGTATGTTCATCTTGAATTTCAAAGACTGGTAGTTCTGGTTTGTCAGATTTACAAATGAAAGCTTTGTTGCAGCTGTATTACTGGCCATTTTCTTGTATTCTGTTGCAGTCTTCTTTCTGCTGTTGTATCTTGCACTTATCTGCTGTTGTTGCTATGACTGGACTATGACTGGGCTATGACTGGATTATGACTGAATTCTCAGCTTTTCTTTGGGTGTCTGGGCTATGCCTGGGCCCATAACTTTTTAGAAATTCTGTATATAGCCTCACAGAACAGACAGACAATGCACAGTCCACATGGGCTTTGCTGCTTAACTGCAGAAAGGAACAGGAAACATTTATTATGAGAAAAGACATAGAGTTTAACAATAGATGCAGCTAAAAACATTTAAACACTGCTATCTACTGGCTGAAGAATATATCTGTAGTTGTACAAAAATACATGAAAAATGTATTCTAACACAAAAGATCTAAAAGCCATGCAAAAGCAATAATGTTGACACTGTGTGAGATGCTCCCTGCTGGGCACTGTGGTTTGATTCTCAGACTCCTACTGTAGGTCACTGCTGTATTCTCCAGTGACAAAGCATTCAGAGGATGGAACCACAGCACCACGAGGGAGACATTCACATGGACTTACCTATACGTACACCTGTGTGGAAGGCCAACTTCCATGAGTCTTCATGCAAGCATTCCCGTCCATGTCTTTTGGAAGCAGTGGCTTCATGGAAACAGCCCCTGGACCCAATTTGACAGTCATATGGGTGCATGTCTCCGACTGGAAATAGTGTGCATTTTGGAACATGCACCGGCACACACACAGCTGTTAATTTGGGACCAGCAGCTGTGTCTGTTCAGCTGCTGCATCGCAATAGACATCACAAACAGACAACAATTTCCCAGCACAATTACTAGCTAGCCTGCAAAAAAAATTAACCCCGTCTAACAATTCAACAGAGTGTTTAGTTGCACATTTGCAAACACTGTATATGTTGAATCCACAGTGCCTATGTCAAGCCTCCTCTGTATACTGAGGTTCTAAAGAGAAACAAAAAATATCCTGAAGCGCTACAAGGGGCTATAGGGTCATATAAGATTGGATGTATCTGTAAGGTAAACAATCCGTGTTTGATAATGATTAAACTCAGTGCAGCTGACACAACACTGGAATAATGTAGAACAAACTAAAGGAACTATAAGCAGCACTCTATGAGTAAGATCCGAAGTGTGGTGGTCAAAAAAACAGGCACTAGTAACCATGGAATGATGATCCAACAATGTTTATTCCATTATAGATATGATGTGGTGCAAAATCTAAAAATAAAAGTCTAAAATTCAGCTGGGAAACAGGTGTAAAAACAATGATGTAATGGGCAGATAAAAGTTATTCCACGTTAACACAGGTAACCTCAGATGGGGAAGAGGGGTGAACAGACATCCGGAGGGCTCGCTGGTATCACATGGGGGCGCCAATGCCCATGTTGAAGAGGATAGAAATCAGATCCCAAGGAGCCCAGAGGCTGTGGGAGATTGTGATATAGCTGGGTCCAAGATGGATGAAGCTGCTACGAGCGGGAGGAAAGAGGGCCGTGTATGTCCAGACTCAGAAAGTGTGAGGTTGCCTGGATGTGGCCAAAACACTGGACTCAGCGGGTCAGTCCTCTTGCCGGTGACACCACAATTGAGGGAAACCGGAGGAGCCGAGCAGAGCCAAGAGCAACCAACGCACCTAGAGTGACGTCAGTGCTGCACTGGGGACAGAAGAGGGGGAGTCTGTGGTCAGCTTGTGGAATGCAAGCTGTGCTGTTGCCATGACTTACATGTTTTGCGCGTGCATGTGCTTTGTCAAAGTGCACATGCTCAGTTTGGTGTGTATTGCTAGAGAGTTTTTCTTTTTTTTTGGGAGGGTGCATGTAATCAGCACAGGGCCAAGCAGCACTGTCCAGACAGAGGGTCAGAGGTCATGCAGCCTCATAGGACAGTCATAGAAGAATTAAAACTCCTCCTACAAGCTTTAACCGGTGCTCTGCTGGATACTGATAGAAGTCGCAAGAGCGCTATATACTGCTGATGAGAAAAGGTATTTAGCAGTTTATATTTACTAAAATAATTGCATTTCCATGTTTTGTGTACTGTGGGAGACCAGATATAGTGAATGCAGGGTCCTGGGTTGAGTAACACTTTAGGGTCCCTTTCACACATGGTGAACTCCGCCTGCGATCCGCTTGCTCAGCTGGGGATCTGTTTGCTGATCCACCGTTGAGTAGGTGGATGACAGGTCTGTGTCTGCTCCGCGTATGCTGAGCGGCCACGGACACAGCCCTTTCTCCTCTATAGGAGGTCGGATGTAAATGGACCGCCTATCCGTTTATACCCAACTGCCATCCCATCCAGCCAGACGGAAGGGAACGTATCCCCATCCGATTGTTTTTAGCGGATCAGCTTACATGTAGGTGGGTGTAAATTGACACATGTCCGTTTACATCCGCCGCTCCATAGAGGAGGATTGAGGTTCCGATCAGGTCCGCCTGAAATACAGGCATACCCGATCAGAACGTTCGCGTGAACGGGGCCTTATTTTTGAGAGTCTCCAAGTTGGAGAGCATATAGCAGTAGATAAATGAAGGGAAGGTTTGATTAGAGGGAGACCACTCATCCTTAAAGGCACAGGGACACATTGGACACCCAGCAAGAGCAAAATGGCGGCTGAAGGTATGCATTGTGTCCCCACGTCAAATCTAGTGAAAAAGCATTACAAGAAGATAGTAACCACCCCTATTTCCATGCACACTTACCACAGCTAGCCTACAAAACAAAAATTGACCTCGTCTAACAATTCACAGACGTTTTAGTTGCACACATTAGCAATAGACATGAATAGGACTGCCTGCACGTGGATGTACGGATAGGTGGGCCCATGTTAATGACGCCTAGAAGACACAGACTGGTGGATTGGTAAGTATAAAAGCTTTTTTGCTGGTACCTGTTACAATTTTTGGGGGTGAATAAAGTGTTAATGTAAGTGCAATCACATACACAAACAAAAAAATTGAAGCTGCAGATACTACCCTGCACATAAAAATCATGTTATCAGGAACACACTTATACAATCAGATACAAAGAACTGATCTTTAGTTGCCATAGCAACTACAAAGACCTTTGTCATTTTTCTGATAGCAAATGAGAAAATATATAGGGTTATACTGCGCTAGAGTTTCAAACATATATATAGCTGCAACAAAAACTATCAAATATCTCTATAGTGCAAACATGTGTATACAAATAAGTTGTGCTTATAACGTAAGTGATCCTGTGTAACAAATGAGAAAACACAAAGGGTGCACTATTGCAATAAAAACAAGCTCTGAGTGAACAAAACGTAAATAAAAATCTGTATGTGAAAGTCTATATGGAAAACTCTTTATCAACAGTGATAAAAATAATAATTGAGTCCGTAACAGAAACAAAAAATTAGCAGTGTGATTTCAAAAGTGTAGTAAAAATCCAAAAATCCTTCCACCTTCACCCAAGGAGGAAAAGAGGATGAGACAAGAAGAGGGGGAGGGAGATCCTTGAATCAAAAACCAAAACCCACTCGGTGTGTGGGGACCCTTACCCGAACTGATGGACCCCCTAAAGAGTAAGGTCTAATGCGCCAGCAGGGTCTGCAGGGTCTAATGAGCTTCCACCATCTTGGAGCACTCCAAACGCAGTGAGCAATCCTCCGCGTTGTGGACCGGACTCTCCATTCCCAATCAGGACACCGCAGAGGATTGCTCGCTGCGTTTGGAGTGCTCCATGGTGACAGTCCCCCCCCCCTGCACTCACCCCTCCATGGTGACGGTCCCCCCCAACACCCCTCCACGGCTTCCTCAGCTTCTCCTTCCAGCCAACCCGATCCATCCTATTTGGCCAGGAGGAAAAGCCGGAAGACAATAGCGAATATTAATTTGCTATTGGCACAAGTGGGTGGGTTCGGGGTGCAATGCTCTGCACCCTGAGCACAACCTTTTTCAAGCCAATTGGAGCCTCGGGCTCTAATTATGCAGCTTGAAAAAAAAAAAAAGCATACAAATGCCCCTGCGTCCCTAATGAACCACCCGTTCCCGATAAGACCCCTTTCACTTGGAGCGGACTCTGTCAAGCAGATCCGCCTGCTCGGTGGGGGATCTGTCTGCTGATCCCGGCTGAGCAGGCAGATGACAGGTCCGTGTCCGCTCCGCTGATGTAGAGCGGACACAGACACAGCCTCTGTTTTCTATGGGGTGGTTGAATGGAAATGGACTGCCTGTCCATTTACATCCGATACAATCCGATATGCTAGATGGATGCGGAATGGAATCCCCCGTTTTTAGCGGACTGGACTGGATCGGATGCGGGTGGGTGTAAATGGACACATGTCCATTTACATCAACCTCTCTATAGACAATGGGAGGTCTGATTGGGCCCGCCTGATAAATGGACAGGCAGACTGGATTGGTCTGCTTATGTGAAAGGGTATACATATGTTCATGTGCGCTTTGTCAGCTCAAATAGAGAGAAATCGGCGATTAATCTACTCTCTATAGTGGGGAGTCCATGCATGAGAGGTCAAATGCAGCAAGAGGTGTGTAGATGGTCACAGATTTGCTGACTCTGGATGGCTGCCGACTCATAACAAGCTAGAAGGGGCTCTATAGACAGTAAAAAACATAGAGGAGAGCAGCGCCATCTAAGTGCAGCATGATAAAAACATTTTAATATAGGACAGACGATTTTAAACTCACAAGATTGTAGAGATTACAGCGCATGTGAAATGGTATAGGAAGTTTATCCACTCCTGGGGGAAGGCGGTCGGCTCGCAGGTGGACAGGCAGCTGATGTTCACGGCTGTGCTGGTGGCTCCCAACGCTTCCTGGTTCTCAGATTCTGCTCAGGGGTGGTTGGACGCGTCACCTCCGGATGGTGAGAGAGTGGGGAGGAGCGAGCATTCAGAGCATGCGTGCTCCTTCATCAGGCAATACTTATTGTCTGCACGGTAAAAAAAGTCCTGCAAGCCGCATCTTTGCAGCGCTGTAGGAGCGGTATATACACCGCTCCTAAAGCGCCTCTGCCCTTTGAAATCAATGGGGGCAGCGCCAGCAAAGCGCCGCTTTGTGGGCAGTTTTAACAGTTTTTCAGCCGCTAGCGGGGGTTAAAAGTGCCCCGCTAGCGGCCGAGTAGTGCAGCTAAAACTACGGTAAAGCTTTACCGCCAACGCCCGTCTGCCCTAGTGTGAAAGTAGCTTTTTAGCGAAATTTTTGTGTATGTTTGATTTTCACTATTTTGCAAAAAGGCGCAATGTAAAAATTAAAATGTATTAACTCCATACAGGTAAAGCTTTTATATTTAGTAGGGATTTAGCAGTGATTTTGTAAAATTAGCTGTGTTTTTATGTGCTAATAATGGTTTTAGTGTATTTTTTGCGAATATATTGGTTTGATTAACATTTGCGCAAATACCGCGGGGTCTAAAAAATCAGTAGCACCTTCTTTTCATTCTAGAGGTCATATGCTTTCAGAAAATATATGGTTTTGGGGGTCTTTCACAAATTCTGAAAGCTGTAAGGGAAAAATGAAAACCTTCAGATTGTTAGAGAAATTTTGATATTTACATTTTTGCGTACGTTCGATTTTTACCATTTTGCAAAAAAGCACAATGTTAAAATTAAAGATTTTTGTTAATTATTAACTCCATACAGGTTAAGCCTTTATATTTAGTAGGGATTTAGAAGGAATTTTGTAAAATTAGCTATGTTTTTATCGGCTAATAATGGTTTTAATGTATTTTCTGCAAATATATCGGTTTAATAAACATTTGCGCAAATACCGCTGGGTTTAAAAAATCAGTAACACCTTCTTTTTATTCTAGAGGTCATATGCGTTCAGAAAATATATGGTTTTGGGGGTCTTTCACAAATTCTGAAAGCTGTAAGGGAAAAATGAAAACCTTAATTTTATCAGGGCTGGGCTCAGCCCTTCCTTCTCTGAGCTGGCCGCTCAGCTGTCGGCTAATTGCCAGCTCTTATCTCCACAGTGACTCGCCTGTTGATGATATCTTGCTCATCAGTCCTGCCTACTTAAGCGGTCCAGCCCAGATGATCTCTGCCTTCTCCTTGGTCAACATCACAGAGACTATCTCCTGCGTTCCTGTTAAAGACTTGCTTGGCTGACATTCCTTCTGGCTCCAAATCCTGCCTGCTGTTCCACTACGCTGTTCCCTGGCTTCCTGATTTTCTGGCTTGTCTGACTATCCGTTCCGGTTACCAAACTTTGGCTATGTTTTGACTATGATAGTTCTATTTGCTTTTATTATTAAACAAGTGTGATTTAACTGTACTTCTGTCTTGGTCTGATTCATGGTTTTCTGACAGTAGGCGAAGGCCATGAATTCAGAAGATGCAGTCAATACACTTGTTGGTAATATTTTTTCCAGATTGGATGAGCAGGATCACCGCATGGATCAGTTTGCCATGGCTTTACAAACGCTCCTGATATGAACAGCTCACCTGGAATCTCCCACTGTGGCTGCTCCAGTACAGCTTGTGCTGCAGGCTGTCCCTGCTGCTGCTCCAGTCTCTGTGCAGGAACCCACCTCGAGTATTACCTCTATAAGAGGTATGCCTGGTTCCGCTCCGCTTCCCCAGCAATTTGGGGGTGATCAAGTCCAATGCAGAGGGTTTCTCAACCAGGTTGAAATATACTTAAGATGCTGCCCCAGGCGTTTCCCACGGACAGAAGCAAAGTAGGTTTTGTGATATCTTTGCTTTCTGAGAGAGCCTTGGCCTAGGCAAACCTTCTATGGGAAACGCAAAAATCTGTTGTATTGAGTTACCCTGAGTTTGTGGCTTCTTTTAAAAGGGTATTTGACGTTCCCACATGCTCCGCTTCTGCTGCCAAGTGCCTTATGTCCATCAAACAGTGTACGAGAACTGTTGCAGATTATGCCACTGAATTCCATACTTTGGCAGCAGAGGTTGCTTGGAATAATGAGGCCCTCTTGGCTGCTTTTTCTCATGGTCTCTTGGATACCATCAAGGATGAAATAGTAGCCCAAGATATACCCACTGAGCTGGAGAGGTTGATCATGTTTTCCATCCTCATTGACTCCAGACTCAGAGAAACACTCTCTATTAAGGAATGCTTGCGAAAGCCTCCTGTACATTTGTCTCTGAGCTTTGTAGTCCCACCCTTGCCTCCCTCACCTCCCATGCCTCCTGGTACCGAGTCGGTCAATGAAGATGAACCCATGCACTTGGGCTTCACGCGTCTCTCTGCCGATGAGAGAACCCTTAGGAGGAGGGAGAGATTGTGCTTTTATTGTGGCCAGACAGGTCTAAGCCCAGGTTCACACTAGCGCGATGTCAGAGATCGCATGTGATTTCCACCTGCACTGTAGGTGCCGATCACATGCGATCTCTGAGCAATGCAAGTTCAGCCATACAGTTGATGATATCCTGACGAGCAGGATATCAATAGGTGAGTCACTGTGGATAGATAGGAGCTGGCAATTAGAGGCATATCCCTCTTCCCCTCTCCTCATATGTAGGTTAAGGTGGATGTAATTTGGATGTGTGACCCTTCCTCACTGAACCTGCTGTTTCTGTATGTTTATGAATGGACTCTATCACATACCTCCCAAGGAGTTTATGAACTTCATCACTATCTATGGTCATCCTTTTTTGTTGTCACATCCTTGTTTGTTGTCACTCATGTTTTATGATCACATATTTATGTCACTTTCTTGTTAAAGTATTGATTTATGTCACTTTATTGCAAGCGCACTTATTTTATTCTTCCAAGTTATTTCCTCACCTAAGTTTACGCTGGTTATTGGTTATTCTTGTTTTCAGAGGCACAACCCCTCTTTTGAATGGCTCCGTGCTGAGGTTCTCTCCTGGTCGCCACAATGCAGCAAGACATGCTTCCAGAAGGTAGCCAAGGTCCTGTGTACCTCTTCACTCTCCTCCCTGCCGGAGGAGTACCGCGATTTTAGAGATGTCTTTGACAAAGGTCAAGCCGGTAGTTTGCCTCCACCCCGGTCGTATGATTGTGCAATTGACCTTCAACCTGGTGCCATACCCCCTCGTGGCCGGGTTTACCCTTTGTCGGTCTTGGAGGATAATGCCATGGAGGAGTATGTTGCAGACATACTTTCTCGAGGTTTCATTTGCAAATCCTCATCTCCTGCTGGTGCTGGTTTCTTCTTTGTGAAGAAGAAAAGTGGTGAACTGAGACCTTGTATTGATTATAGGGGTCTCAGTCGTTTCACGATTAAGAATGCCTATCCGATTCCGTTGATTACGGAGTTATTTGACCGCCTCAAGGGAGTGACGGTTTTCACAAAGCTTACTTTGAGAGGGGCATATAATCTCATGAGGATTAAGGAGGGCGACGAGTGGAAAACTGCGTTTAATACCAGAACAGGCCATTATGAGTACCTTGTAATACCTTTTGGCCTTTGTAACGTCCCAGTAGTTTTCCAGGAATTAATTAACGATGTTCTCTGAGATTTGTTGCAGTTATGTGTGGTGGTTTTTCACGACGATGTCCTCATATTTTCCAAGTCCCTGGAGAGCCATCACACAAATGTCTGTCATGTGCTTTAAAAACTAAGAGAGAACAATCTCTATTGTAAATTGGAGAAGTGCGAATTCCATCGTGAACAGGTTAAATTCCTGGGTTATGTCATTTCCACTGCTGGTTTTTCGATGGACCCAGAGAAACTTTTATGTCCTCTGCAGCATTTTCTTGGCTTTGCCAACTATTATCGGAAGTTTATTCGTAACTTCTCGTCTCTGGTCAAGCCCCTGACTGATATGACCAGAAAGGACGGTAACCCACAGAGTTGGTCTACGGAGTCCATTAAGGCTTTTGAGAATCTCAAGGCTGCCTTTGTTTCTGCTCCTGTGTTGGCTCATCCTGATCCTACATTACCTTTTATCCTTGAGGTTGATGCTTCTGAGACTGGAGTTGGCGTCCTTCTGTCTCAACGTCCTACCTCTGAAAGCGCTATGCATCCTTGTGGCTACTTTTCCAAGAAATTGTCACCTGCGGAGTGTAATTATGAGATTGGTGACAGAGAGTTGTTAGCAATCATTTTAGCCCTGAAAGAATGGAGACATCTCCTCGAAGGTACCACTGTGCCGGTTCTTATTCTTACTGACCATAAGAATCTCATATTCTTGTCTGAGGCTAAACGTCTCTCTCCCAGAAGGGCGCGATGGGTTTCTTTTCTTGTCTAGTTTCAATTACATTGTTTCATTCTTACCCAGTACTAAGAATGTAAGGGCTGACACTTTGTCACAATAATATTCCTCCACTTCCAAGATGGAGTCGGTTCCGGTGTCGGTTCCTGTGATTCCTCCTGATCACATTCTGACTACGGTTCGCACCGGTCTCACTTCTCCTTTGGGTGACAAAATTCTTGCTGCTCAGATCCATGCTCCTCCTGAGAAACCTTGTGACTGCTGTTTTGTCCCAGAGAGTCTCCGTACTGCTGTGCTCCAGACTTACCATTCTCCCAAGGCTGCTGGCCACCCTGGGAAGAATCAACTCTTTTGGGCCATTTCCCAACAATTCTGGTGGCCTAGTCTACATGCTGATGTAACCGCCTTCGTAGCTGCCTGTTCCATGTGTGCTCAGAGTAAGACCCCACAACACCTTCCATTGGGCCTCCTACAACCCCTACCCATTGGAGAGAGGCCCTGGACTCACCTGTCTATGGATTTCATTGTGGAGTTATCCAACTCCCAGGGCAACACAGTTATCCTTATGGCAGTCGACCGGTTCTCGATAATATTTCATTGTATTCCACTTAAGAAGTTGCCCACTTCTAAGGAACTGGCTTCCATTTTTGCTCGGGAGATCTTTCGCTTCCATGGGCTACCCAAGGTGATTGTCTTGGACAGGGCTAGTCAGTTTGTGTCCTGGTTCTGGCGAGCCTTTTGTGCACAGTTGGGAATTCAGCTTGCTTTCTCCTCTGCGTATCACCCGCAGTCTAATGGGGTCGCAGAACGAGCCAATCAGTCCTTGAAGCAATTCCTACGTTGCTATATTTCTGACCATCATAACAACTGGTCAGACCTCTTACCGTGGGCGGAGTTTGCTCACAATAGTGCCTTGAATTCTGCTTCCCAATTGTCCCCATTTATGGCGAACTATGGTTTCCAACCTTCCATGTTGCCTGACTCATTTGTTCCGCAGATTATTCCTGCGTTAGAGGAGTATCTCTGTGGTCTTCGTTCCACTTGGGCACAAGTCCAGGAGGCTTTGCGACATGCTAATGATGGGTACAGACTTCATGCTGACTGCAGACGCCTGCCTGCGCCTTCATACCAGGTTGGGGACAGGGTCTGGCTGTCATCTTGCAACCTCCGATTTTGTGTAACCTCTCTGAAGTTCATACCTCGGTTTATTGGGCCTCTCTGTATTCTTCACAGGATTAATCCAGTGGCTTACGCATTAGACCTTCCTTCTAATATGCGTATCTCAAAGGTATTTCATGTCTCCTTATTAAAACCTTTGGTCTGCAACCGCTTTACCACCTCGGTGCCTCGTCCTTACCCTGTACAGGTTGAGAACCATGAGGAGTATGAAGTATTGTCCATTGTTGACTCCCGTAGGTTCCATGGGCGCATACAGTACCTGGTGCATTGGAAAGGGTATGGTCCAGAGGAACGCTCTTGGGTCTCATCCTCAGATGTACATGACCCTGTCCTCCTCTGTGATTTTCATAGATGTTTTCCCCTCAAGCCTGGTGGTCCTCCGAGGGGGAGGGGTCATTGAGGAGGGGGTACTGTCAGGGCTGAGCTCAGCCCTTCCTTCTCTGAGCTGGCCACTCAGCTGTTGGCTAATTGCCAGCTCCTATCTATCCACAGTGACTCACCTGTTGATATCCTGCTCGTCAGGATATCATCAACTGTATGGCTGAACTTGCATTGCTCAGAGATCGCATCGGCACCTGCAGTGCAGGTGGAAATCACATGCGATCTCTGACATCGCGCTAGTGTGAACCCGGGCTTAGACCCACTTTGTGTGGCAGTAGCCCGGGAGGGCTTGTCTGTCAGTTTGACAGCCAAGCCCACTTTGTGTATCAGGAACCACTGTCAGTGCTCCGAAGGCACCATTCACACGAGCGTTTAGCTACATCGCAAATCCCAGCAGCAGGAATCTAATGATTCCTACAGCTGACAGTGACAGCTGCCTGCAAATAACTGCATGGAACTCTTTGTGTACATCCAGCCACGATCACTGCAGGTAAAATCCGCCGACAGCCTTTTTTTATTTGCTGTTTTTTTTTTTTTTATGTATTTAGGGAAAGTTGAAACCCCAGTTAGGTTTTATTGCTGAATGTATCCTGGTTTAAGGCTGGGCTCATACTGTTAGGCTGGCCATACATTATATAACATTCTTGCATACAAATTAAAAGTGTTTAGGTTCAACCTCATGTTATATGTTTTTGGTAAATCTAAAATAAAGCAAGTGGAGATCACTGAAGTAGCAGTTTGTACTACAATGATTTTCAGCTTCCGCAGGGATCAGCCAGGTATGGCATATACATACATTAGTTACATTGAACCAAACTGGACCAGTGTAACAATGTACAATATACAGTATAACATGCCTGGAAGTCTTCTGTAATTGTTACATTTATTATAGAGGTCTACACATCTAAGCAAAGCGAGGGACAACTGAGAAGGGAAGAGGTACAGAGGATCTGGTTCCAATTGAGGGACAGATAGAAGGAATTAGGTGGGAGCCCCTTCCATCTTTTGGGGTGTGCAGATTTTGGAACATTTCTGTTGGCTCATGTACAGTATGTATGTATGTGGTGGCTAGGTTTGGTGAAGGTTTTTTTTTCTTTGCTATATGTGTAAAGCTGTAGGTCCCTGAACACGGACTGCCTGCATCTAGGATTGTACACATTGCAAGCTTCATAGGTATCAGCATTTAACCTGAATACAGTCTTGTACAGCCATTCATTAGTATGAAGTAAACCACAGTGTACAAACGCAAATAATAATCAATCAATTTCCCTTTACTTCCTGTCCCATAGCCAAAACAGGAAGTGAAAGGAAATCCCTCCAAAGTGCCAGAATCCCTGGTTTTTACCAGAATTAGCTTCCCCATTGGTAGGTTTCCCCTCTATTTCTGTTCTGGGGAAAATGGAAAATATGAGATTTTCTTTTGCTTTTAGTTTATAATAGTAAACAGGACAAATAGAGAGGGTGAATCTCCCCAAGGGGAACAAAAAGAGCAATAAAACCTGACAGATGCTCTAATCCCTCCCCACTCTATCCAAAACAAAAAAAAAAAGCTTTGCCTTTAGTTCTACTTTAACCACTTCCTCACCGCACTATAGCCAAAAGACAGCTACAGCGTGGTTGTCCCGTTCTGGGAGAGCGTCCATGGACGTCCTCCCAGAACCATGCCCCCTGTGGTGTGCATCTGGCACACTCTGTGATCACTATGTCCATTGGACATAGTTGATCACAGATTGGGGTAAAGGGACAATCACAGTAGCCCTTTACCATGTGATCAGCTGTGTCCAATCACAGCTGATCACATGTAAACAAACTTGCTGGTTATCAGCATTCCTCTTCTCAAGTGCTGTCACAGTGTGAGGAGAGGAGAACCAGTAACAGGGAAGTGTGACAGGGAACATATACACTGATAATCAGGGCACTGATCATCAGTGTCCTGATGATGAGTGCTGCCACATCCGTGCACATCAGTGAAAGAAAAAAAATACTTATTTGCAAAATTTTATAACAGAAATTAAGAAAAACTTTTTTTTTATTTCTTTAGCAACAAAGAAAAAAAAACAATGGTGATTAAATACCACCAAAAGAAAGGTCTATTTGTCTAAAAAAAAAAAAAAAAAAAAAAGATAAAAATTTAGTTTGGGTACAGTGTTTGACAATGACAATTGTCATTAAAAGTGTGACAGCGTTGAAAGCTGAAAATTTGCCTGGGCAGGAAAGGGATGAGAGTACCTGGTATTGAAGTATTTAACCTGTCAATGGTTATAAAGCTATGGCTGATGGGTGTACAGTGGGGAAAATAATTATTTGATCCCCTGCAGATTTTGTAAGTTTGCCCACTTACAAAGAAATGAAGGGTCTATAATTTTTATCATAGGTGTATTTTAAATGACAGAGACAGAATGGCAACCAAAAATCCAGAAAAAACATGATACAAATGTTATAAATGGAGTTGTAGTTCGGTAAGTAAAATGAGTATTTGATCCCCAAGCAAAAAATAACTTAGTACCTGGTGGAGAAACCCTGGCTGGCAAGCACAGAGGTAAGATGTTTCTTGTAGTTGGTTACCAGGTTTGCACACATCTCAGGAGGGATTTTGGTCCACTCTTCTTTACAGATCTTTTTTAAATCCTTATGGTTTCTTGGCTGTCGCTTGACAACTCAAAGTTTTGTCAAGACCTAAATTTTCTATAGGATTAAGGTCTGGGGACTGGCTAGGCCACTCAATTACCTTAATGTGCTTCTTCTTGAGCCTCTCCTTTGCTGCCTTGGTGGTGTGTTTTGGGTCATAGTCATGCTGGAAGACCCATCCATGACCCATTTTCAATGTTCTGGCTGAGGGAAGAAGGTTCTCATCCAAGATTTTACAATACATGGCCCCGTCCATTGGCCCCTCAATGCGGCAAAGTCGGCCTGCACCTTTAGCAGAGAAACAGCCCCAAAGGATAATGTTTCCACTGTTTGACTGTAGGGATGGTGTTTTAGGGTAATAGTTAGCATTTTTCTTCCTTCAAACACAGCAAGTCCCCCTAATCAAGAAGGCACATGTACACACCCGTCTGAAGTTTGCCAGTGAACATCTAAATGATTCAGAGAAGGATTGGGAGAAAATGCTGTGGTCAGATAAGACCTAAATTGAGCTCTTTGGCATTAACTCGACTCGCCATGTTTGGAGGAAGAAAAATTCTGACTATGACCCTAAGAACAACATTCCCAACAGTCAAGCATGGAGGTGGAAACATGATGCTTTGGGGCTGTTTTTCTGCTAAAGGTACAGGCTGACTTTGCTGCATTGAGGGGCCAATGGACGTATTGTAAGATCTTGGATTAGACCCTTCTTCCCTCAGCCAGAACACTGAAGATGGGTCGTGGATGGACCTTCCAGCATAACAATGACCCACAACATACCGCCAAGGCTACAAAGCAACAAAGGAGTGGTTCAAGAAGAAGCACATTAGGGTCATGGAGTGGCCTAGCCAGTCCCAAGACCTTAATCCTATAGAAAATTTATAGAAGGGGGCTGAAACTTCAAGTTGCCAAGAGACAGCCAAGAAACCTTAAGGATTTAGAGAAGATCTATAAAGAAGAGTGGACCAAAATCCCTCCTGAGACGTGTGCAAACCTGGTCACCAACTAGAAGAAACGTCTTACCTCTGTGCTTGCCAACAAGGGTTTCTCCACCAAGTACTAAGTCATGTTTTGCTTGGGGATCAAATACGTATTTTACTCACTGAACTGTAACTCAATTTATAACATTTGTATCATGTGTTTTTTATGGATTTTTGGTTGATATTCTGTTTCTGTCATATAAAATACAACTATGATAACAATTATAGACCCTTCATTTCTTTGTGTAGTGAAGTCCCGGGGCCCCTGAGGCCTAATGGTGACCTCCAGGGTTAGGGACAGCCGACATCCTTCTGTGTAGAGTGGGTTACCAGGCATGTCTCTTGAACAGAACTGTGGGAGAGAGGGTTGGGGCCAGGACACCCTTAAGTAGATGCAATGTCAATTAACAGACTCCGAGACTTCTACAGGCAGACAGCAAGGCAGGGAAAGGCATCCAGCCTGACACCACATCTGCATGAGTAGGAACTCTGTCTCCTATGGCAACAATCTTGAAACAGTTTCTAACAAAGGTTGTAATTAACTTCTTCTACAATCTCCTATTGTAGATCTTCACTCAACTGAGCTCCCACTCTATCACTTAGACCTACTGATCCACGGCCACTGGATCTCCTGAGTTCTTCCAATCTTCTCGCTCAGTATCTTCCTCAAGTGTCATCCTCACGTCCCTTCTGGGTCCCTGGCTTGGCACTCACAGATACTCTTCAAGCGTCACCCCACTGGCCTGCTTGGTCCCTGGCTTGGCACACAATAATGCTCTGCAAGCGCCACTTCGACTGGCTGGGTCCCTGGCTTGACATCAGCTGAAGTTTCCCAATTCTTCACCGTCCCCGGTTGGTGAGAATACTGCTCTGGTACTTGCTTCAGCTACTCGCAGTGGTCCCTGGTAATTAGGTGGATAGTCCCTTAGTGGCGACAGCTTCTCCTCTACCTCTGACCACGACAGGTTCTGCAGCCGGCAGAACCGTTACTTCTGGGGGACTGCAAGCCGCAATCCCAACCCTATGCTACTCTCTTGCTTCTGGATTGGCCCGCAGACAGCCTAGCAGCCAGATGTCCCTGGGATAGGCCTCAGGTCCAGTGGTGGCTAGAGCTCAAAATTCTTTGGGGGGCGCAAACAAACTGAAAAATACTGAAACCCCCCCCATAAATTGCAGCCTCACTGTGCCAAACAAATGTAGCAATTGTGCCCAACAAATGCAGCCACTGCGCCCATCAAATGCAGCCATTGTGCCCATCAAACCCAGCCACTGTGCCCATCATACACAGCCACTTGTGCCCTAACATATGCAGCCACTTGTGCCCCATCATATGAAGCCACTTGTGCCCCATCATATACAGCCACTTGTGCCCATCGTATGAAGCCACTTGTGCCCCATCATACACAGCCACTTGTGCCCCAACATATGCAGCCACTTGTGCCCCATCATATGAAGCCACTTGTGCCCCATCATATGCAGCCACTTGTGCCCATCATATGCAGCCACTGTGCCCATTATATGCAGCCACTTGTGCCAATCAAATGCAGCCACTTGTGCCAATCAAATGCAGCCACTTGTGCCAATCAAATTCAGCCACTTGTGCCCATCATATGCAGCCACTTGTGCCCAGTATATGCAGCCACTTGTGCCCAGTAAATGCAGCCACTTGTTCCCATCATATGCAGCCACTTGTGCCAATCAAATGCAGCCACTTGTTCCCCTCATATGCAGCCACTTGTGCCCGTCAAATGCAGCCACTTGTGCCCATCATATGCAGCCACTTGTGCCCATCAAATGCAGCCACTTCTGCCCTGTATATGCAGCCACTTGTGCCCATCATATGCAGCCACTTCTGCCCAGTATATGCAGCCAGGCTTGGCTGTCACTCCACTAATCCCCCTCCCCCCGCGGCCGGTCTGGCGGCACTTACCTCTCCTGGAGTGATGGGGCTCTCCTTCTCGGCGGGAAGCGACGGCTCTCCTCCTCAGCGCCTTGGCAGCTCTCTTCCTCGGCAGCTCTTGTCCTCGGCGGGAAGCGGCGGCTGCGGGTCCTGTGTCCGCTCGGCTTGTCTTCAGGCTTCCTCCGCCGTGTCTCTTCCACCAAAGCATTAGGCATCCAATAGGATTGCCTAATGCTTTGGCCAATCGGGAGACAGGTCTCACTGACCTGCCTTCTGATTGGGAGGGAGGAACATTAGTGTGAAAATAGCTCAAATTAATTTGCTATGCCACACAACAGGATGGGATTGGGATGCAGTGCCCTGCACCCCAAGCCCACCCTATTTTGAAGCCTATTAGAGCCTCTGGCTGTATTCACGTGCTTCAAAATACACCCCCCCCCCACCTATCCCCGCCATAGAAATTCATGTGTCTGGCTTCCTGAAAGGGGCCGGGCACATGAATAGGGAGGGCGGTGGAGGTGTCAGGAGAGGGCGGTGCCCGTGCGCCCACAACGCACGGGCCACCACTGCTCAGGTCTCTGGCCTAGCAGCCCGGGGCAATACAACACACGTCCACACAGACAGCCATCCAGGTGGCACAGAACACCGATCACCTGACCTCACCCAAATAAATAGGCTTTCCCAGCAGGCCAAGAGACCCAAGAAAATCCCTACCCATTGGCTGAGACACCCCACTCATTCCTAATCTGTCCTTGCAATGCCCTTATCTTATCTAATGCCACCAGATACTCATCCATCTAGTGACAAAAGAGAGAAGTGCAGCAATTCCAGAATTAGGGTGAAATCAATTGACCTCCTATCAATTGGCCAAGGCAACTATCACTAGGCAGATACATTTAATAGCCACCCTGCCTAAACATCAGGGTGCTACATCTGTAAGGGGGCAAACTTACAAAATCTGCAGGGGATCAAATAATTTTTCCCCCCCCTGTATATTATATGGCCTCATGTTGTAAAGCACCGCGGCACTATATAAATCCTGCATACCAATAATAATGAGTTTTTGTTGTTGAAAACTATACTTTATTTGTGTATAGGATGATGGGGGCACCATAGAGAGTGGGGTGTTCTGGTATGAGAGGGGCACCATGGAGACAGTGGGGTGTTCTGGTATGAGAGGGGCACCATGGAGACAGTGGGGTGTTCTGGTATGAGAGGGGCACCATGGAGACAGTGGGGTGTTCTGGTATGAGAGTGCCACCATGGAGACAGTGGGGTGTTCTGGTATGGGAGGGGCACCATAGAAACAGTGGAGTTTTCTGGTATTAGAGGGGCATCATGGAGACAGTGGGGTGTTCTGGTACGAGAGGGGCACCATGGAGACAGTGGGGTGTTCTGGTATGAGAGTGCCACCATGGAGACAGTGGGGTGTTCTGGTATGAGAGGAGCACCATAGAAACAGTGGGGTGTTCTGGTATGAGAGGGGCACCATGGAGACAGTGGGGTTTTCTGGTATGAGAGGGGCACCATGGAGACAGTGGGGTGTTCTGGTATGAGAGGGGCACAATGGAGAAAGTGGGGTGTCCTGGTATGAGAGGGGCACCATGGAGACAGTGAGGTGTTCTGGAGGGGCACCCTGGAGACGGTGGGGTGTTCTGGAGGGGCACCATGGAGACAGCGGGGTGTTCTGGAGGGGCACCATGGAGACAGTGAGGTGTTCTGGTATGAGAGTGTCACCATGGAGACAGTGGGGTGTTCTGGAGGGGCACTATGGAGACAGTGGGGTGTTCTGGTATGAGAGGGGCACCATGGAGACAGTGGGGTGTTCTGGAGGGGCACCATGGAGACAGTGGGGTGTTCTGGTATGAGAGGGGCACCATGGAGACAGTGGGGTTTTCTGGTATGAGAGGGGCACCATGGAGACAGTGGGGTGTTCTGGTATGAGAGGGGCACAATGGAGAAAGTGGGGTGTCCTGGTATGAGAGGGGCACCATGGAGACAGTGAGGTGTTCTGGAGGGGCACCCTGGAGACGGTGGGGTGTTCTGGAGGGGCACCATGGAGACAGCGGGGTGTTCTGGAGGGGCACCATGGAGACAGTGAGGTGTTCTGGTATGAGAGTGTCACCATGGAGACAGTGGGGTGTTCTGGAGGGGCACCATGGAGACAGTGGGGTGTTCTGGTATGAGAGGGGCACCATGGAGACAGTGGGGTGTTCTGGAGGGGCACCATGGAGACAGTGGGGTGTTCTGGTATGAGAGGGGCACAATGGAGAAAGTGGGGTGTCCTGGTATGAGAGGGGCACCATGGAGACAGTAAGGTGTTCTGGAGGGGCACCCTGGAGACAGTGGGGTGTTCTGGAGGGGCACCATGGAGACAGTGGGGTGTTCTGGAGGGGCGCCATGGAGACAGTGAGGTGTTCTGGTATGAGAGTGTCACCATGGAGACAGTGGGGTGTTCTGGTATGAGATTGGCACCATGGAGACAGTGGGGTGTTCTGGTATGAGAGAGGCACCATGGAGACAATGGGGTGTTCTGGAGGGGCACCATGGAGACAGTGGGGTGTTCTGGTATGAGAGGGGCACCATGGAGACAGTGGGGTGTTCTGGAGGGGCACCATGGAGACAGTGGGGTGTTCTGGTATGAGAGGGGCACAATGGAGAAAGTGGGGTGTCCTGGTATGAGAGGGGCACCATGAAGACAGTGAGGTGTTCTGGAGGGGCACCCTGGAGACAGTGGGGTGTTCTGGAGGGGCACCATGGAGACAGCGGGGTGTTCTGGAGGGGCACCATGGAGACAGTGAGGTGTTCTGGTATGAGAGTGTCACCATGGAGACAGTGGGGTGTTCTGGTATGAGAGGGGCACTATGGAGACAGTGGTGTGTTCTGGTATGAGAGGGGCACCATGGAGACAGTGGGGTGTTCTGGAGGGGCACAATGGAGACAGTGGGCTGTTCTGGTATGAGAGGGGCACCATGGAGACAGTGGGGTGTTCTGGAGGGGCCCCATGGAGACAGTGGGGTGTTCTGGTATGAGAGGGGCATCATGGAGACAGTGGGTTGTCCTGGTATGAGAGGGGCACCCTGGAGACAGTGGGGTGTTCTGGTATGAGAGGGGCACCATGGAGACAGTGGGGTGTTCTGGTATGAGAGGGGCACCCTGGAGATAGTGGGGTGTTCTGGTATGAGAGGGGCACCATGGAGACAGTGGGGTGTCCTGGTGTGAGAGGGGCACCATTGAGACAGTGGGGTGTTCTGGTATGAGAGGGGCACCATGCAGACAGTGGGGTGTTCTGGTATGAGAGGGGCACCATAGAGACAGTGGGGTGTTCTGATATGAGAGGGACACTATAGAGACAGTGGGGTGTTCTGGTATGAGAGTGGCACCATAGAGACAGTGGGATGTTCTGGTATGAGAGGGGCACCATGGAAACAGTGGGATGTTCCGGTATGAGAGGGGCACCATGGAGACAGTGGGGTGTTCCGGAGGGGAACCATGGAGACAGTGGGGTGTTCTGGAGGGGCATCATGGAGACAGTGGGGTGTTCTGGTATGAGAGGGGCACCATGGAGACAGTGAGGTGTTCTGGTATGAGAGTGGCACCATGGAGATAGTGGGGTGTTCTGGAATGAGAATGGCACCATGGAGACAGTGGGTTGTTCTGGAGGGGCACCATGGAGACAGTGGGGTGTTCTGGTATGAGAGGGGCACCATGGAGACAGTGGGGTGTTCTGGCATGAGAGGGGCACATGGAGACAGTGGGGTGTTCTGGAGGGGCACCATGGAGACAGTGGGGTGTTCTGGAGGGGCACCATGGAGACAGTGGGGTGTTCTGGAGGGGCACCATGGAGACAGTGGGGTGTTCTGGTATGAGAGGGGCACCATGGAGACAGTGGGGTGTTCTGGTATGAGAGGGGCACCATGGAAACAGTGGGGTGTCCTGGTGTGAGAGGAGCACCATTGAGACAGTGGGGTGTTCTGGTATGAGAGGGGCACCATGCAGACAGTGGGGTGTTCTGGTATGAGAGGGGCACCATGGAGACAGTGGGGTGTCCTGGTGTGAGAGGAGCACCATTGAGACAGTGGGGTGTTCTGGTATGAGAGGGGCACCATGCAGACAGTGGGGTGTCCTGGTGTGAGAAGAGCACCATTGAGAAAGTGGGGTGTTCTAGTATGAGAGGGGCACCATGCAGACAGTGGGGTGTTCTGATATGAGAGGGGCACCATGGAGACAGTGAGGTGTTCTGGTATGAGAGTGGCACCATGGAGACAGTGGGGTGTTCTGAAGGGGCACTGTGGAGACAGTGGGGTGTTCTGGAGGGGCACCATGGAGATAGTGAGGTGTTCTGGTATGAGAGGGGCACCATGGAGACAGTGGGGTGTTCTGGTATGAGAGGGGCACCATTGAGACAGTGGGTTGTTCTGGAGGGGCACCACGGAGACAGTGGGGTGTTCTGGAGGGGCACCATGGAGATAGTGGGGTGTTCTGGAGGGGCACCATGGAGACAGTGGGGTGTTCTGGAGGGGCACCATGGAGATAGTGGGGTGTTCTGGAGGGGCACCATGGAGACAGTGGGGTGTTCTGGAGGGGCACCATGGAGACAGTGGGGTGTCCCGGTATGAGAGGGGCACCATGGAGACCGTGGGGTGTTCTGGTAGGAGAGGGTCACCGTGGAGACAGTGGGGTGTTCTGGTATGAGAGGGGCACCATGGAGACAGTGGGGTGTATTGGTATGAGGGGCACCATGGAGACAGTGGGGTGTATTGGCATTAGGGGCACCATGGAGACGGTGGGGTGTATTGGTATGAGGGGCACCATGGAGTCAGTGGGGTGTATTGGCATGAGGGGCACCATGGAGACGGTGGGGTGTATTGGTATGAGGGGCACCATGGAGTCAGTGGGGTGTTTTGGTATGAGGGGTGCCAAGGAGACAGTGGGGTTTATTGGTATGAGGGGTACCATGGAGTCAGTGGGGTGTATTGGTATGAGGGGCACCATGGAGACAGTGGGGTGTATTGGTTAGAGGGGCACCATGGAGACAGTGGGGTGTTTTGGTATGAGGGGCACTATGGAGACAGTGGGGTGTTTTGATATGAGGGGCACCATATTGTCAGTAGAGTGTTTTGGTATGAGGGGCACCATGGAGTCAGTGGGATGTATTGGTATGAGGGGCACCATGGAGTCAGTATTGGTATGAGGGGCACCAAGGAGACAGTGGGGTGTATTGGTATGAGGGGCACCAAGGAGACAGTGGGGTGTATTGGTATGAGGGGCACCAAGGAGACAGTGGGGTGTATTGGTATGAGGAGCAGACTTGAGAGGTGATAGCTGATCACATACAGCCGTGCACACAGCCAGGGTCCCTCCTTCACCCCGGGCGGCCTGTAGGCGGCGCTCCCCCTACGTTCTCAGCGCCTGTAGCAGTGGGCGGGCAGTCTGTCAGTCAGTCGCGGTGTTGGCGGGCAGTAGGACCGCGCCGTAGCCTCCTCCATTTCCCGGCCAGGCAGGCCGCCTCCTCCTCTCCGCCTCGCACGGGAAAGTCGCGCCGCGTCCGTGTCCCGCGCCCCCAGCATGGAGTACGAGTGGAAGCCGGACGAGCAGGGTCTCCAGCAGATCCTGCAGCTGCTGAAAGAGTCTCAGTCTCCGGACACGACCACCCAGAGGGCCGTGCAACAAGTATCCTTCATGTGGGCGCCAAGGCCTGTCGGCACCCGCCCCGGCTTGTGTAGTGGCGGACAGGTTGGAGGCTCGGGGCCTAGTTAGGGGAGAAGCCGGCTGCTGGGCGGGGAAGTGTGAGGGAGGGAGGGAGGGGGAAGGTGTGTGCTGATCGCCTGGTCTCCCGTCACTGCGAGCCCGAGGCCTGAGCCTTCTTCCCGCCACATGTCAGGCTTGGCCGGGGAGGGAGCTCTGGATTATGGGGTCATAGGGAGGCCATGGGATCCTAGAAGAGGATGGGAATGGCGGGGTGACCACATGGTCCTGCTCCAGGGTGACCTGTTGTCACATCTACCTGTCATAGGAAGTAGGAGGAGTCCCTGGAAACAGGTGGTCTGCCTGTAGAAATGAGACCATGGCCGATCGCAGACCTCTGTCTGGGGAACGATTGATTGCAAATCGGGTTCAGATATCTGACTTTATTACTCCTCCAGACATCAGCCTGTACCTGTCTGCTTCTTCACACCTTGTCCTCCGGCTGCTTTTCCTGCACATGTATGGTGTGACCAGGACCAAGACCATTGTCTCCTATGGTCCCTCTCCACACATGCAGAAGAAAGATGTAAACAAAGCCGCCCTGACACCAGGGATGGGCCAACTTTGGCCCTTCAGCTGTTGTGGAACTACATGCCCCATGAGGCATTGCATAAATGACCGTTACAAGCATGACTGCCAGAAGCACCATGGGACTTGTAGTTCTGCAACAGCTGGAGGGCTGCTGTAGTTTGCCCACCCCAACATAGACGTATTCTTAGGCAGTCTCCTTCTACATGGTTACGACCCAGAGATGAGCATGGGTTAGGTACAAACTTAGGTTTAACGCTGAGTTCACACTTAGTGGGGACGTGGCTTACGGCAGGGGTGTGGTGCATCCTTCTCAGTTTCAGTGACGAATCAGGCCTGAATTCGGACCTGAAACGGAGCCAAAGACGCACAGGACCCTTATGCAATCCGCTCTGTGGCTGCCACGAAGATGTGTGAATCGGCTCAATTGAGAGCCGGGCACGCTCTCCTGTCATGAGAATTGGATGCAGGGAAATCCACATCCAATTCACTCTATTGTGAACCCAGCCTAAAGAAGAAGTAGGTCCAAAGCTCTTTGGTCCTTCTTCTGTTAGTCGCAGGATTGCACTTCATTCTGCTCTCCTGTTACCTGTATTCAGCTGACGGCAGGCTAAAGTATGCTGTCAGCTAATGTCACTTGTCAGAATGCTCCCAGATGCCTGGGCCAGTAGCTGGCTCAGCCTTACAGCAAGCCACCAGGAGACTGAGCCAACTGTTCCAGTGAGCACTGTAGGGGTAAAGCAGAGAGCTGGTGACATTCACCGGCTCTCTGCTAACTGAAGACCGAGAACTGAGCGATCAACAATCTTTGATCACCGAGTTCAGTACAGGGGACAGATGCAGTATCGGATCGATTCTGCCTCCACCTAGGTTGGTATTAATGGTTGTTTTGTTTAAATCCCAAACTTCTTGTTTGTGAAGTCTATTGTTATTTCTTTTTTTAGAAAATACCAAACTTGTCATACTTACCTGCTCTGTACAATGGTATTTCACAGAGCAGCCCGATCCTCCTTTTTGGGGTTCACCGTTGACGCTCCAGGCCCCTCCTTTTGAGTGGCCTCTATGGGGGAAAACCTGTGGACTCCATAGTGACACAAAGAGCGAGGCTCAGGCAGGGGTTCCTTTCTCCTCACTATCACTTTTTAAAAATGGGGTGGTTGTGCGGGGCTTCGCCCTCCGTAGCTGTTTCATTCATTCACAGCGATTTGTGAATGAGAGAACTACAAGTCCTGTCTTCCACCACGGTGAAAGGTTTGTAGTTCTTCAGCTGCGCTGGTGAACACACCCGTTGTTCATTCACAAGCCTTTCAGCTATCAAAATGACATGGAGTAATGGGCTGAAAGCTGTCGGACTTGTCTGCAGTAGTCTTGACATTGTACCCGTGATCCACTTATTGTAGGTGGAATTCTTTGCAGGCTCTTCGAGGTGGCAGAATGCACATTTTTTTTTTCCTCTAAAAATATATAAATTATTTTTTCCCAAAAGGTAAACGTAAATACTAAAGTGGTATTAACATTAAACCAAAAACGTTATACTGAAGCGTACAAATCATCAGATGTGGTGGCTAAAAATATAAAATAGCCCCCCCCCCAGTTTTCACCCTGTGATCTGGCCAGTAACACACCTCCTGTATTAGTGCCCCCACTCTGTAGGAAAGAGCAACAAAGATACTTTTGGACAGCAGCATTGTCAGTCTTGAGGGGAGTGTAGTGTTTGATGCACTAGCAGATTTAAATACACTAACATATTGAAGCCCAACTCCAGCTAACGTTTTTTTAAGCGGTTACAGAAACCGTTTTGTTCCTTTTGGAATAAAGGTTTTACATGAATAAGGCCCCTTTCACACGAGGCGGACTCCGTTTCCACGGAGTCCGCCTCTGTCTGCCGGCTCAGCGGGAGATCAGTCCGTTGATCTCCGCTGAGCCGGCGGATGACAGGTTTCTCTCTGCTCACTGAGCGGGGAGGGGCTTGTCAGGTGCCGCTGCCGCCTATGGAGGGATCGGAAGAAAACGGACAGCATGTCCGTTTTTCATCAGATCTCACCCGATCCGATCCGCCAGCGACGGACCTGGACGTAGGGCCATCCGTCTGCTTTTAGTAAATTGGACGGGGTCGGATGTCAGCGGACATGTCTCCGCTGACATTCGTCGCTCCATAGGCTAACATGGAGCGCCCATTCAGGTCCGCCGTCAAAACTGACAGGCGGACCTGAACAGTCCGATCGTGTGAAAGGGGCCTAAAAGTTGACCATAATAAGCATCCCTGTAAGTGGTTTGTCTCGGCCCTGTAATTGCTACATCTGACAGCTTGTTTTTTTTTTTTTTTTTTTTTTTTTTTTGAAAAACAGACTTACTGGCCAGATAGATCACCAGGTGAAAATAAGACTAGAACAGTGGTTCTCAACTCCTGTCCTCAGGACCCACTAACAGGCCAGGTTTGCAAGATAACTGAAATACATCACAGGTGATATAATTTGCTGCTCAGTGATTGTAGTATTCTAGTCTGCAACTCCCCAAGGTAATACTTCAAATCTGGCCTGTTGGTGGGTCCCGAGGACAGGAGTTGAGAACCACTGGACTAGAACAAGTTCAGCCAACACATCTAAGAATTGGCATGCTGCATTATAATACATGTTTGCTTTTGGGTTTATTACCACTTTTTAAAGCGGACCTTTAATCATTTTTTTTTCATCTTTCCATCTATTAAATCTTCTGCCCTTGTTTTAAATTTGGATAATAAAACATTTTTTATACCAGTAAATACTTTATACAGCCCACTTCCTGTTTCTTGTCTGGTCATTAGCCTAGGCTTATGACATCATGCACAGCTCTTTCTCTCTCTCTTTCACAAGAGTTTGCCAGGAAGGGAGGGGGGCATGAGTCATAAGAGGGCCAAAGAAAGCTGCAGAGCTTGGATGTGTGCCTCCTGTATAAATCCAGGAAGTAAACAGGCAGCGGCTTCAGCTGCCCTCAGATGAAATGGTTGCAGCCAGACTCAGTGGAGGGGGATTTCTATAGCATATTTGGCAAGTACAGAATCACAGTATATATAAAATAATATGCAAAGTGGTTGGAGGGAAGCTTCAGAATGGCAAAGATGTTTGTTACAAATTATGTGAGCAGACTGCAATTCCTCTTTAAGTCTGGGCCAAATCCAGGCTGCTCTCTAGTTATAATTGGTTGGTGTGCAAAGATTGTGGCTGCACTCCTGTATGTGTATCCGTCGTCAAACTTTATTTATAACTCCATGTTTGTACAAGGTGCACCAGGAAGGAGTAGTGGTGATCTTACTTGCTGATATTTGTTATTAAGTTAGGTGACATTTTGAGTACTTCTGATGGCTTGAACGTACTCATTATCTCTTTAGAGCTGCGGGGAATGTGTCAGAGCAGCATATCTAAGTTGTCGTTCCAGGACACGTAGCTTCAGGGCAGTAAAGCTAAAGCTGTTGTGATATAACATTGCTACCCATGAATCTGGAGGTGTCTCGCACAGGTATTTCGGTTTGTGTCAAATTGACCTAAACAGAGTTTGCTGCATTGCTTGTGAAGAACATGTTGTAAATATTTTGCTGATGTCTCTATGTTCAGCTTAAAGTGTATCTTAATTCCTTCCTGCCGACCACACATATATGGGCTTTTTTCCGTGGGGCCGCATATATGTATATCTCCCTTTTGTGCTGGGAGTGTGCTGTGCAGGCTCTCACCAAGGATCGGGACCCAGGACTCAAGGTTCTGGGTCACCTTGTCGCTGTGCTAGCCTCTGATTGGCTATCACAGTGAAAAGTCACTGTGAGCCTGCTCCTGTGTTTACTTCCTTTTAATGAAGAGAAAGATGCATTGTATCTTCCTCTTCTTGCAGGAGAGGAAAATGTAAACAAACCAAAGCGTGTGTAATAAAAAAACAAAAAAACCCAAATAAATTAATAAAAAATAACAAGATGAAGGCTTGCCAGGGTTAGTGTTGGTGTCAGCGTATTTAGGGTAGAATTAAAAAAAAAAAAAAAAAAAAAAAAAAAAAAAGCGGAGCCAAGTCGCATCAGACTTGGACCTGGATACCGATGCTGGGATCGGCTGAGACGTTTGTGTTTGCCTATGTAGGCATTAACCAAGTGCTTTTAATGTTTTTTGCTACATGTGAGTAGATAAAGTAGCGGTTTTTATTAGTAACAATAAATGCAACATACTACATTTTTGTGGTTGTCTTTTTCTTCTATATCAGGGGTCTCAAACTCAAATTACCTGAGGGTCACAAGACAAGCTTTCATATCCCATGTGGGCCATATGCAAACTTTCAAACTTCAAAAACAACAGCACTGGTGTCAGTGGACGCAATGTTAATGCACTGGTGTCAGCGGACGCACTATTGACCCCCAGCATTGGTGTCAGCGGATGCACTATTGACCCCCCGGGACTGGTGTCAGCGGACGCACTATTGCCCCCCCCCCCCCCCCCCCCGGGACTGGTGTCAGCGGACGCACTATTGCCCCCCCCGGGACTGGTGTCAGCGGACGCACTATTGCCCCCCCGGGACTGGTGTCAGCGGACGCACTATTGCCCCCCCGGGACTGGTGTCAGCGGACGCACTATTGCCCCCCCGGGACTGGTGTCAGCGGACGCACTATTGCCCCCCCGGGACTGGTGTCAGCGGACGCACTATTGCCCCCCCGGGACTGGTGTCAGCGGACGCACTATTGACCCCCCCGGGACTGGTGTCAGCGGACGCACTATTGACCCCCCCGGGACTGGTGTCAGCGGACGCACTATTGACCCCCCCGGGACTGGTGTCAGCGGACGCACTATTGACCCCCCCGGGACTGGTGTCAGCGGACGCACTATTGACCCCCCGGGACTGGTGTCAGCGGACGCACTATTGACCCCAGCACTACCCCCTACACTCCACAAATACCTACCTCCTCTTCACAAATTTTCAACCCCAGTCACCCCACTAAGGACTTTGCTCAGCCTCGGTATGATGGCTCACTTACCTCTCCTCCTGGCAGTCAGCTGGTGGCCTGATCTTCTGCCTCCCGAGTCCTCTCCTCCTGTCAGGTCCTGGCTCAACACGGGCCTAGTGGCAGGGCATACATAGAACCCAACGCTCTCCCATCCTGAGGTGGCAGCGGGACCCTGGTTCCGGGGCCAGGCATAGCCTCCAAGGGAGTACAACTCTGATCGATCATCAGAGTCACGATGGGCGGATCCTCCCTTCGCTCTGTTTTCTCTCTGCTCTCCTGTGCTGTGTCTGTTTTGTTTTCTGCACGGGCGGCGCTGCAGCAACATGCGGGGGAGAGGACACAGGAGACGGGGAGAGAGAGCTCCCAGCTGCTGCGCGGTGCACCCGCCAAGGATCGGCCCTGCCTGCGGCTATTTGTAGTTATCCTGCAGGCTGGTACTTTGAGACCCCTGTTCTATATGGTGAGCTATTCAGAGATACTGCTAGTCAAGGTTATTCTTCACCATTAAGTGGATTCCTGCTGATGACCAATTCTGGAGGATCATTTCACTTCCGATTCTTATCCTATAAGCGTTACTGACCTGTATTTGTATATGGGTCCACGTACAAGGTGAACGAACAATCTAGCTGGTGGACGAACACTCAGCATTTGCAGTAGAGCACAAAGTTTGAGGGCGAAGAGCCTCTAAGTGCAGACACCTATTGAATCACTTTGATTTGGACTTTTGTGGATTATTATTTTCTATTGGTGGAATAGTTTTTTTTCGTTTGACACATAAAGTATCTTTGTTTTGTGTTTATCACCATACAATTACCGCATTTACTGTCACATGAATGCTTTATTTCAGTAATTATTGTCATTGTACATAGGTTTTTTTATTTATATATTATAGAAGAAGGAACTTTTTACCACATTTGGGATTAGTTATCTTTGTATATGTTATGAATTTAAACACCTAATCATGTTGGTATATTTATTGAATGTGAATTTTTTATTTGTGGCCCTATAGTAGAGCTGGGTGAATTTTTTTTTTTTCCTTTAAAAAACAAAACTCGATTCAAGATTCGAAGTGTTTGAGTGTTTTTTTTTTTTTTTTTTTGATGGACACCGCGCCGGTCCTGAAGAGCTGCGGGCAGGAGTTTTTAGGCAAGGCCGCGGCTTCGGCCTAGTCTGCGGTGTCCAGCCTCACGGACTAGGCCGAAGCCACAGCCTCACCTAAAAACTCCTGACCGGCGCGGTGTCAGCGCCGGTCCTGGTAAAAAAAAAGAATCGATTTGCTGAAAATTTGAATCGATTTGACCTCTCAACTCGATTCAAGATTCAAATTGATTTTTTTTTTCCCCAGCCCTACCCTATAATGTAAACACTTGATATATCAAGTAGCGCAAATACATAATATATTTTTTAGTTGTGGTGTAGGAACACATTTAATGGTTGCAGAAGCTATTGAGTTTTCTGTTAATAACACCTGGGGCAGCACGCATCATCACTTGGTTGTGCATTCGCTCCCAGCACAGAGACTGGGTTCTCACCAACAATCGGGACCCAGGACACTTGGGCTTGGTCACTTGTTCACCACTGCCGCCGTTCATAGAACGCCTTGTATTTGTTCTCAATGAATAAAAGGCTTTCTCTGATTGGAAGAGGTGGAGAGAAAGCATTGATATCAGGGTCTCCACTTCTTCACTTATCCAATTAGAGAACATAATAAAAATCTGATGTTTGCGATGCAAAAATACATGACCGTTAATGATGGGTGTCCCATGTGAGGCTATTGCTGTGTGGAGTTAAATTCTTGTTTTCAGTATCCCAGACACTACTATAGGCGCTGATTAGGGGTTGCTTACTCTTCACCTCATCAATTCACAGAGGTGTCCGTTTATGAAGCAGTGATCAGCGGTGATCCCAAGGATCGCCGCTGATCACAGTCCATAAACAGTTTATGAAACGGTGATAATCGGGGGAGAACATGTTTGAACTTGTTCTGCCCCCGATTATCTCTACACATGGGGAATCCTCATGAATGACACATTAACGGCCAGTTTATGAAGCGGTGATCTCACCGCTTCACTGGCGATCTGAGTCAGAATTCACACTCCCAGGTTCACCAGCTCAGAGGTGGTGAATCGGGGAGTGAAGAGGAAATCTGGGGGGATCTGAGGGGGAAGGAGGAAGATTTTTAACTTCCTTATGCCTCGTTCAGACCCCCCAACACTGTAACCATGTCCCCCTGTCATATTTATGTGTATACATATATATACACATATATACATATAATGTGTATATATAAAATATATATATAATATATATATATATATATATATATATATATACACACACACACATGTGTGTATATATAATGTGTGTGTATACATGTGTATATAATGTAGGGGGACTCATTATTTTATTAACATTAATCCACACCGTCTGTCCGTGTATTGAGCGGTGATAATTTATCACTGCTTAATAAACTGACATCTTGGTGTTTCGGTGAATTTCTGGTGCTGTAATCTCTTAAAGTCTCACCAGATTCCAGTATCAGGGGCCGTTCTCCACTTTTGGAAGCGTTTGTAGATCGCTTCACTCCTCAGAAGGTGAAGTGATCTAAACCGCTTCATAAACTGGCACACAGAGGAGAAAGATCTTCACTGTGAATGCCGGAGAATGAAGCAGTGAATAGATTTCACTGCTTCATAAACGGACACCATAATGTTTTGTATTCTTTTCACAGCATGTGCTCTGTGAATGGATAATGGGAGAGGAAGATGAATGTCACCATCTCCCCTTGTCTATTCACAGAACACCTTGTACTCTGTGAAAGGAATACTAGAGGTTTTGTAAATTAATGAGGTAAAAAGTAAGTGACCCACTATCGCCACTGTACGAGAGCTGGGCCTGGAAGTTCAGTTCTTAGTCAAGGATAAATGAAAGGGTTTCACCTAACTCAGCATTGTCAGAGGTCATTTATTTTTATAGAGCAAATGTCCAAAAATAATTTTCCCAGTTATTAAAAAAATAATTTTCCTCCTTATCAAAAAATTACCATAAATGCAACTTTGCCATTACTAATTGTTTCCAATCTGTAAGCAGATACTCATAGATAACTACGGTATTTGTGTTCTCTGCATACCATTTTTCCTGTTCCTCCCTGTTCTTACATTTTCACTAAGGGCAGATAAATTCCTTCTCCCTTTACTTCCTGAAACTATGCCTACAATTCTGGGTCTGCCTCATGGAACATGTGACAGAAACGTCCCAGAATGCATCTGAGAGACCCTGGTCATATCACCAGTGTCTTAACCACTTCAGCCCTGGAAGCTTTTATCCCCTTCATGACCAGGCCATTTTTTGAGATACAGCTCTGTTACTTTAACTGACAATTGGGCGGTCGTTCAACGATGTACCGAAAAAAGAATTTTTGTCCCTTTTTTTTTTTTTTTTCCCCTCACAAATATTGCTTTCTTCTGGTGGTATTTGATCACGTCTGCAGTTTTAATTTTTTGCGCTATAAACAAAAAAAGCGTCAATTTTGAAAAAAACTATTTTTTACTTTCTGCTTTAAAACATATCCAAAAGATATCAAATTTCTTTATCAGTTTAGGCCAATATGCATTTTGCTACATATTTTTGGTAAAAAAAATCCTAATTGGCATATATTGATTGTAGACGCTATAACTTTTGCGCAAACCAAACGATGGGATATTTTTATGGCATTTTTATTTTTACTAGTAATGGCGGCGATGAGCGCTTTTTAGCGGGACTGCAACATTGCAGGGGACAAATCGGACACTAAGTGACACTGTCTAGGGACTAGTGACACCAATACAGTGATCAGTGCTAAAAAAAATGCACTATCACTGTATAAATGACACTGGCATGGAAGGGGTTAACATCAGGGGCGATCAAAGGGTTAGGTGTGCTCCTAGGGAATGCTTTCTAACTGTGGGGGATGGACTGACTGGAGGAAGAGAGAGAGCTGGGTTTCTGGTTAGCAGGAACACAAGATCTCCCTCTCCCTCCTTCCTCTCCTACGAACGATTGCGAGTGGCCAACGGCCGATGGACCTGCTGATTGGCACCTTCTGTGTCCAATCACAGCTGGACTCCAGTGGTGCGCTCACGCCCCAGACCCAAGAAGAGAAAACCACGTGCAGATATGTTGTTTCGCACAGCCGGACCGCCCTGCCACAGTATGTGGGTGGTCTGGAAGCTGTTAAAGTGGAGTTCCACCCACTTTTACAACTCTTCAGCATCCCTCACTAAACTGTGCACTGTAAACAAATTGGATATTTTTTTTACTTTTTTTTTTTTTTCTCTCAGCACCTACTGTATATCTGCTGTATTAATTTTTCACTTCCTCCTCCCTGGCCGCGGCCCATCGCATAATTTCCTGTTTGTAATGCCTTCTGGGAAGGGGCAGCAACTTCCTCTGAAGCTGCTGTTGCTATGGAAACCTGACCTGAAACCTATTACACTGCTTGTGCTGCACTGAGCATGTGCGAGATCTGCAAGCATGAGATCCAGGAAGAAATACAGTCTGGCTTCAAATGCCCACACTTAAGATGGCCACGGCCTGCTGTAAGTTTATAAAATAACAAACCACTGCTATAAACTAACAAAACAGACCTTAGTTTACAGACTAACTTTACTAGAATACATTTATTATATATATATTTTTATTTAAAAAGGAGAATTTCGGCTGGAACACCACTTTAAGGAACTGGAAAGTGGAAAAACTGTCATTTGTATAAGAAAAAAATGTTTAATGAATTTCATAGAATGCAGAGATGTATGCTGATGTGAATTATGGGAAAGGAGGGGAGGTCCACTTAATGTTGTCCTTTGTGATGACTGCATTAGATTTTTTTTATTTATTTTTTTTCAGCCTTTTCTCCTTTATTTTCATTGGGTAATGTTGCAAACACATACTGCCCCATCTACACGGTATCTATGGAAGTAGCTATTGTCGCAGAGGCTGGACTTCGAACAAACATGTCTGCCTTTGTTCATTTGCATTACATGGGGGATTGATGGCAATAGTTTACAAAATGAAAAACCGTGTTTGTGCTGCCAGTTTAGCTCACAGGAAGTGAAAACGTAATTGCATTTCTGTCAAGGACAGCAGGTATTTTCTGTAATTGCTGAAAGATATTTTAGCCTAAAAGAAAATGAATGCAAATACCAAATCTATGGAATTGGTTAGATGTAATGTATACACTTTTTTGGGGACTTTTAGGCTCAATTCACATCAATGCATGTTGCTTTTGAGCGTTTCTGCAGTGTTTTTTGTGGTGCTTGCTGCGTTTTTCCTGCGTTTTTGATGCATTTTGTGTTTTTTTTTTTGACTGTCAAAAAAAAAAAAAAAAAAAAAAAAAAGCTGCAAAAACGCTGTACTTGGTTTTTGATGCTGGTCCATTGAATTCTATTACATGCAAAAGCTGCATTTTGCATGAAAAAAAGTCCCTGGCCCTTTCCAAAAACGCAGAGGTACAAAAATGCATTGATGTGAACATGTTCCATAGGAACCCATGTTAAAAAATTCCCCATGCATTTCTGCAAAATGCATCAAAAAACGCGCTAGTGTGAATGGAGCCTACGGTCTCATGCACGCTGGGTCTTTGCTCAGCTCCTTTAAAAGCCTTTTCTCATGGAAGGCAAAAAGAAGCTTTAAAAATGCTCCTAAAGGCGCGTCAAGCATTTGGGCGTTCATTCTATTGGCCAGAATATTTGTTTATCCTGGCCTTTGAAATTAATGAATGCTCAAGTGCTTAACATGCAAGTGTTTGTTTTGTTTTTTTTTTCAGCCTGTAAAAAGTCAAATTCACCCTACAAGGTGTTTTTTCATCTAGTTTGACTGATAGCACAACTGCACACACTGGGTTATGTAAAGGAAATTTTACAAATGGCCATAGGTGGGGACATCCGCAGAGATTATATTATTGTAATGATTTTACCTAGAGGTGAATTATGGGATTGTTTTCCCCTAGTATGGCAAAAAAAGTGATCAGATTGTTCTAGCTTAGATTTTTTTAGTATCTGTCTTCATATCTTCTCTGTTTTAATTACCAAGCTGCCGCTGTCCTGCTTTGCTCATGAGCACCTGTTCAACTGTGGATGATGCTTTTTTTGGGAACTAATGAAATGAGCAGACTTTAGAACGTAACATTTAATTAGTCATTCTAAAGCTAGAACAAGTTTCACTAGTAAAAAACATTTTGCCACTTGCTGTGCCATCCTCTCCCCAAACACTTATATACCGGGTTCTACATCAATCCAGCGCTGTGCCCGTCTGCAGGTCTTCTCTACCCTCTCCCTGGTCTCATTACACTACACAGAGCAGCGGGAGCCATTGGCTCCTGCTGCTGTTAGTAAAATCCCGCATTTCTGCCCCATAGCAATCAACTTGCTAAGGGGGCAGGCACGGAAGAGAAAGATCCAAGATCTTCAGTGGGGGATCGCAGAAAAGGATGTTTGGGGCTGCTCTATGCATTCCCATTGCACAAAGCTATTGAGTATAACCTATTTATTTTAATAAAAAATCATTTTTATATGTATATAAAGTATATGCCAAATAGTGTTTAATGTTTTAAAATGTTCTGCATGCCTAACAGTAAGAGAAGGTTTCTGAGGAGTAATATCTATTGGTTTGCTTGAATCCTCATGTATGTTTGAATGCTTTCGACATATCAGAGGCTGGCCTGCTTAAACAGTCTACCAAATGTAATTTGTGCAATTGTTAAAAAGGTTCTTTAAATACAGCTAGCATTTAATTATCCTGGCATAATAGGTGGTATTTGGTAGTCCTACAAGGATTGTCCAAGGGTGAAAGCCATCCAGGGCTGATTGACATCTAGTTGGTTACTGTATGGAGCGATGCATGATCTTGTGTTGTATCACACAAAATATCGGTTTATGCTGAGCTTTTCTTGCACTCTGCTTAGATTTTTGTTTCATATGTTGTGATCTGTAACAGTGTATATTCCTATACCATATTATATCGGTATCACTAAATTAAATTCTGTTGGTGTTGCATAAAACATT
Organism: Aquarana catesbeiana; assembly: GCF_042186555.1. Lineage (NCBI taxonomy): Eukaryota > Metazoa > Chordata > Amphibia > Anura > Ranidae > Aquarana > Aquarana catesbeiana. Next base: position 141,175,435 of record NC_133324.1, on the reverse strand, counting down.
GTGGGGTGTTTTGGTTTCCTTCTTCCTTCTTCCTTCTTTTTTTTTTTTTTTCATTGCATGCAAGGCTGTTTTCACTATATTTTTTTTAAGCATGACATATTTTGTGCTTAAAGGTTGGTTGGTTGGTTTCCAGAAATCTTCCATTATGATGATATGGAGTTTGATCCTAGAAGATTACTTGGAAAAACATTACTCCATCTGTAAGCAGTGGGCATTTTATCTGTGTGCCTTGTTGATTTCACATCTTGATGGACAAGTAGGTGTGGAGGCATCTAATTCAAACTCCTTAGTTCTGGCAGAGCTGTAGCTAAAAGCTGCTTATGTGCTGATGGTGGGGGGGCTGTCCCTAGAAGTTTTCTGCTGGATTTGGCATCAGGGAATCAGAAAAAGCTGAGATGGACCTGGCTACCAGGAGGCCTGTGCTGATTTCATTGGGGCAAAAACCTTCCCCTGATTAAATGCTACTTTGCAATTTATTCATTGCATAACTTTTTGCATAAGGATGTGCTTTACTTATGCAAATTGCATGCAAACCTTTTTTTTTTTTTTTTAATATTGTTCGTCTTATACACATATACATGCTTTAATAATTTTACTGTGCTTATTTATTTTTTCTGATTACATGCAGGCTTGGAGGTTCCATTGAAAGAAAGGAAAAAAAGCCTTCAGCTTGCACGTACTGCCTTAAAGCTGAAGTGTCATTTGCAGTGCCATTATTTTTATTTGTAACTTTAATCTTTGAATATTTTTTTTCTTTAATACTAAAAAGAAAACTGTCTTTAACCACTTGACGTCCGCGCTATAGCTGAATGACGGCCACAGCACGGACCTGAATTTCTGGGAGGCCATCATGTGACGGCCTCCCCTGTGCACGCGCCCTGCAGGGCGTGCGCGGAGCGCGCTGTGATCACCGAGTCACTGAGACTCGGGTGATCACCGATCCGAGTAAGGGGCCGGTCCCAGCCAGTGACAGCTGATCACATGATGTAAACAAAAGCTTGGTAATCCTTTTTTTTTTTTTTTCTCACGCTGATAGCGTGAGGAGAAGAAAAGCTGATCACTGGCTCATCTGCAAGGGACATCGGTCCCGAAGAGGCAATTATGCCTCATCTGTGCCACTATCAGTGCCCAACGAGTGCCACCTATCAATGCCCACGAGTGCCGCCAATCATTGCCACCTAGCAGTGCTGCTTATCACTGCCACCCAACGGTGCCCATCACTGCCACCTATTGGTGCCCATCAGTGCCGCCTCATCAGCGTACATCAATGAAGGAGAAAAATTACCTGTTTTAAAATTTTTAGAACAAAATATAAAAAATAAATTTTTTTAAAAAAATTCAGTCTTTTAAAAATTTTTTTTAACAAAAAGTTAAAACTCAAATATCAAATATCACCAAAAGAAAGCTCTGTTTGTGGGGAAAAAAAATGATAAAAAATTCATTTGGGTACAGTGTTGTATGACCGCGCAATTGTCATTCAAAGTGCATCAGCGCTGAAAGCTGAAAATTGGTCTGGACAGGAGGGGGGTTTAAGTGCCCAGTAAGCAAGTGGTTAATGAAGTCCTTTAGGCTTTTTAATAAAAAATAAAAATAAAAGGTCCTTAAGTAATCAAGTAAGTTATTGTCAAATTGACACTGCTAAATTTGGTTTGGGCATTTAGGCACAAATGGCCTCTGGTCATAAATTGGTTAAATTACTAATTGACTTATATTAAGAACGACACAAGTCCACCCTCCCTAGCCCCCTAATCTGAACTGACGTAGAAACCAATAATCTGCTTTTTAAAAAAAAAAAAAAATATATATATAAATATATTTTTCACTAATGCCGCGTACACACGACTGGATTTTCCGGTCGTGTGTGGGCTTCATCGGACCTTTTTTTTTCGAAAAACTCGACGGACCTAGAAATAGAACACGTTTCAAATCTTTCCGATGGACTCGGTTCCGCTCGTCTGTATGCTAGTCTGACGGATCGAGAATGGCACAAGAGCAGCTATTGGCTGGCTATTGAACTTCCTTTTTCTAGTCCCGTCGTACGTCGTCCCGTTCTAAACGAGCGGACTTTGGTGTGATCATGTGTAGGCAAGTCCGTTTCAGCGGAAGTCCGTCAGAAAGACCGTCAGACTTCAGTCCGACGGAAAGACCGGTCTTGTGTACGCGGCATAAGGCTATTTTTTGTCCTTTGGTCCAAAATCTTCAACGCTACCTGTGCCTGTACAGTGAGCATTCTTACGTTCCAAGGTTCTATTGACCAGCAACTAGGCTCTTTTTTTTACGCAGTTCTCGCTGGTGGGCACTGCCCATCACCCTATTCTAGCTGTGACCTTAATCTGCCAAACTGTTACAGAATGGGTAAATCCCTTAACCCTTTTGCAGCCAGAGCCCTTTTTGAATTTTTTGATGTTAGCCATTAAGTTTAGTTAAAACCCTAAAACGTAATATATTTTCTGAAAGCCGGGACCCTGGAGAATAAAATAGTGGTAGTTCCAATCTTTTATGTCACACGATATTGGCACAATTGTTTTATCCAAACTTCCAGTAAAAGCACACTGTTAATTTTATTGCTCAGAAACAGGATATATTGCCCAATTTTTGAAAAAAATAAAGATTATATTGCGCTGAATAAATAGATACCAAATGTTCCAAGCCTTAAGGCTGGGCTCACACCTAATACGAATGTGTCTCACAGCAGGTGTCAGGTGTGTCCCTGTTCTCCATTTTGGGCCCGAATTTTTGCTTCAATTCAGACCTGATACGGAGCCAAAGACGCACAGGACCCCTGTGCAATCCGCTCCGCAGCTGCCACGGAGATGTGTGAACCAGCTCCATTGAAAGCCAGGCACACATGTCATGCAAACTGGATTCAGGGAAACCCGCATCCAATTTGCACTAGTGTGAACCCAGCCTAAAACTGCACGCGCCTGAGAAAAAGCGGCAAGCTTCAGTACAAACATTTCCATAGGCGCTACTTTAAAAGCCTTTACAGGTTATTAGTTTAAAGTTAAAGCTGAACTCCAGGCAGAAAATTTATGGCCCCTCAATATTGGTGCCTTCGTACCTCCCTCCCAATACTCTTGTTTCTTCCTCCAGTGTTTCATCTGTGAGAAATCCAGTCTGCATTTTTAAAATCCGGGCTTAATTCTTTGTGAAATCTATGTTGTAAGACTGGTGGCTACTATGCCATGTATCCCTTTAGCCACCAGGCTTGTTTCTGTCCGGCTGTGGTTCTTTCCAAGAGAGCAATTGCGTAATTATGTCACTGCTCTCTTGGAAAGAACCAATTACGTCACTGCTCACTGTAGTCACTGTAGTCAGTGGACGGGCACAGCTAGAGGTGTGCAGGTAACTGAACAGGCTCATTCAGTCCAGTAACTGCATGATAAATGTACCAGCCCATGCCCTCAGTTAGACCAATTCACTACAATTACATATATATTTTTTTATTTATTACAGGTACTTAGATATAGCACCGTCAGTTTACACAGCACTTAACATATATATGCTTTTTTCACATCAGGCCCTGCCCTTAAGGAGCTTACAATCTCTAAGGTCCCTAACCCACATTCATACATACACTAGAGCCAATTAACCTAGCAGCATGTCTGGAGTGTGGGAGGAAACTGGAGTACGTGGAGGAAGCCCATGCAGGCACTGGGAGAACATGCAAACTCCAGGCAGGTAGGGCTTTGGTTGGGATTTGAACTGACGACCCTAGTGCTGCTAGTGCTAACCACTTGGCCACTGTGCTGCCCCATGATTGGAACTGTAGTTTCTCATAGGTGAGTCTGAAAAAACAGGATGTGATGTAAATGGCTGGATTTGCATCTCCTCCCGGAGCCACCTGAAGCTTCTATTTTATGAATTGAAGAGATGATGTCACAGAAATTAGTCCAAGTTTCTGCTAAAAGGTGAGGTTTATAAACTACTTCGTTTTACATTGCAAAGTTCAGCTTTACCTTTAAAAAAAAAAAAAAAAAAAAAAAAAGTCAGAGAAGACTAACTTGTTTGTCTCCTGAGGATCAGCTTTCCAGTTTTGAATCTGGTTAAAAACAAGTTTCTTTATCATACATCACAGGACGCAGAGTGAGGCTATTATTCCTTACTGGGTTATACTCCATCTCCAGTCGATTGGAGACCAAAGGTCTTTAGACAGGAAATGATCCCCTATATAACCCCTCCCAAACAGGAAGTACTTCAGTTCTTTTTCAGTGTCTGCAAGGTGGATGGGCATGTTTGTTTGAGCTCTTTTGAGCAGCAGGTCTGACGTCCCAGCACGATTCTTAGATGTATCAAAGGATTGATCCATTTGAATTGGCTTATATGCTTCGATAAATGGTACCCGAGCCTCGCAAAGAAAACGCAAGGATCCAGCAAGGTTTTGCCTGTAATGCGACCTCCGGCCTCTGGACTCTGTGTAATGGAATCCTGGACACCACAGAGCTAAAGCATTCCTGCAGGGTGCTGTACAGGTCCAGGGGAGCAGACCCTAAAACATGAAAAGGGTACCCAGTCCTTGATGATCCCCCCCGAGTGACGGTAGCCGCCGTGCTGGGTGAAGATTGGGCTCTTAGTTTCTCCCTGCTGCTGGATGGGTAAGTGAAATTCCCCCCTTATTTACTTATTGTGGGGTGCCCCATGTGTGTAACAAACTGTCAATCTAGCTAAGGCTGGACACCTGTGCAGTGGTGACCGCAGGGGGGAATTTTGGGCTGAGCACCACCTTTCTTGTTGTCTTGGCTGCTTTCTTGTGGATGGTCTGTGCACGAAAATTTGTTGCATGCACAGGACCATGATCGCACACGTGCCCGCAGGCGCTGAGTGTCCCGGCGCACAGCCATCTTATTTAAGCTGAGAGTGGCTTACATGCGGGCTTCCAGGGGACAGCTGTGGGACTCGGCAAGCTCTGAAAACCTTTTGGCTTTTCAGCAATTCCTTCCTCCTTACCCAGGGCACGTGAGTCACCAGGTGTTGGTTGGCAGGATTGTTGCATAGGGGCTTGGTAAGCCCTATTAAAGGGTCTCCCTTCTGGGGTAAAATACTAAACCCCAGTACTCCCTTTTTGTGGCTTGCAATGTCTTCAAAAAAGAGGAGCGGGGCTAACACTACAGGGAAGAGGGCACACCTATGTCATCAGTAGCTCCTGAGGAGCCTAGTCGAAACCCTAGTGTTGTATCCCCTGAGAGACCAGAGGCTTCTGGGCCATGTAAGCTGCTGCGCCTGTCTGGTCTTGTGCCTACAGTCAACGCTCCTGCTTCACCCTTTATCACCAGGGTAGAACTGTCCTCAGCCCTAGCCTGGTTAGAGCACAGGATTGCTGGCATGTTTGCCTCCATCCTGCAGGGTGGCAAAAAGCGCGACGAGACCCTGTTGTAAAGAAACTGGAGTCATTATTAACCACTTGCCGAACGCTGCACGCCAATATACGTCGGCACAATAACAGAGGTAGGCAAATGGGCGTACCTGTACGTCCCCTTTAAATGGCGGGGCTAGCGGGCCCCCACCGCGTACAGCGTACCCGTGGTTGTGGGACCCGCGGAGTCTATGTCCACCTTTGTCCCAGCAATCGTGTCACGGAGCCGCAGAATGGGGAGATGCCTATGTAAACAAGGCATTTCCCCATTCTGCCTAGTGACATGACAGAGATCACTGCTCCCTGTCATCGGGAGCAGTGATCGCTGTCATGTGAGTGGAAGCCCATCCCCCACGGTTAGAATCACTCCCTAGGACACACTTAACCCCTTGATCGCCCCCTAGTGTTTAACCCCTTCCCTGCCAGTGTCATTTACACAGTAATTAGTGCATTTTTATAGCACTGATCGCTGTATAAATGACAATGGTCCCAAAATAGTGTCAAAAGTGTACGATGTGTCCGCCATAATGTCACAGTCACAATAAAAATTGCAGATCGCCGCCGTTACTAATAAAAAAATAAAAAAAAATAAATAAAAATGCCATAAAACTATTCCCTATTTTGTAGGAACTATAACTTTTGCACAAACCAATCAATTTGCGCTTATTGCAATATTTTTGGTTAAAAAAAACAAGGTAGAATACATATCGGCCTAAACCGAGGAAAACATTTTGTTTTAATGTTTTTAGGGAATATTTATTATAGCAAAAAGTAAAAATATATATATATATATATATATATATATATATATATATATATATATATATATATATATATATATATATATATATATATATATATTTTTTTGTTTATAGCGTAACAAAATTAAAAACAGCAGAGGTGATCAAATACCACCAAAAGAAAGCTCTATTTGTGGGGGGGGAAAAAAAAGATGTCGATTTTGTTTGGGTGCAACGTCGCACGACCACGCAATTGTCAGTTAAAGCAACGCAGTGCTGATTTGCAAAAAGTGCTCTGGTCAGGAAGGGGGTAAAATCTTCCGGGGCTGAAGCGGTTAAATGCTTCCTTTTCTGTGGCCAGTTCAGCTATTCAGCCAGCTGTCGCAGCAATTGGAGTCTGCCTGTCCTTAAAGGATCAGGTCAGACGGCCTGACAGGCCTAACCAGGAGTATGATCTTCCTGAAAAAAAGGCAGATATTCCTTGAGTGCTGTGTTTTGCTGTAGATGCCTTTTAAAGGATTCTATACAAGTCTCTCGTCTGGCTCTCCTGTTTGTACACATGCGCAGACTTGTGTGGCTTAAGAACTGGTCAGCCAAGCTTCCATGTAAGAATATTGACAGTTTCCCTTTTTATGGGGACCGTTTTGTTTGGTGGTGGTCTGGACAAGTACATCCAAAAGATTTCCGGAGGAAAGTCTTCTTTACGTCCTGTAAAGAGAAGGACCAGGTGTCCCTCGTTTAAAGCCTCGTAGACTTCCTCAGGTATTTCAGTGCAAAGGCAGTTCCGCCGTCAATAAAGCGCTAGAGCCAGGGGCAAAAAACACTGGAATAAGAACTTGCGTAAACACGGCACCAAGCTTTACTTTTGAGGGGATGCCATCCCCACTCTATTGGGTGGGGGGGAAGGCTGCTCCAATTTGCAGGCATTTGGAGTACAGTGGTGGAGTGATCATACAGGTTTTGGTGTCCGAAAGGGGCACAGGGTTTTATTCGAACCTGTTCATGGTTCTAAAACCAAATGGGGACATAAGGCCAATCTTGGACCCAAGATCTCTGAACCAACATCTGTTAATCCAATCCTTCAGGATGGAGTCGGTCTGCTCAGTAGTAGCCTCGCTCCAGATGGGAGACTTCTTGGCCTCCATCGATATCAAGGACGCATATTTACACGTGCCCATCTTTCAGCCTCATCCTGTGGTTCTTGCGATTTGCAGTAGAGGAGCATCATTTCCAGTTTGTGGCACTGCCCTTCAGGCTTGCCACAGCACCTCAGGTGTTTTACAAGATCCTCGCACCTGTACTGGGTCTTTTAAGGGCCCAGGGGATCTTGGTGCTTGGATACTTGGATGACCTCCTGCTCAGAGATCACTCACTACAGGTCCTGGAACATAGTATAGCCTGCACAGTGCAGTATTTAGAAATCCTGGGCTGGGTCATAAATATCGAAAAGGTCAGGCTTGAGATCAACTCAGTCTCAAATATCTAGGTCTGATCCTGGATACGGTTCAGGCAAAGGTATTTCTGCCACCCGTAAAGATCTGTGCCCTGAAGGATCAAGTACGTCAGGTAAGGGGCACCAGGCAACCCTCCGTTCATTTGGCTCTGTATGAGTCTTCTGGGAAGGATGGTGTCCTCCTCTGAGGCCGTTCCCTACGCTCAATTCCATTCCTGGCCTATACAATAAAACATCTTGTCGGCTTGGAGCAGGAGAGCACAAGCCCTGGATTACCCCAGGTCCTTTTCTCCTCGGGCACGCTTAAGCTGATGGTTGCAGTATCGGAACCTGCAAAAGGGAAGATCTTTCCTCCCGGTGTTTTGGAGAGTACTGACCACAGACTCCAGTCTCTCTCGGGCTGGGGAGCCACCCTAGAGGGGCTCACAACTCAGGGGAGATAGTAAAAGAGTGCAGAGCCTTCCCATCAACATCCTGGAGTTATGGGTGGTACGTCTGATCCTACGGCCCTGGACAGCCTGGCCCAGATGGTCCTGGTTCCCAGAGATCATGAGATTGGCAATAGACGGGCCATGGACGCTTCTGCGCCGCCCCAATCTACTGTCTTGAGGTCCTATATTCCACCCCAATTTACAGTCTCTAAATTTGACGGCATGGCTATTGAAGCGAGGGTGTTAAAGGATCTTGGCATCTCGGGACCGGTGGTGTTACCTTAGTGAATTCCAGTAAAACGGTCACTAGGAAGATCTATCATAGGATCTGGAAAGCCTATATTGCTTGGTGTAGTGCCAGAAAATGGTATCCTCGGAAATACGCGATTGAGAGAATTCTCTCTTTTCTACAGTTGGCTGTGGTTTTGAGCACAATCAGGGGTCGGATATCCACCTTGTCAGTATTCTTCCAAAGACCCTTAGCCTCCCATTCACTGATCCAAACGTTTATGCAGGGGGTAACTCATCCCCCCCCCCCATTAGGTCACCTATGTGTCATTGGAACTTAAACCTGGTACTGTCTGTGTTACAGAAACAACCATTGGAGCCTATCAAGGAAATTCCATTAGCCTTCATGATGGTCATCACCTCGACTAGAAGGGTGTCGTTGGTGGCCCTTTTGTGCACTGAACCATGCTTGATCCTTCACCATGACGTGGTCATGTTATGACCTGTTCCATCCTTCTTGCCTAAGATGGTGTCGGCCTTTCATTTGAATCAGGACATTGTTTTGTTGCCTTTTTTTCTCTCAGCCTCGTTCGGTGGAAGAAAAGACTGCACTCCTTGGATGTAGTGAGAGCAGTCAGATTTTTTTTTTTTTTTGTCTAGATCTGTGGAGATCCGAGGATCGGACTCCTTTTTTTGTATTACCAGAAAGACCCAAGAAGGTATCTGTGGCTCAGATTTGTAAGGCTGCTACCTGGTCTTCAGTGCATACGTTCACAAAATTTTATCAAGTGGATGTTCAAACAGCCGAGGATTCGGCTTTTGGTTGCGGTGTACTGCGGGCTGCCATGTAGGTCTGATGGCTGTTGTTTTGGCAGGGTCTCTCCCTCCCTTTTCGTCATACCTGTAAAATCCTTTTCTTTGAGTACATCACGGGACACAGAGGTCCCTCCCCTCTTTTTGAGGATTAAATGCTTGCTACAAAACTGAAGTATTTCCTGTATGGGAGGGGTTATATAGGGGATCACATCCTGTCCAAAGACCTTTTTGGTCTACCAGTGTCCATTCACTGGAGGTGGAATAAAACCTAGTAAGGAATAATAGCCTCACCCTGTGTCCCGTGATGTACTCAAAGAAAAGGATTCTACAGGTAAGTATGACGAAAAAATCCTTTTTCTTCCAGCAAGTTCCTGTCTTTGGTGATTTCTCATCTCCTGAATCATGTTCTGTATTTTCAGAAAAGGTGGATCCTCCTAAATCTTGGGAACATTTCCTGAGAATAACATTGATGTACATTGAGCTAGTTACTTGTCCTTTAGCACCTGGGAGGAATAAGAGCTCCTCTTGTGATAAAGAGAGTTGGTTTGGATCCTCTCAGATGAAACTTTGTTCAAGTCCTGTCTTCCCTGCTTTCCGTCAAGTTTGATTTTCTGGAGGGAGCCTTTGAATTTGATTTTCCACAGACCTATGTTAAAGTGTTACTAAATCCAAGACCCTGCATTCATTATATTTGGTCTTCCACAGTACACAACATGAAAATGCAATAAGTTTAGTAAATATAAACTGCTAAATACCTTTTCGCATCAGCAGTTAGAGCAGTCTTGTGACTTCTATCAGTATCTGGTTATAGCTTGTAGGAGGAATTTTCATTCTCCCATGATTGTCTTATGAGTATACAGGACCCATGACCCTCTGTCTGGACAGTGCTGATTGGCCCTGTGCTGTCACATGCACCCTACCAAGGAAAAAAAAAATACACACCAAACTGAGCATGTGCAGTTTTCCCCCTCGCCACTGTACTGTCAGCAGATAGATTGGGGGCAGTGGAAGAAGGGGAGGATCAGGGAAGACAGGATCAAACAGCCTTTTTACACAATGCAGAGGATTGACCCCTTATGTTCCACAGTGAGTAGAACGAGCATGCTTTACTGCATATACACACTGATTTTACTGTTGGTTTAGTAACACTTTTTAATGAGACCACTTTTTTTTTTTTTTTTAGGAGCAGGCTCATGTAAGGATTCTTACAATTGTTTGCCTGTATTTTGATTTGTGATAACTGTTTAATTTGGTTTGGCTAATGCTGCTAAAAACTTGTTGCATTGATGTTAATTTTTTAATACAGTTTTATGGTAATAGATGGAATTACTCAAGAGGTAATATAGTCACTGAATTTTGTCTTGTGCTGTATAGGGAGGAGGTGGCTAGAAGAGACTTGATGCAGCGCTTTGTCACAAAGTTATTTATATAACCAATCATCAAGAGTAAAAATAGATGCTGGTTAGGAATATACTTTACATTCATAGCATAACTCTTGTATGCATGGACATATTTATAGTGTTTTCAAAATTAGTTTTGAAATGTGCACGTTGTGTCCTACAAAAGCTAGTTTAGTAGTTTTGATATACATTATGCTTCTGTAGAAAATTGTAATTGCTGCCTCCACTTTAATAAAAAAAAACTGTGTGTATGTGTGTGTACACCACTACACAGTGGTGTAGTGGATAGCACTTTCGCTTAGCAGTAAGAAGGATTGCTGGTTCGAATCCCAACCACGACACTACCTGCCCGGAGTTTGCATGTTCTCCCTGTGCCTGCGTGGGTTTCCTCCGGGAACTCCGGTTTCCTCCCACACTCCAAAGACATGCTGGTAGGTTAATTAGATCCTGTCTAAATTGTCCCTAGTATATGTATGAATGTGAGTTAGGGACCTTAGATTGCAAGCTCCTTGAGGGTAGGGACTGATGTGAATGTACAATGTATATGTAAAGCACTGCGTAAATGAACGGCGCTATAGAAGTAACTGAAATAATAATTATGTATAATTTTTTTTTCTTGGTGTAATGGTTACAAATGCTAAATGCTGTTAAAATGACTGAAAAAAAAAAAAATATATATATATATATATATATATATATATATATATATATATATATATATATATATATATATATATATATATATATATATATACTTTTTTTTGAAAATTGTCTGCTGCAGACCATCGGCTGATGGATGCTGCATCTGTCCCCCTGCCGGCTCTAACACTGAGAACCGAGTGATCTAACACCGCTGATCGCTCAGTTCTCAGGGCTCTCTGCTCTGCACCTTTCTTGCTCACTGAAATGCTAAGTTGTGGATGGGACTGGAGAGCCCGGCTCAGGCTCTCAGCGGGTCGTAGAGTCAGGCATGTGGGCGGATCTCGACTTCATTGTTGTGTTCTTGGCTGAAATAAAAATAAATAAATGCAGCGCTAAAGTGAAATGAGAACAGGGGGGTAAATTAACACCCTATATACATATATATTGTGTATAGCAACAAATATTTACACGTGGCAGTGATTATAAACTACAACAGATGGAATGAAGGAACAGACCCCAATAACTGGAGGCAGTGTCCATAGTGGGGTAAAAGTTCATCAACACATAAAGCGTGGTATTTCTTGTGAGAGAAAAGGAGAACATATGTGAAAGATGCTCTTAAATCGTTAGGTGGTCTTCATGTACTCAGGGTCCACACATAAGTAGGAGGAGTGTCATTCAGGCTCCTAGGGGTGCTTGCTGGGAGGCGCTGGTGGTAGGTTCCAATGGTCCCATCTGGGGCAACCCTGGGTGGAAGATGGTACTCGGATCCACAGCAGATGGATAGATTCACCTTCACAGCGGGCGGACAACTGGAGGATGCAACTTTCACCGCACAGGATGTGAGTTCATATGGAGAAAGAAAAAGGTCTCCACATAGTGCATGAATCTGGTATATAAGGTTATTAAAACCGCCAGGGAGAAAAGATTCTTTACAAACACCGAATAAGATAAATAAAAATAGTGATCACAAATAAATATAAAAATCGCGTGGTAACAGGGCACAAATGGTTTCAGCAACCCGACATGTTTCGGGCGATAGTCCTTCCACTGGGGCAATCGTCCGAACCTACAACTTATTTTGAGGTTATGTTTAACCCCTTTGCGCATATGGGTAAAAAAATCTTAATGCTGAAGCACAATTTTGCAACTTTGACATGTGTTAGTAAAACTATACATATAATACATAACACTTTGTGCATCCAGCTGGATTATATTGCATTTTTTTTTTTTCAGGACAAATTGGGCTTTCGTTTTGGTGGTAAATGTGTTTTTTTTTTCTCAAAAGAAAACTGTCCCAAAATCGTAAAAAAAACTTTTTTTTTTTTAAATTTTAGGTATATATTTCTTGCTACTACCATAACCTTCCACCAAAGAACTAGCCAAATTAAATTCTCCTACTCCTGACAATTGCAGCAATACCACATATGTGTATCATTAGTAAGACCTCATCTGGAATGCATGCAGTTCAGTTTTGGGCAGCGGTTCTTAAAAAAGGATATCCGGAGAAAGTGCAGAGAAGGGCAAGTAAACTGATAAGAGGCATGGAGGAACTCAGCTATGAGGAACTGAATTTATTCTCTCTTGAGAAGAGGAGATTAATGGGGAATGTGATCACATGTATAAATACATAAGGGGTCATATAGTGAACTTGGTGTTGAGTTATTCACTTTATGGTCATCACAGAGGAAAAAAGATTTCATCTTCAAATACGGAAAGGTTTCTTCACAGTATGACCCCTTTCACACTGAAGGCATTTTTCAGGCGCTACAGCGCTAAAAATAGCGCCTGAAAAAAGCTTCAGCTGCAAACCCAGTGTGAAAGCCTGAGTGCTTTCACACTGGGGTGCTGCGCTGGCAGGATGTCACAAAAAGTCCTGCCAGCAGCTTTTGTGAATACACCGCTCCTGCCCATTGAAAATGGGGCCGCAGCGTTTGGCGGGCGGATTTCACCCCTTTACGGCCGCTGGCAGGGGGTTAAAACCGCCTGAATATTGCCGGTTTACCGCTGACGCCCGGGGTGGCTCAGTGTGAAAGGTGTCTAAGACTCCCTCCAGAGGATGTTCTGGCCAGCAGCTCTGATTATTTTAATTTTTTTTGGTTGAACTGGATGGACTTGTGTGTGTGTGTGTATGTATATATATATGTGTGTATATATATATATATATATATATATATATATATATATATATATATATATATATATATATATATATATATATATAAATAAATAATAATAATATTTCTTATCCTACCTAAAACACAATGATAAAAAAAAAAAAAAACTGACTTAGGCCTCTTTCACACGGATGATCCGTATGTCCGTTTTTCATCCATCCGTTTTCGGATGAAAAACGGACATACAGTCATCCCTATGGAGCGTCGGATGTCAGCGGTGACGTCCGCTGACATCCGACCCCGCTCCGATCCGAAAAGTGTAACGGAGGAAAAACCTACTTTTCCCTCCGTTTTCGGATCGGATCGGATGACGACGGACACTACGGACCGTCATCATCCGATCCCCCCATAGGGGAGAGCGGCGCTCTGACAGGTCCGTCGCTGCACAGCGTGCAGCGATGCACCTGTCATCTTCCTGCTCAGCGGGGATCGGCGGAGCGATCCCCGCTGAGCCAGCGTGTGTTCACGGGGCGGATCATGACTGATCTGCCCCGTGTGAAAGAGGCCTTAGCTCATACCTTGATCTAGGTATTCATATATTTTAGTTCTTCTATTGTGTATTTTTTTTTTTTTTTTTCTTCTTCTGCAAGGATAGACTCGATCTCTCTCCTCCATTCACAGAGAGAGAAAACACAGGGGCAGGCTTCACGGTGACTAATGACTGTGATAGCAGATCAAATTCTTTCCCAGCGATCAGGTGACCTGGAATCCAGAGTTCTGGGTCCCGATGGTTAGTACGGGGCTCCTACTGAGACCTTGGTCTCTGTTCTGGGAGTGCACCGTGTGGCGTGCTCCCAGCACAAAGGGAGATATGCAAATATGCAGCCCCACAGAAAAAAGCCCAGTGCAGTGGGGCCGCATATTGTGTATGCTTGGCATGAAGCAGTTGAGTTGGTAGCATTCTTCAGTAAATGGGCTTGACAGAATTGTTTTATCAATATGGATAATAAAAAAAAGTTTGGATGTTTTTTCTTTTCCCCTCATCCTGTTTATATCATGCATGTTACATCCTTGACTCAGTGTCTCAGAAATTGGAACAGCTAAACCAGTTTCCAGACTTCAACAATTATCTAATTTTTGTTCTTACAAAGTTAAAATCAGAAGGTAAGTGCACTTTTCCTCTGTGTGTTTTTGAATTCTTAAAGGGTAACTTCACTTTGTGGGGGGGAAAAATAGAAAGTAAATAGAGCTTGTATAACTACTACAGGTTATTTTGTAATTGACTGTTGTATAAAATTACCTTTCCTTTTCAGTCTGCGGCGCTGTACTTTTCTCTAAAATTCAGTGTGATGTGGCAAGCTGGAGGTGCTCTGTACAAAGCTGGTGTACAAAATGCCCCAGTAATGTAATTTCCTGCTTGTGTTCCCTTTCTGAATTACTAAGTTTCTCAGAAGTATGCACTTAAAGTTGTTGTAAACCCACTTTATCATTTTCAGGCAATCCCCTGCGTTAGAGAATGCAATGTCTCCACTGTATTTGCTTTATTAGAAAAAAAATGCTGTTGTATAATATATTTCAGGGTGTCACTCTGCGCTCACGTGACTGCCTGGCGTTCCCTCTCCCGATCTAACAGCTTCAGCGATAGGGGCTGAGAATGCCCCCCTGACATCAGTCGGGAGGAGGAGAGCGGCGCTCTGAAATATAGTATACAACAGCATTATTTTTTAAATAAAGCGCATACCGTGGAGACATTGCATTATCTAACACTGGGGATTGATAGTTATGATAATGATAGTTACTTCAGCAGCAGGAGGGGAGGAGGCGGCCACTGGTACGGGCTGACAGGTGGGGGGGAGAGGAGGACAGAGGAGAACTGCAGATGACAGAGGCACGTAAACTGACCATGGTGTCTAGCTCAGCAGCCATGTTATTACAGGGGGAGGGCAGAAGCAGCCAGGTATTTTAGATAATAGAAGGGGCCAAATTACACAGCACAAGCACTGTGCTGTTAGTGCTTTAAAGGAACAGGATCCATTTATTTTTGGGTAACAAACGCTTTTAAGCCTAGTTCACGGGGGCTGAATGTTGGGTGACATCGGTCTGTTAAATAAAATCTGTCTGACATTCGGCCCGTGTGTATGCCAGCCGGATCAACAGAAGCTGGCTGTTTGGCCGTCTCCCCTGTCAGTACAGCTGCTCTGACTGGAGCTGACAAGTGTTTTTTTTTTGTTTTTTTTTGTTCAAGCCACTGAGTTGGGCGGAAAAAAAAAAAATCGAAAAACTGTGTACCAGGCTTAAGATACAGGTCAGATTTTGGGTATCCTCTGCAACAAAAATTTTTGTTGGTGCTTCCAAAGGGTTAATCATATCTAAAGGGATTTAGATTTGTTTCTTCATTAGAACCCTGCAAGACCATCAGCTGATTGATAATGAAAAAGTCACTCCCTTATGCACGTTTACTGTGCACAAACAGGCAGCTCGTCCTTAAGAAAAAAAAAAAGGTAGGAATCTGCAACAAAGTTTATATCCTTGCAATGTACGTTGGTCACCCAGAGGGGGTTGTGTTTTTTTGAGGGAAAAAAAAAAGTGGAGCTACTCCTTAACCACTTAAGGACCACCCCATGTACATGTGTGTAAATGTGTGATGACAGGCTGTTGGCGGAGAATCCGACCGTTTGTAGGCTCCATCGGACAATTGTCGGCTTTTCCGCGGACAAATGTTGCATGGCAGGTTTTAAAACTTTCCGCGGATAAGTGTCTGTTGTCGGATTTTCTGAGCGTGTGTAGACAAGTCCGTCGGACAAAAGTCCAAAGCACAAACATGCATGCTCGAAAGCAAGGATGAGCCAGAAGCGGTCGGTCTTGTATTTAGCGTTCTTAATGGAGAATTGACATGCGTGGCAAATTATGAAATCTTGAAATGCAGCGCATATTCTCTTCTTTAATGGGATAATAATGAAGCTGCTTTGCTGATGGAGTTATTGCAAACAAATTTTCAAAGACTTTATTTTTTCTAGTGACCTCAAGAATATTATGCTTTTGTGTTTTTGTGTTTTTATTTATTTTTTTAGGGTAAGTTACCACAACACCATTATCCCGTAGTTTTTAAGATCAAAGATACAACTATGTTGTCCCTTGTCAATTTTACATTTTTTTTTTTTTTTATGTGTAACTGCCTACTCCCAAACTGTCATTTGAAGTAAAACACATAGCCACGTATTCTCCACAGTTTTTTTTTATTGTGCATTAAAAAAACAAACAAATAAAATTAGACATGCTATCTGCAAATAGAAATTACCCAAAAAGTGCATTCTATGCATCCAAAAATATAGAAAATATATCAAATCATTATTATTCAACCAAAAAATAAAATAAAAGCCTCATGCATGTGTCCTGCTTCTTAATATAGGGGGTCAATAATGCCAAGAGTCGGTGAAAGCAGGGGTCCATTATCCGGAGATAATTCCGAAAGTCATCCGGATTATTCTCCTGGAGCTCCTACAGCAAAGGCATATGACATAATTGGTCACGATTTATTAAAGCAACCAATTTTTGGTCCAAGGACTCCTCCTCCTGTTCCTGGACTGGACTTTGGTCAAAGCAATAACTCCAAGGCCATTAATAAATAATACGTTATCTCCTCCGATTCCGCAACATGTCTGGTTGACGAACGGCCGTTCAGAAACAAAACGAAAACCGTGCTTTTCGTTTTTGTAAACCCAGAACTTTGTGTGTAATTGGCCACAGGTGATCAGACTTTAGCCAAAATCATTAGCTGAAATCCGCTCCCAATCTTGTGCTGTGTCTAATCACTGCATGGGTCAGCAGGAGGTACGCATACGTAGCCCAAACCAGGAAAAAAGGCTATGACGTACAGGTACGTCGCCCGGCCTGAAATTGCTGCCCCCCTGCAAAACAATTACTGTGGGTAGGCAGCAAGTGGTTAATTAAAAAATATTAGGTTTAAAATCACTTTAAAGCATACTGTATGTCAAGGCAAACTAAAAACATGACATATATGCAGTATATCTTTGAAGTACATGCACATTTCCCCATCTGCTTTCTCATTAAAGACCCTGCAAGTACAGGAAAATGGCAAATTTGCACAATTTTAAAGTGAATAAAATTTAAAAAAGTGTGAAAAAAATATAAATGCTTTTGATGCATGCTACTGATCAGTAGTGTTGTCAGTATATACAATTATAACATTTAATCTCCTTTTTGTTAATGCAGATTGAAACCCCACTTGTTTTGATGGCCTCTGAATGTAGTTGCCATGCTAATCCACACTCTTAAAGTGTTTGTAACCTTACCACCTAAATCCACTGCCTGCCCCTCTTGTATGCAGCCATAATGCAGTGTTAGTGTTGTGTGTGTTTTTTTTTTTTTTTTTTTTTTTTTTTTTTTTTTAAATCAATGCATCTAAATACCTTTTTTAATTTTTTTTTTTTTTTTTTTTAACATGTATCTTCAGGCCAGTCACGTGATTCCTGGCCGCTCTCCTACTCCAATCCAGGGCTACAGCCGGAGGGGGCCGAGATCTCTGATGTTAGCCAGGGAGGTCATGTGACTGCCCAGCTCCTCCTGCTGTAGCCCTGGATCGGAGGTGTAGAGTGGCTGGGAGTCACGTGAATGGCCTGAAGAACTCTGAAAAAGATATTTGGAGGCTTGGGTTCCCAAAAAACACTAACTCTGCATTATGGCTGAAAAAAACCAACGGGCTGTCAGTGAAATTTTTTTAAAGGTTAGTTTAGTACTGTGGATGACTGAGGCACATAAACTGACCACGCTGTCGGGGCTCAGCAACCATGATAAACCGTGGTCAGTTTACAAGGGGAAGGACAGAAGCAGAGCAGGCAGGATCAGCGAGGTATTTTATGATACAAGGGGCCAAGTGACACAGCACAAGCACTGTGCTGTTTAACCAGTTGTGAGGGAACAGAATCTGTTCCTTTTTTTTTTTTCCTTACAACCACTTTAAGGTCTTCCTTCCTAAAAGCCCAACTCCAAGCAAAAATTAACTCTAAATAGTGCATTGTGTATTACCTTACTACTCAGTGTTGACTTCAAACACCCCCTGCCTACTCTATCCTCCAGTGTAATAGATCAATGTCAGTTTCTGCTATGAGCCAGGCTAATATCTTGCCCTGTGGACCACATATTTTTCCCTGCTTGTTGTTTTGGGCACTGTTCTCACTGGCCCTAACAAATTCCACTACCTATGGAGAGCCTTTGAGAGTGGAGCTAGCTGCTGGAAGTGTCGCCTCCATCAATATAAGGTGTCCACATAACACTTGCAGTGATGTAGACAACCAAGGAAAGGACCCCTGGAAGTAAACAAGAGGGAAAGGTCATTGTGTTGACCGTAGCTTAAGGTATGTAAAATGGGCATATAATAAGGTGGGTTTTTTTTTTTTTTTTTCAATCTGTTCCTCTAAAACTCATCCTAAAACTCAATATATACTCTGCTGGGAGGAGGAGCTGGGTACAATTTTGCCAGATGGGGGTTGGGAGGAGGTATGGGCCTCTACAGCAAATTTTTTTTCAACAGTCTACCTCAAGAGCACTCATACGAAGCATTTTCCTGCTGCCAATCTCGCCCCTCCCACATCACCAATTTTGGACCTCAGTACCACTCTGCTTTGGTAAATGGACACGATAGGACTGTGTTCTATTCTTGGTGCACTTGTCTCAAAGTACAAAGATTGTGGATTTTAGTTCTCCATTTTAAATTTTAGTCTATTCTTTGATATATACATTGATGGGCTGTAACCTATGCAAAATCATGTGGAGGCTTTGAACAAACCTGTTCAACATTTCTCTAAATCTGTAGCCAAATAAATTATCCTTTGTTTTAGGCCACCAAACAAACCATAGCCCATCTTGGGAGCCCCTGGTGTTCAGTTTTGCTGAAGCTTAAAATTTGCCTAAAGAGGACCATGTCAGATGGAAAATTGGCAGCTTTTTTTGTCTGTGACTGATTTCTCAAAATTTTGCTCCCTGTGGTTAAGTTTTCCAACCAAATACCAGAGCCTTCAGTTTATCAAATAATCGGACCACCCTGAGGTATTGCCTCCTCATCCCACTTACTGAATTCATTTTCTTTACTCTATACGGTTTACCCCTTCCCTTTTCTTTCCTGCTAATCCTCCCATCCCATGTATTTTTTTCCTTTTCTACTCTTATCTCTTCAATCATGCTTTTCTCTCTATCCCTGAGACATGCTGTGATGGCAGCAAACATGCATCACTCTAGTGCCCTATTACAAGGGGCTTCACTCTACTCTCACCTTTTTACATGCTTTAAATTTTTGCCATGACCCCTATTAGACTTTCAAAAAATGTAGAACTTGCAACATTTTTTTAAAAATTATGGTAACCTATTGAATTGTTATGGACAAATGCTATGTATGCTCCTTAGGATGGTCTTTTGTATACTTTTATGTTCCTGTTGAAGATATGCATATATGCTTGTTTTTGCACAAATCTATTTTCCATATATAATGATTTTACATGAAAACATTTAGACCCTTCACAGAATAGGGACTGTTTGTTCCATAGATTAAGATAAGTACCTAGAGGACAGCTTGAGAGAAAGCAACAAGTGTACACAGAATAGATATAAATTTGACACAATGGGTAGTTAGGTTAAAAAAACAAAACAAAAAAACAGACAGACACAACACTTTCAATGGTACGATTACCAAAACCAAAATGGAGCTAAAAGTAGTTCGTTATTTTTTATATACTTCAGTAGAGGTTGACTTGTACAAAATGGCAATGCCTTTTTAACACCGCAGAATGGCTTAAGATGAAGAGATCTTGGAATTTTGAAGTGGAAAGTGCAAACATCAATGATATTAAATACTGTGATGTGACCCTAAGAGAGCTGTTAATGAAAATAATCAAAGAAATAAAAATGAACTGAGACATTTTTGGAAGAGTATTCCAATGTTCTTCCTAAACTTTGTGCAGGTCTGATTGGCAGCTGCATCAAAACCTTTCTTTCTACTGCTGAAGAGAAACCTGCAAGAAATCACTTAATGCCAGTCTGGATTATTTGCTATAGTGTTTAAAGGGTAACTCCACTTTCGTGGGATTAAAAATTACCTTTCGTTTTCAGTCTGCGGAACTGTAACTTTCTGTACAATGCAATATTGCAACCTGGAGGCATTCTGTACACAGATGGCGTACAGAACACCCCCCTCCCAGAAATGTAATTTCCTGCTTGTGTGATTGCCCTACTGATTTTCTCAGAAGTCCGCATGAAGAGAAGTCAGATTTTGGGCATCCCCTGTAATGTATTTTTGGTGGGATACTCCTGAAGGGAAATTGCATCTAAAGAGATGCGGAACCTCCCACTTTGCCTCATTGGAACCCTGTAAGTGCAGCAGCTGATTGATAATTATAATTTCACTTCTATTCACATTTATTTTGGACACAACAGCTTTTTCTTCAGAATAACAAAAGGTAGGATTTTGGAACAAAGTTTGTTAAAATTCCTGCAATGTACATAATCACCCAAAGGGGAATGTTGTGTTTTTTTTATAATACTTATATAATACTTTTCTATAAAAGTGGCGTTACTCCTTAATGAAGACCTTTTTAGCTGTGTGCTTTTTTTTTTTTTTTTTTTTTGTATTGTTATTTTTTTTTCTTTTTGGAGCTGTATTGGAGTTTAGGGAAGCTCTTCAAATGTTTATATATGCTTTTATGTTTTCATATAAAGTTTTTTTACATTTTTGTTTTTGAATATTTTGCTGCAACTCTTCAAGATTTGCTGCGTGCCTGGGTACTTATATATGTGCTAAACTTTGCAGGTACACATCTATTTGACCATCATTTTCAATGAGCCCACGTAGGGCTTAAGAATTCTGTCACATGCGATGGGGGGCTTCTGAACACACCCGCAGCAGCCTTTCCTTAATTGAACAAAATAGAACACCGGTTCCTTCAATCATATACTGCATTTTATGTATCTTCAGTAAAGGGTACTTGTGACCTGTGCTGTGGAGCAGAAGGGGTGCAGCTATTCTGGGTCACATGCCTGTAGGCTGCTGGATAACCCAGTGAAGGCGTACGCAGAGACCAGAACCTCAAATTGGA
The DNA here is from genome assembly GCF_042186555.1 of Aquarana catesbeiana. Taxonomy (NCBI): domain Eukaryota; kingdom Metazoa; phylum Chordata; class Amphibia; order Anura; family Ranidae; genus Aquarana; species Aquarana catesbeiana. The sequence goes on along the minus strand of NC_133324.1, from coordinate 141,154,150 downwards.
GCAGAGATGTGTTTGCCTTCCTGTCTCGGGGGCCCTTATTTTCTTCTCCTCTCCTCAACTTATCCTGTTGTCCCAGGGATAAAATGATAGTGGAGATGATTTCAGTGAGTCACAAAGAAATAACGTGACCTTTCAACTGCTGGACTATTGTATCAGCTTGATCTCATAAACTGTTGTAGTCTTCTTTTTTTCTTTTTTTTTTTACTAGGTTGTTTGAAGTGTTACTGCTGCCCCATGTTCCTAAGTTACCAGGAAGTCACACTTCTCCCAGCCAGGCTTGTGCAACTATTATCGGCCACCATTGTAACCACGCCCGTCTCCTCTTTACTCTTTGTATTATGTGTATCTTGCAGGAAGACGGGGCAGGGAGGAGGAGGGGGTAATTCCTCCAACAGCCTCCCTGCTGATAAGGTGGTCTATTGAAATGTTTGAATACCTGTGTGTCCCTTATTGCTGATTGGACAGTTTACCCCGCCCTGAATCAAAGGGGGGGAGAATGTCCCCTTTGCGTTACCTCTCTAAACAAACAGTAAATAAACAGTCTAATGCTTCACCCAAAACTGAATTATGACAATTGAATGAGAGGGCTAAGGGGTCTTGGATCGTACTGAGCACGAATCATGTTGAGGACGGAGGTCCGTCACAAGCACCAAACACAGGGACCCCTGCTGGAGGCAACATTTGGGGCTGACCTAGATATCGCCTCCAAGGCTAGTGCAGAGTAGTACAAATCCAGAAGCTGTAGGTGCAGCTGGGTTGAGAAAGGAATGTCTGTGAAAATCAAAATTGGTGAGGAATTTTTTTAATCTTCTAAATAGAAATAAGAATCTGAATCCAGAAATCTGCTCTGTCACAATTTTGTTTGCCAGTGCCCACTCACCTAAAGGTGGCTGCATAAAACCCAGGGTCTATGTTTAACCCCAATACCTTGGAGTGTTTACTTTCCAAAAAAAGGGATATTTGTACTGTCCTGGCATTTTAAGGCCTCAAAAAATGAGAGGCCATCAGTACATCAGGATTGATCAACTTTTTAAATACACCGCATTTTGTGGACTATATAATTTTCACAAACACTAAATAATATACACTGATTTGGGTTATTTTTGTCAAAGAAATGTAGCAGAATACATTTTGGCCTACATTTTATAAAGAATGATCATTTGCAAAATTTTATAATGGAAACAGCGTGTGGTGTGGTTTTTTTTTTTCCCCCTTCAAAGTTTTCATTTTTTTTTCATCAGTGGTGATTAAATACCACCAAAAGGAAGCTCTTTGTCTCAAAAAATGATAAAAATGTAATTTGGGTACAGTGTTGCATGACTAAGTAATTAACATTCAAAATGTGACAGTGCTGGAAACTTTAAATTGGCCTGGGCAGGAAGGGGTTGAAAGTGTCCCGTATTGTAGGGGTTTAAGGGGCATGTGTCCTATACTGTTCTCCAAAAAACGAGATTTTACTAGTAGGTCAAAAATCCTGAATGCGTGACCCTTCCGACTAGCAAAGAGCTGGAGTTTTCTGAGAAGTCCTGCCCCATCACTGTAATGGGCAGCCCTAATTGTCAATAGGAATTTCAAGGATGGCTTTGATTACATTTTTTGAGTTTGAGGCGGTATAGTAAATCTTTGTTTTACAAATAGTATGCAAAAAACAGATTTTAAAAAGCGTTAATATAGCAGAAGTTTTCCTTCAAGACACATTGCTAAAGTTGAAAATCTTCACTGAAAAGATGGTGTGAATATTTTTAATTACTTTATCCAATCATGTCATCCGGATCACTGCAAATACCCAATCATGTGCATTTGCTTTTCACTTGATTGGATAACTGAAGTCAATAGTAATAATTTTTTTTTTTCCTTAACTTTAGCAAATTGGTCTCATTGTCTCTGAAACCTCCAAGACTTGTGTAGGTGAACCTTTAGTTTCTGCTGCTGAAGTGAGCTCTGTAAACAGGCCTTTAACAATTAGTGGTAGGGAAAAGGTGGAACATATATGAAAGGAAAAAAATGCCATCGCTATGTATTCATATATTTTTTTTTTTTTAAACCATTTACTGACCGCAGCACGACTATATACATCCTGACTTTGAAGAGGGATATCTGGGTAATGGCAGCAGCTGCTGCCACAGCCGTGGGATTAAAAATTACCTTTCGTTTTCAATCTGTGGAGCTGTAACTTTCTGTACAATGCAATATGGCAACCTGGAGGCATTCTGTACACAGATGGCGTACAGAACACCCCCCTCCCATCACCATTGGCGGCGGGAGAGGGGCCCCGCTCTCCCGTGCCCTCTGCCGCTTACCAGAGCTGTCGGCAGCGGCGGAGGTGATCGGGACCTGTCCGTGGCTGGGTATGAAGACGAGTGAGGCTAAGATGGCCCCCACCCGTCTCCATACCGTAGCAGGGCGGAAGCAACGTCGAAACATCACTTTCGCCCATACGTCTTAAAGGCACATTTTTTCTGTTATTTTTTTTTTTTTTTTTTTCAAATGACAACATTTTTTTTTTTTTTTTCTTCTTTTATTGCATTTTAGTCTAAATACGAGTTCTGAGGTCTTTTTGACCCCGGATCTCATATTTAAGAGGACCTGTCATGCTTTTTTCTATTACAAGGGATGTTCACATTCCTTGTAATAGGAATAAAAGTGTCCCAATTTTTTTTTTAAACAAAGTAAAAATAAATAAGAGAAATTTTTTTTTTTAAAGCGCCCTGTCCCGACGAGCTTGCGCGCAGAAGCGAACGCATACCTAACGCCCGCATAAGAAAACGGTGGTCAAACCACATGTGAAGTATCGTGGCGATCATTAGAGCGAGAGCACTAATTCTAGCCCTAGACTTCCTCTATAAATCAAAACCTGCAACCTGTAGATTTTTGTTTTTTTTAAACGTCGCTTATGGAGATTTTTAAGGGTAAAAGTTTGACGCCATTCCACGAGCGGACGCAATTTTGAAGCGTGACATGTTGGGTATCAATTTACTCGGCATAACATTCTTTTACAATATAAAAAAAATTGGCTAACTTTACTGTTGTCTTAATTTTTTTTTATTCAAAAAAGTTAATTTTTTCCAAAAAAAGTGCGCTTGTAAGACCGCTGCGCAAATATGGTGTGACAAAAAGTATTGCAAGGACCACCATTTTATTCTCTAGGGTGTTAGAAAAAAAAAATGTATAATGTTTGGTTAATAAGTGCTAAGTAATTTTTTTAGCAAAAAAACGTGTTTTTTAACTTGTAAACACTGAGTCTGAAAAAGAGGCTCAGTCTTAAAGTGGTTAAGAAGTGATAAGTTTCTTGAAAATATTACTCAACCAAAAGGAACCAAATGGACAAATTAATGCAAAGCCAACTGCAATATGTAATCCAGAGGATTCTCCCCTGCAGTACTTGTTTCTGTTACTAGATGTCTTAAATCTGATGTCCGTCATTCAACACCCTTCCTCTGAACCCTGTGACTGGACAGTGAAAGCAGAAGCAGCGCAGTGATGGATTGATCTTTCTCTGCGCTCTCCTATCAGCATGCTCCTTGTCAGCACGTAAATAGGTTGGCTCCTTGTACTTCTATTTCCTCACACTCCATTTCTACTGTACGTGGATTGCAAGAGGCTGATACTAGGTCAAATTCAGGTACCTCCACTGCTTGCATTTAAAAAATACGTTTAACTGCTTGCCGACAGTGTCCCTTAAGAGTATGGTGGCAGAGTGGCTCTCCTGTGCTGGATCATGTATCTAGTTTAATGTAAAAATACAAAATTGTTTTAGCATTTACATGTACCTCCTTGGGTATAATATAAACTAACCACTTATTTTAAATAATTTCACATGTCTTTAACCGCTTTAACTGACAATTGTGCGGTCGTGCGACATGGCTCAAACAAAATTGACGTCCTTTTTTCCCACAAATGGAGCTTTCTTTTGGTGGTATTTGATCACCTCTGCGATTTTTATTTTTTGCGCTATAAACAAAATAAGAGCGACAATTTTGAAAAAAACGCATTATTTTTTACATTTTGCTATAATAAATAGCCCCCAAAAATATATAAAAAATTTTTTTTTTCCTCAGTATAGGCCGATCGTATTCTTCTACATATTTTTGGTAAAAAAAATCGCAATAAGCGTTTGATTGGTTTGCGCAAAAGTTATAGCGTTTTCAAAATAGGGGATAGTATTATGGCATTTTTATTAATTTTTTTTACTGGTAATGGCGGCAATCAGTGATTTTTATTGTGACTGCGACGTTATGGTGGACATGTCGGACATTTTTTACACATTTTTGGGACCATTGTCATTTATACAGCGATCAGTGCGATTAAAAATGCACTGATTACTGTGTAAATGACACTGGCAGTGAAGGGGTTAACCACTAGGGGGCGGGGAGGGGTTAAGTATGTCCTAGGGGAGTGATTCTAACTGTAGGGGGGATGGGCTGTGTGTGTCACTACGCTGATCACTGCTCCCGATGACAGGGAGCTGTGATCAGTGACACTTGTCACTAGGCAGAACGGGGAGATGCTGTTTACATCAGCATCTCCCCGTTCGTCCTCTCCGTGAGGCGATCGCGGGTATGCCCGCTGCGATCGAGTCCACAGGACCCGTGACCCGACTCACGGAGCTTCCGGCCGGCGCGTGCACGCAATGGCACGGCGGGGAATTCAAATGGACGTACCTGTAAGTCCATTTGCCCAGCCGTGCTATTCTGCCGACGTACATCGGCGTGCGCCAGTTGGGAACCGGTTAAAGCAATACTCATCATCTAAAAAAGGATTGTTTAAAAACAAGTCATCACATTAGTTGTCCAGGATGGACCTGAGATCCGATTTGGCCAACACGTTTTGTGGGCTGACCCGCTCCGTCAGGGCCTCAGATCTTGTCAAGTACTGTATTTTGCTGTATGGTAGAGTTGGTGAGAGAAAGCCAGGTTGGCCTGTGGGGAATGTCTCCAAACCCTTCAAAAGACCTGCCCACATCCAAATCGAAGACATGCTGTGAACCTAAAGACTCGAATATCTGGCTTGATAGTCCACATATATAAACAGATGGCAGATGAGCAACCTGCCAATTCTGACAACCTACCTAGCCAGAATAAACATGACACTGGATGCAAGCCAGACTACATCAGATACAGGTAACACCTAGAGCGGAGGGTCTTTCTGGTAGTCTGACCTAATTTCTACCTAGAAACGTCATTGGATTCATACTTCACCCCTTAAGAGCGTAATCTCTTGCTTATCTGTCATCTGTTGAATATCTGGCTTGGTAATCCACATACTGGTATTTATTTTTAGAAGAGGCCCTATAGAGAATAAAATGGTGGCTGTTACAATTTTTTATGTCGCATGGTATTTGTGAAGCGTTTTTTTAAACGCAATTTTTGGGGAAAAATCCTCTTCATTAATTTTATTGCACCCAAACAATTTAGAATACCTAATTTATTTGTTGAGATACAAAAGATGTTACATCCAGTAAATGGATACCTAACATGTCATGCTTTAAAATTTATGTACACTTTAAAAGTATTTTATAGCTTACCAGTGGAGTATGCAGGAGGTCTGGTGCTTGAATTATTGCTCTTACTCTGATGTTCGTGGCCATACCTCATGTATATATGGTGCGGTCGCCGTATGTGTGCGTTTACCTTTTGCGTGGCAGCTTGGGGGAAAAGGGTTGCTTGAAAAAGTTTCTTTCGAGAAATTTTGATCACTTATAATGCTGTCTTGAGGAATGTAAACATCCCTTGTGACAGCAATAGGCAGTGACTGGTACTCTTTATGGAGAGATATGGGTTCTATTAGACCCCAGATCTCTCGTATGCCCTTAAAAGTATCTGATCACACACAGATCAAAGTGATCAGATGCTTTCAGTTTTTTAAAATGCCGCTGTTTACTTCTGGGGAAAATGGAAGAGACAAAAATGTTGCTCCCGGTCTCCTGTACCCTAGAGCTGATTGGGAACCTTCCAGTCCTCGAAAAGCTCTATGGTAAGCTGGCGGAACCACTGGCTTCACTTCTGGTTCTTTGGTGGGACAGAGAGCTCAGAGAGGCACCAGTGGGAGGTGGGGGCATGATCCCGATCTAATCACGTGAAGTATCAACGTAAAAGTATGTATTGCGGTCCTCAACTTGGAAAGACTTTAAGTGGCACTAAAGGCACTGTACTTGCCACCTCTCTATTGGTCCAAGGTCCTCGAAGGGTTTAGCGCAATTGTTGGGTGCCAGGCTTCGGGCATCTTCATTGGCTGGGGCAGGATAACAAACCACGTGCGTTTTGGACACGGGGACTGTGCTGGCAATATAAGCTGATCTATGCACACGCATATCTCTTCTGCGATAGTCTGCCTGTTTGCAATATTTTTTTAAAATGCCTTCAGTTTGTACTTCCTAGACCTAGAATCTTAGGAACTTCACAAGTATGAAGAAATCATACTTTGTACACAGGATGACTGCACCTTCTTATGTGAGATTTGAAAATGGATGGATAGCTTGTCCCCTCCCACCTTTCAAAAAAAAAAAAAAAAAAAAAAAAGTCACAATGTGAACACCATATAAATTGTGTGACATGGATCCGTACTGTGGTGTCACATTTTTCCTCACGTGCAGCAATAATCTGTGTAGTTAATTTTCTTTTGGCTAGCAACTGCTGCTTTACAATAGGCAGATTTTCTGAATAGTGTCTATTGTGTACAGCGTTCTCTTGCAGTCAAAGCCTTTTTGGCGGTGAGCATTTTCTGTTTCTGGTTTTCTATGCAGTTCCACATCATTCTGCCTGCCCCATTCTAGGCTGAAAAATACAAATTAGCTTCTGACAGTGATTACCCTTTGTAAATCACCACTGTCCCTAGGCACTGGCAGATTTACTCTTAATTGCATGACTTTCAATAATAGTTCTGTGCTAAATGTACTAGATTTGCTTTCATGTAAATTACTACTACCTGAACCTGTAAGCTGTTGTTTCTGAATGCTGAGTTGAATGAGTTGTCAGGAGATTCTGTGTGGTAGCCAGGTGACATGTGCAACTATAAAATTGAAAGCGTGCTCAAGATGGAAAATTTATTTTTTTATGTTTTTGACAAATTGCATCAAATTCTAGATTTGTAGCTATACATACTTATGGCAGAGCGTCCTCTCACAGTTCTGTTAGTGTTTCCTGCAATTTATTTTATTTCAGGTACTTGTATAGCGCCGTCAATTTATGCAGCGCTTTACATATACATTGTACATTCACATCAGCCCCTGCCCTAAAGGAGCTTACACTCGAAGGTCTCTAACTCACATTCATACATACTAGGGACAATTTAGACAGGATCCAATTAACCTACCAGCATGTCTTTGGAGTGTGGGAGGAAACCGGAGTACCCGGAGGAACTATCTGTGAAGATATTTTCATTGACAACACCGCAGATGAAGGCTGGAAGTCTCAAAGTATCACATGTTCCTGTTACTATAATCGTTTTTCTAGAGATCATATGTATAGCAACTTGAGCATGAGATTCTGTGGCTAGAAATTGAGTCTTGAAAATCCAGTTCCATGTTTCATTAACTAACTAATGATGAATAATATTGAATCAATCATTCATTCTAGAACTGGAATTCCTGGTAGAAGAGAACATTACCTGGGAGGAAACCCATATGGATAATCCTGCCCATTCATTTATCCCATATACCATCCACTGACTTCCATTGAGATCAGTAGTACAACTCAAATCAGTCCTTCCAATTCCAGGGTGCCAAGTGTAATCCTGGACTCTGACCTCTCCTTTCAGCAGCACATTCAATCCAAATCTTGCCGCATTCACTTATGTAAAATTTCCTTAATGTCATATGTCCTCCCAGGATCGCACTCCATGGCCCATACCCTGGCGCAATCTGTTACCCACCGTGTCCACCGGACATGGCCAATGATAGATCACTGTCCTGGCCCACTGCCGCTGCCAAATGATTGCTGTGGCCAATTACAGCAGACCACATGACAGTTATACACAACAAAAGGCTTTGATTCATGCCTTTCATTATGTACTATTAGCTGTGGCCAATCACAATAGTAAACACAGAATTAGTAGTTTTATAGCCATATAGTAGTTTTATAGAAAAAATGGTTGCTTCTAATTGTAAAAATCAGTTCTAAGCAATCATGGTGTGTAGAAAAAAAAAAAAAAATCTGATCACCTCCCCAGAGAAGAACGGTGTTACTATGGTAATGGTAAAAATTAATTGTAAAAAAAAAAAGTCATAAAGATTTAAAAAGAGTCAGTGTCCCTGATCACCGCTACACCAGTTATGACGGTGTACTGCACTGGTGACAGCATGTACAAAAAAATTTAAATTTTTTTTTGTAAATTTTTTGGGGAAAAACCCCAACAAAACACTCCATACCTCTTCATAAATACATTGGACTATCTACTTTCCAATAAGGGGTAATTTTGGGAGATATTTGTACTGTCCTGACATTTTCGGGCCTCAAGAAATGAGTCGGTACATCAGGATTGAGATATATATATATATAATTAGTGGGGACGGAAAGTATTCAGACCCCCTTAAATTATTCACTCTTTGTTATATTGCAGCCATTTGCTAAAATCATTTAAGTTCATTTTTTTCCTCATTAATGTACACACAGCACCCCATATTGACAGAAAAACACAGAGTTGTTGACATTTTTGCAGATTTATTAAAAAGAAAAACTGAAATCACATGGTCCTATGTATTTAGACCCTTTGCTCAGTATTTAGTAGAAGCACCCTTTTGATCTAATACAGCCATAAGTCTTTTTGGGAAAGATGCAACAAGTTTTTCACACCTGGATTTGGGGATCCTCTGCCATTCTTCCTTGCAGATCCTTTCTAGTTCTGTCAGGTTGGATGGTAAATGTTGGTGGACAGCCATTTTTAGGTCTCTCCAGAGATGCTCAATTGGGTTTAAGTCAGGGCTCTGGCTGGGTCATTCAAGAACAGTCACGGAGTTGTTGTGAAGCCACTCCTTTGTTATTTTAGCTGTGTGCTTAGGGTCATTGTCTTGTTGGAAGGTAAACCTTCAGCCCAGTCTGAGGTCCACTCTCGAAGGTTTTCGTCCAGGATATCCCTGTACTTGGCTGCATTCATCTTTCCCTCGATTGCAACCAGTCGTCCTGTCCCTGCAGCTGGAAAACGCCCCCACAGCATGATGCTGCCACCGCCATGCTTCACTGTTGGGACTGTATTGGACAGGTGATGAGCAATGCCTGGTTTTCTCCACACATACCGCTTAGAATTAAGGCCAAAAAGTTCTATCTTGGTCTCATCAGACCAGAGAATCTTGTTTCTCACCATCTTGGAGTCCTTCAGGTGTTTTTTTTAGCAAACTCCATGCGGGCTTTCATGTGTCTTGCACTGAGGAAAGGCTTCCGTTGGGCCTCTCTGCCATGAAGCCCCGACTGGTGGAGAGCTGCAGTGATGGTTGAGTTTCTACAACTTTCTCCCATCTCCCGACTGCATCTCTGGAGCTCAGCCACAGCGATCTTTGGGATCTTCTTTACCTCTCTCACCAAGGCTCTTCTCCCTTGATAGCTCAGTTTGGCCGGACGGCCAGCTCTAGGAAGGGTTCTGGTCGTCCCAAACGTCTTCCATTTAAGGATTATGGAGGCCACTGTACTCTTAGGAACCTTAAGTGCAGCAGAAATTTTTTTGTAACATTGGCCAGATCTGTGCCTTGCCACAATTCTGTCTCTGAGCTCTTCAGGCAGTTCCTTTTGACCTCATGATTCTCATTTGCTCTGACATGCACAGTGAGCTGTAAGGTCTTATATAGACAGGTGTGTGTGGCTTTCCTAAACAAGTCCAATCAGTATAATCAAACACAGCTGGACTCAAATGAAGGTAGAACCATCTCAAGGATGATCAGAAGAAATGGACAGCACCTGAGTTAAATATGAGTGCCACACCAAAGGGTCTGAATACTTAGGACCATGTGATGTTTCAATTTTTCTTTTTTAATCTGCAAAAATGTCAACAATTCTGTGTTTTTCTGTCAATATGGGGTGCTGTGTGTACATTAATGAGGGAAAAAATGAACTTAAATGGCTGCAATATAACAAAGAGTGAAAAATTTAAGGGGGTCTGAATACTTTCCGTCCCCAGTGTATGTGTGTATATGTATGTATGTATATGTGTGTGTGTATATATTTGTATATATATTAATATGTGTGTGTGTGTAAAAAGCATCAAAAATGCACATGTCCTTATTTTAGTTTATGGGAAAAAAGGCACTGGACTGCACCAAAAACACGCATGCAGAAAAGCATCTGGAACGCATCCAAACTGCATTTCTGTGGTGTGAACTGGCATTTAAAGCAGAGGTCCGCTGAAAAAAAAATATGAAAAGCCAGCAGCTACAAATACTGCAGCTGCTGACTTTTAATATATGGACACTTACTTGTCCAGGGAGCCCGCGAAGTCGGAAGCTGATCCGTCCTTCGGCTCTCGGCTGCTGCTGCTGCTCCCATCCTCGGTAAGGGAATAAGGAAGTGAAGCCGTGTGGCTTCACTTCCTGGTTCCCTACTGCGCATGCGCGAGCCGCGCTGCGTGTCCTCTCGGGTCCCTGCTGTGTTCTGTGTCTCACAGAACACATTGGGGGAGGACGGGGTAGGCGCCGGAAGTGGCATAGGTCACCACAAGCGCAGCGGTGATCTGTGCCAGGAAGTGGGAGCAAATACCTGTATTAGACAGGTATCTGCTCCCTCCTCCCCCCCCTGAAAGGTGCCAAATGTGACACCAGAGGGGGGGAGGAATCCAAAAAGTGGAAGTTCCATTTTTGGGTGGAACTCCACTTTAAAAGCTGAAAATTGGCCTGGGCAGCAAGGGGGTAAAAGTCAGCTATTGAATCGGCTCAAAATATCACCCAAACTATCCTCTTCACTTTTTCCACGATTTCCTGCCCGCTTGTTTCTTCATTACCACCTCCCATGCTCGTCTCCAGGACTTTAGAATCTCTTCCAACTTCTGAAAATCCCTACTCAATATCTCCTACCTCCTACCATTTCCGTATTCTAGATGATCCCTGGCGGCTCACCTCTATGCTGCTCCTATCTAAAAACTTTTACCTTCTTCATCAACTCAACCCCCCCCCCCACAGTTATTGCTGTCTGTATGAATTGTTCCTCCCTTTTACTTTGTGAGCTCACAAGCAGTGCTCTCCCAAATCTCACATCTGGAATTGTATTGTAATTACTGTCTCCCTGTATATAAAGTGCTGTGCAACTGTTGGCTCTATATAAATCCTGAAAAAAATGTTTTCAAAATGTTAGCATTTGCATGTAGCAGTTTTTGAGTGGGCACGTGACTGGTACAAACCAGGGAGCCTGCACACTTGAAGATCTCTTATGCCAGACTTATGTTTGGAAGTGTAATAAGCAAGAGTAACAAAACACATTGATGAACGGAGTTGGACAGGCTGTCTATTACTCGATGCTGGCCAAGAAGCAGGGTTTGATCTTGAGCTCAGGGCATGGTGTGCCATTAACTTGTTGTATGAATTCCCCATGGGACTGAATGGAAAGAGTACAAACTTTTCAACTGCCTTGTCATGTGAATGAGATAAGCTACCTGCATATTTTCTCTCCATTCCATACTGAATAAGACCCACAGCTAGTGTTGCCAACCTACCAGATTGAAATTTACTGACACAACACTCAACATTTACTGGCACAGCCACGTTTTTACTGGCATTTTCAAAAGTTACGAAATTACAGTTTTAAGTGCAAATTACAGTATTTAGGTTACAAATACAATATGCATTTAGCAATCTGATTTAAGGTAGATAATAAGGCAAAAAACATATTTCTTTTATTTTCGTTATAGTAAGTAAGTAGCTCCGTGACAGGACTCGGGGGGTCAAGAAATTAGAATGGGCGCACACGCATAAAATTGACACAGTAACATCGATAGCCGTGTACAGCAGCACAGATGATGGTGAGACCTCACTGACAGAATACGTCACCTGAGTCACAGCGACCGTCTCTCTCCAAGCCTAGTGGTCCCCCCCAGTCCACTCCAGTCTAAACAGCAATGACAGTCCCGGTCCCAGCCTGTCTTGCTCCCATACCGCAGACCCACACACGAGGCTCAGGCCGCTCTGCTTGGCTCCATTGCACCATGACATCACACGACTTGCTCAGGTACCGCCTCCCCCAGAGCCGCCTGATCACACTGTAGCAGGCTCCTGGATGGTCTCAGCCGGCTCCGGACGAAGCCAAACATCACAGCCATATTTTTTACTGGCAGGAGAAAATTGCCTGCTTTTTACTGGCTGCCAGTAAAAATACTGCTGACGGTTGGCAACACTACCCACAGCATGCACTCTTGTTCTAGGTCAGTAACTCCATGTTAGAAAACCAGAAGTGACCAGCCAAAGTTCGAACCATCTATAGCCATTCTCGATCCAGGGAAGCAGCAAATGCCAAAGATGGCTGCAGTGCTGATCAATGTATTCTGACAGCTTAAGCCCCGTACACACGATCAGAAAATTGTACAAAAAAATACCGCTTTCGAAGTGATGGTACGATAATCGGATCGTTCGTACAGAGCTTTTGAGAGCCGATCATGGCAGTTCATCCCTTCTTTCCCGTCGGACATGAACGAAAATTTTTTACCTACGATGCCAGATCGCGCGATTTTCATTTAATCAGTACAGCTGTTGTTCGAAAATGCAATACAAATGCATTACAACACATGACATCGCTTCCAAATGTTTATTCTATCATACGAGAATTTTCGTGACATTAGTAAACTCATCAGATTCGATCTGTGATTATCATGCAAAAAAAAAAAAAAATGGATGGTCATTCCTCCAATAATCTTATCGTGTGTACCGAGAACTAGAAGTCCCGTTGTCAATACAATAGCGCAGCTGGGAGGATTCCTTTTATCCACCCCCTGAATGTGTTGATGGGAGAATCTGATCCATTTGTGACCAGCCTTATGGCCCGTATACACGATCCTAATATCGTACGACAGATCGTATGACTTTTTTCTTTTAATAGTCGCAAGTAGAAATTGAATAGTTTACTAAAGTCACAAATTCTCGTACGACAGAAAAAAAAAACGGAAGTGATGTCATGTGTTGTAATGTATTTGTATTGTATTTTCGGACAACTGTACTAACTAAGCGAAAATCGTATGATCTGGTATCGTACAAGGAAAATTTTCGTGCTTGTCTGAATAATATTGGATGAATTGTCGTGATTGGCTCTCGAAAGCCCTGTATTAATGATCAGATTATCATACGATCGTGTCGAAAGTGGCATTTTCGGATCGTGTGTACGGGCCATTAGTCGATACTTTCTCCCATGCTCTGCCACCAGCACTGTTGCTGTTGGAGTATTGCCAGGAGCATGTGACCACCTCCCAGGACACAGTGCTTTGGCCAGGGTGGTCATTTGCCAGACCCGAATACTGTCATGATAGGCCTCATGCGCACTCAATGTTTTTACAGCTCCTATTTTTTTTTTCTGCAGCCAGTAAACTCCCCAGCATATTATCCTATGTGTCCATGCGCACATAGGCTGTTATCAGCGTTTTTTGGCTGGGAAAAAAACGCAGAACTAGTGGGTTTTTAGAGGAGTTTTTCAACTGTTAAAATGCTCCATCTCTGATAAAAGCTTAGAAGCGTGGCTATTTGCCATTTTTTAAGCGTTTTTGACCCATAAGCTTTTGTGAGTATAGTTTTGCTAAAAAAAGGTTAAAAATGCTACTGCAAAAACTCATTATATTGCTACAGCTAGCGCTGCTTGCATTTTTTAATACGTCCAATGTGCATGAGGCCTAAAAGACTTTACCCTAAAAGTTTTGAACATCCATCTCTGAAGGAGCAGTGTGTGTAAAGGTGAGCATTAGCGGGTGGGGAGTTTTTTTTTTTTTTTTTTTTTTTTTTGATTTTGGCACAAAGCATGGCCAAGCAACTGGCATTTTCAAAAGGCAAGGTTGACTGGCGGCTAATTTTCTCACCACCCAGGTTGAGTTAGTCTTTCTCTATATTTACTTTAAAATGATATACCGAATTTTAATCTAGTGTGCTATGTATTTTGTCCATATGCATTTTGGCGTCTATTTTGCTTGTAAATGCACAAGTTTACTGTTTAGGAGAAGCCATTCTTGGGAGTCGGTGGTACAGTGTATTACTCACACTTAAACTATGTTAAATGTTTATGAAATATGTGCAGCTTCTGCCTACACTTTTTTTTTTTGTTTTTTTTTCTGTAAATTTATCATGCCAATGAATTGGTTTCATTTTTTCCATTTTTACATCGAGCCCTGATTTGACTTGTGTAAGTCAAATGGAATGAAAAATAAGATCCATCTGTTGGGTTACTTGGCCAACTAATATTTTACCAGATTTTATTTTTAAAGCTGGACTGTGCCTTTGTTAGCACATTATGAATAAATGGCATTGGCAGAAGTGACACATTTTTGTTTTTTTCAGTTTAACTTGTAACACTTCCATGTTCTCTCCTGAATCGTTACTTGAATCAATTTACAGTAAATGGATGTTTAAGGACTTTAAGGCTTAATTCACTAAACCATATTGCATGCGATATTTGAATCACATTGACTCATTTGGTCCATATATTGCAAGTGATGCTGAAAAAGTTAAAGATTATGCGGTATTTACCTAAAAAATAAAAATAAAATAAAGATAGATATATATAGGTATATTCAATTCAATTTTTTTTTTTTTCATTGGTTTTTATCCACCCTGGTGGTATGTAAAAGCTGTAAAAGAACATTTTCACTGTCTGTTTCCAGCATTCAGAAAGAAAAACTGCCCTGTGTACATGAGCCCTGTGTGTGGATATATTCCTATTAGCACAGCATTGTGTGTTCACATTTATTATTTCAATTTGTGTATTTGATTAGTGTATTGTTGCATTTGTACGTATGAGGAGCATGGCACGATTACAGGATGTATAACTAGAGGTGCGCATCTTCACTGGTCTCGCAATTCGATACGATTCGATTCCGCGATGCATCACAATTACTGATGATGGTTTCCATCAAAAAAAATGTAAACATTTAGAAGAACTCAATTTTTAATTTTTTTTTTTTTTTTATCTGCTTTAAAAAAAAAAAAAACTAAAAAAAAAAAAACACTCCCTGCGTATAGCGGGACAAGGACATGGAAGAGTGCAGGATATGAGGGAGGGGTAGGAACTGAAGGACGGAAGAATCCTTAATTAAGAAAGGAAGGATGGAAGCGTCTGGGGATGGAGGAATCCATGGATAGAGAATGGAAGGCCAGAGGAGTCAGGAGATAGGAACTGAAGGATGAAAAAATCTGGGGATGGAGATGCAGGTGAGGAACATCAGAGGTAGAGGATCCCCTGTGCTGTGTACATGGCAGGGTTTGGGGTGATGGTCTCCTGGAGTCCAGGGTTGGGGATGTCATTGTGCTTTCTATATAAACATATTTTATTAAAGTGGAATTCCACCCGAAAGTGAAACATGCGCTTTAAGGAGTCTTGCCATGTAGTCCCTTACATGTCACAACTTTTTTTTGACCCATAAGCTTTTGTGAGTATAGTTTTACTAAAAAAAGGTTAAAAATGCTACTGCAAAAACTCGCTGGATCTTGGGTCAGGTAGGTGTGTGTGTGTGTGTGTGTGTTTATTCAGGAGCTACACTTTTTGTAGCTGCTGATTTCTAATAAACATAAAAATGACTGGAGTTCCGTTTTTAATATGTTTAACCAGTTGCCGACCGCCGCACGCCGATGTACGTCGGCACAATGGCACGGGCAGGCATAAGGGCTTACCTGTACGTCCCTGCCTGTGGCGGTCGGATTCTAGTCAGGGGTGATCAGAGGTGAGGGGGAGGCCACTCATTCGTGGCCACCCCCTTGCGATCCCTCCTGGCGAATGAAATGCTTCCTCGGCTTCTGTAATGCAAACAGAAGCGGAGGAAGTGATGTCATCTCTCCTCGAGCCGGTCTTTTCGTTCCGGTGCTGAGGAGAGAAGACATCAATGTGAGTTGCACCAACACTACACTTCCAGTAGAACACGCTGGCACACTTTTCACCCCCCGATCACCCCCCTGTCACAGTGACACCAATAGCAGTTTTTTTTTTTCTTCTGATTATTGCATTGGTTTGTGAAAGTTATAAGTGGTAGGGCAGTTATTGGTAGGCCCCTTTAGGTCTAGGGTACCCCCCTAACCCCCCCTAATAAAGTTTTAACCTCCGTGATCACCCCGTCGCCAGTGTCACTAAGCGATCGTTTTTCTGATCGCTGTATTAGTGTCACAGGTGACGCTAGTTAGGGAGGTAAGTATATAGGTTCGCCGTCAGTGTTTTATAGTGTCAGGGACCCCCATATACTACCTAATAAAGGTTTTAACCCCCTGATTGCCCCCTAGTTAACCCTTTCACCAGTGATCACCGTATAACTGTGACGGGTGACGCTGGTTAGTTTGTTTATTATAGTTTCAGGGCACCTGCCGTTTATTACCTAATAAAGGTTTAACCCCCTAATTGCCCGGCGGTGATATAAGTTAAGTTTTAGAGTCAGATAGGGTCTGCGTCGCCCCAGGCAGTGTCAGGTTAGTTCCAGTACCGCTAACACCCACGCACGCAGCATACACCTCCCTTAGTGGTATAGTATCTGAACAGATCAATATCTGATCAGATCTATACTAGCGTCCCCAGCAGTTTAGGGTCCCCAAAAATGCAGTGTTAGCGGGATCAGCCCAGATACCTGCTAGCCCCTGCGTTTTGCCCCTCAGCCCAGCCCTGCCCACCCAAGTGCAGTATGGATCACTGTCACTTACAAAACACTAAACACATAACTGCAGCGTTCGCAGAGCCAGGCCTGATCCCTGCAATCGCTAACAGTTTTTTGGTAGCGTTTTGATACAGTCCCTAACAATCAGGAGCTTTTTTTACCTGTGAGTCTCACTAGTGTACCACTAAATTTAGAGCCCAAAATGGCAAATCGAAGGTACACTAGTGAAGAGGCCTACATGTTTCTGAGCATGACAGATAGTGAAGAGGAAGTCACTCATCTGTCAGAATACGAACCTGTAGACAGCAGCGGCTCCATGACAGATAGCTCTGACGACGGAGTTGTGGTCCCTGCCAAGGTCAGGCGTACCAGACCCCAAACTTCTTCTTCTGTTGAGGTGCAGGAACCGAAGGTCCCTCCTATGGCGCAGAGAAGTACTAGTGCCGCTATTCCTTCTGGTGAACTGGCAAGCACCAGCGGCCTAGTACACCCTGGTCGTACATCCAGCACTGCAGTAACACTTGGTGACGTGGCGAGTCCTATAAATGCAGTTCAAGCTGGCGAGGTGGCAAGCACAAGTGTCCCGCTGCCACCAAGAAGACGAACACCGGCCCGTCGTGCCCTTCCTACTGCATTCGCCAATCCGAATTGGGAACCCACCACTTCTGCAGCACCCGTACTTCCCCCATTCACTGGCCAACCCGGCATTCATGTGGAAATAGTTGATTTTACGCCACTTGATTTTTATTCGCTGTTTTTCACCGAAGATCTCTCTAGATCTATTGTGGACCAAAGCAATTTGTACGCTGGTCAACACATCGCCACTATTCCCTAGTCCTCCCTTGCCAGAGATTGGAGACCAATTACGGTCTCCGAATTTAAGATCTTTCTGGGCCTTTCCCTCCTCATGGGCATAACCAAAAAGAGTGAGTTGCGGTCATATTGGTCCACTGACCCAATTCACCATATGCCTGTGTTCTCTGCTTCCATGGCCAGGGCCCGATACAAGCAGATTTTGCGGTTAATGCACTTCAACAACAATGAACTGTCGTCCTCGTGGAGACCCTGAATACAATCAGCTCTACAAAATTCGGCCCCTCGTAAACCACTTCAACCAACATTTTGCAGACTTGTTTACTCCCCATCAAGTTGTCTGCGTTGATGAGTCCCTGATTAAGTTTTCTGGCCACTTGTCATTCAAACAGTACCTTCCCAGCAAGTGTGCCAGATACGGGGTCAAGATGTATAAGCTCTGTGACAGGGCCACAGGCTATACATGTAGTTTTATGGTTTACGAGGGAAAAGACAGTCACGTAGAGCCGACAAACTGCCCTGACTACATAGGAAGCGCTGGCAAGATTGTGTGGGACTTGGTGTCAACCTTATTCGGAAAGGTGTACCACTTATATGTGGACAATTATTACTCGAGCGTGCCACTTTTTAATCACCTTTTTGATCATCAGATTGGAGCATGTGGCACCATGCGACCTAATTGCCGAGGCTTTCCCCAGCGGCTTGTAGATTCTCGTCTTAGGCTTAGGGAGAGCCTGCTTGCAGTGTAATAATTTGCTCGCTATGAAGTGCTGGGATAATAAGAATGTTTTCGTTCTTACCTCCTTTCATGCAGACACGACGGTCCAAATTACTACGGCAACTGGTTTTGTGGAGAAACCCCTCTATGTCCACGAATATGACCTCAATATGGGAGGGGTGGACCTCAACGACCAATTGTTGGCGCAGTACCTAGTTACCCGTAAGGCCAGACGCTGGTATAAAAAAGTGTCTGTATACTTATTTCAGTTGGCTTTGCTGAACGCTCACGTGCTATACAGAGCTTCAGGACGGACTGGATCCTTCCTTAAATTCCAGGAAGAGATCGTCAGAGCCCTTCTGTTTCCAGACGGTGCTCCACCTCACCTTCCCAAACCAAATGCAGTAAGCCGGCTGCATGAGAGGCATTTTCCTTATGTCCTCCTGCGTACCCCTACCTAACGAGCCCCCCAAAGAAAATGTGTCTGCAGAAAGCGGATATAGGCGTGACACCCGTTTTATTATTGTCCCTCCTGTCCTGACAATCCTGGCCTTTGCATTGGTGAATGTTTTGAACGCTACCATACACTAGTTGAGTATTAGCGTAGGGTACAGCACTGCACAGACTAGGACACACTTTCACAGGGTCTCCCAAGATGCCATCGCATTTTGAGAGACCCGAACCTGATACCAGTTACAAAAGTTAGTTAAAAAAAAAAACACAAAAAAATCTAACACAAAAAAATCTAAAATAAAAGTTGTTTTATTGTTCTATTCTGCAATGTTTTATTGTTATGTTTTATCATGTTTGCTTTTCAGATATGCAATTTTTTTTATACTTTACTGTGTTTTATTGTTAACCATTTTTTTTTGTTTTCAGGTATGCAATTCAGCTGCAGCGTTTGCTCTTACGATACATAAAGCCGTGACTCCGGCGCTGTCGGAGGTGATTTCACCACCACAGTTGCATACTTCAGCATATATGCCGAAGCATGGGGGCAGCAGGGACGGAACAGCGATTTGCTCCTATCTTTTGCGGGAGGATGCCCCCATGCTTCGGCATATATATATTTTAGGCACAGGTTGCGTTAAAATGTTTTATTTTTTACTATTTTTTTTTGTATTTGCGTTGCAGGTATGGTAAGTCTTACTGTTATACTGTAATGTTATTTTGTTTTATTGTTAACCATCATTTGCTTAGCAGGTACGCCATTCAGTTGCAGCGCGGATTTATTTATCTTGACAGCAACAGCGTTTGCTCCCACGATACATAAAGCCGTGACTCCAGCGCTGTCGGAGGTGATTTCACCACCACAGTTAAAAAAAGCATATATGCCGAAGCGTGGGGGCAGCAGGAGTGGAGGAGCGATTTGCTCCTAACTTTTGGGGCGGATGCCCCCATGCTTCGGCATATATAAATGGTTGCATGTATGCGTATCATTAGAAGTGGGTGGATGAAGGGAGGTATTCTAATGGTGGGCATACCCACCGATCAATCTTTTTTTTCGTTCAGCCCACAGGCTGCATAAAAAAAAATTACAAAATATGCTCAACAAGGACCAGCAACGTACTGGTATGTTGCTGAACTTTGAGTGGTTATACCAGAATGATGCCTGCAGGTTTAGGTATCATCTTGGTATCATTCTTCAGCCAGCAGTCAGCTTTCATGTAAAAGCAATCCTAGCGGCTTTTACAATCTAGACTGCTTTTACAAGCAGTGGGAGGGAATGTGTACCCCCCCCCCCCCCCCCACCGTCTTCCATGGTTTTCTCTGGCTCTCCTGTCCCAACAGGGAACCCGAGAATGCAGCCGGTGATTTGGCCAGCTGACCATAGAGCTGATCAGAGACCAGAATGGCTTCAATCATCTCTATGGCCTAAGAAACCGGAAGCTACGAGCATTTCATGACTTAGATTTCGCCGGATGTATACCGCGCCATTGGGAAAGCATTTTATCACACCAATCTTGGTGTGGTCAGATGCTCTGAGGAGAGATCTAGGGTCTAATAGACCCCAATTTTTTCAAAAAGAGTCACTACCTATTGCTATCATAGGGGATATTTACATTCCCAGAGATAACAATAAAAATGATAAAAAAAAAAAAAAAATGAAAGGAACAGTTTAAAAATAAGATTAAAAAAAAAAAAAAAAAAAAAAAAAAAAAAGCACCCCTGTTCCACCCTGCTCTCGCGCAAAGGCAAACGCATGCGTCAGTCTGGCGTCAAATGTAAACAGCAATTGCACCATGCATGTGAGGTATCACCGCGAAGGTCAGATCGAGGAAAGAATTTTTAGCAGTAGACCTCCTCTGTAAATCTAAAGTGGTAACCTGTAAAGGCTTTTAAAGGCTTTTAAAAATGTATGTAGTTTGTCGACACTGCACATTTGTGCGCAATTTTAAAGCATGTCGTGTTTGGCATCTATGTACTCGGCCTAAGATCATCTTTTTTATTTCATCAAAACATTTGGGCAATATAGTGTGTTTTAGTGCATTAAAAGTGTGGGTTTTTTTTCCCCCCCAAAAAATGCGTTTGAAAAATCGCTGCGCAAATACTGTGTGAAAAAAAGAAACACCCACCATTTTAATCTGTAGGGCCTTTGCTTTAAAAAAAATATATAATGTTTGGGGGTTCAAAGTAATTTTCTTGCAACAAAAAATATTTTTTCATGTAAACAAAGTGTCAGAAAGGGCTTTGTCTTCAAGTGGTTAGAGTGGGTGATGTGTGATATAAGCTTCTAAATGTTGTGCATAAAGTGCCAGGACAGTTCAAAACCCCCCCAAATGACCCTATTTTGGAAAGTAGACACCCCAAGCTATTTCCTGAGAGGCATGTCGAGTCCATGGAATATTTTATATTGTGACACAAGTTGCGGGAAAGACAAATTTTTTTTTTTTTGCACAAAGTTGTCACTAAATGATATATTGCTCAAACATGCCATGGGAATATGTGAAATTACACCCCAAAATACATTCTGTTTCTGCTGAGTATGGGGATACCACATGTGTGAGACTTTTTGGGAGCCTAGCTGCGTACGGGACCCTGAAAACCAAGCCCCGCCTTCAAGCTTTCTAAGGGCGTACATTTTTTATTTCACTCTTCACTGCCTATCAGTTTTGGAGGCCATGGAATGCCCAGGTGGCACACCCCCCCCCCCCCCCCCCCCATGATCCCATTTTGGAAAGTAGACACCCCAAGCTATTTGCTGAGAGGTATGGTGAGTATTTTGCAGACCTCACTTTTTGTCACAAAGTTTTGAAAATTGAAAAAAGAAAAAAAAAAAATTCTTGTCTTTCTTCATTTTCAAAAACAAATGAGAGCTGCAAAATACTCACCATGCCTCTCAGCAAATAGCTTGGGGTGTCTACTTTCCAAAATGGGGTCATTTGGGGGGGGTTTTGTGCCATCTTGGCATTTTATGTCCTTCAAAACTGTGATAGGCAGTGAAGAGTGAAATCAAAAATTTACGCCCTTAGAAATCCTGAAGGCGGTGATTGGATTTCAGGGCCCCGTACGCAGCTAGGCTCCCAAAAAGTCCCACACATGTGGTATCCCCATACTCAGGAGAAGCAGCTAAATGTATTTTGGGGTGCAATTTCGCATATAACCATGGCATGTGTGCTCAATATATCATTTAGTGACAACTTTTAGTAAATTTTTTTTTTTTTTTTAATCATTATTCAATCACTTGGGACAAAAAATTTTTATATTTTATGGGCTTAACATGCCTCTCAGCAATTTCCTTGGGGTGTCTACTTTTCAAAATGGGGTCATTTGGGGGGCTTTGTACTGCCCTGCCATTTTAACACCGCAAGAAATGACATAGGCAGTCATAAACTAAAAACTGTGTAAATTCCAGAAAATGTACCCTAGTTTGTAGACGCTATAACTTTTGCGCAAACCAATAAATATATGCTTATTGACATTTTTCTTAGCAAAGACATGTGGCCGAATACATTTTGGCCTAAATGCATGACTAAAATTGAGTTTATTGGATTTTTTTTTTTTATAACAAAAAGTAGAAAATATAATTTTCTTTCAAAATTTTCGGTCTTTTTCTGTTTATAGCGCAAAAAATAAAAACTGCAGAGGTGATCAAATACCATCAAAAGACAGCTCTATTTGTGGGAAGAAAAGGACACAAATTTAGTTTGGGTACAGCATTGCATGACCGCGCAATTAGCAGTTAAAGCGACGCAGTGCCAAATTGTAAAAAGTGCTCTGGTCAGGAAGGGGGTAAACTCTTCCGGGGCTGAAGTGGTTAAACAACATTCTAATTTGGGCTGAGCAGAAACTGCTTTTCATGTTATTGGTTCTCCTAAAAAGTTGAATCAATTCAGTAATGAATGCTTTTAGCTGACAAGATTTGGCTAGCAGATTGGGAGGTCTTCCAAGCTTTACCTGTTTGAATGCAGGAAGGATAGAAACATGACAGAAAAAAAAGGTTTCTGCTTTGCCAGGATGAAGAAAGGCACCTTGGTATAGTATTCTACCAGTACAGGACTTTCAATCTGACATCTGTGTTTTCCTCCGTGTTGCTCCTAAATCTGGTCATACGTGATTCCGTATTTTTTTTTTTTTTTTCTTTTTTCCTTCGTTCAGCCAGCGGGCTAAATGAAAAGAACTAAGCCGGTTCCCCCATCCACACATTTTAGGAAGGGGGAATCCTCACCTCTCTGCTATTGTATTCTGACAGCAGAGGGAATACCCCACTGTTGGAAAACCATGCCAGATTTGCTGGGATGGTTTAGATTTACTTGTTCCTTGAAGTCGGGGTCCCAGGCTATGTCCCAAGATCCCAGTGGGAAGTGTGGAGTCTTTCGTGAATGCTGCCCAGCCCTGTCCTGTAACGGTGGGCAGCTCACAGATGATTCATACGTAGATAGGGGTGGCAATAACGTGTAAATTGGGCATTCATATTTGCATTGCAGCGCACGCATGTGTAAATCCTCCTGCATTCACATATAAATCTCTCCCTCTGGAGGCCCCCTCCATTCAGACCATACAGATGAGTGTGTTCACGTTCCTGCAAGTCTCACATAGGGCAGCTCATTCATTTCAGGGGGTTGCCCTGTGCATGAGAAACAGAAAAAAGTCCCTGACGCTAAAACTCGGCAGCACCATGCATTTTGGCATGCTTCGGCAGATATGTAGGATTGCTATTAACAAATAATTGCACTGCTGTGGGTCTGTTAGAAGACAGGGCATTTCTTTGCGTGTTGGGAATGCTCACGTTTTTGCGTGCATTCCCGACATGCACACGTGAACAAAGGCTAAGGTCTTGGTTACATTGGTGGTCCATGTAAATTTTCTCATTACATTGCGGCTCGGTGTAGGATACTTTCGTTAGACTAGTGAACAGTGTCATTGTCCCCATTACATTGGTGGTCAGTGTAGTATACCCCAATACTTGCATAAAAAAACAAGATTGCCAGCTTTGCTCTACATTGTTTAGACTTTTGCCACTTTGTATTGCCACCTAACTAGTTGTATTACCAAGGGTTTTTGCCACCTAAAACCCACCAGCAATCACATCATGTTGCAGGAATCCGTAGGAAGGTCAGTGGTTACAGTTGTTTTCTAACCATTTAATGCCAAATGCATTTGCAGTAAGGTTGTACTGATACTGGGTTGTTATTGGCGAATATGGATACCGATATGCTAGGTCAGGGATATGCAATTAGCGGACCTCCTGCTGTTGCAGAACTACAAGTCCCATGAGGCATAGCAAGACTCCGACAGCCACAAGCATGACATCCAGAGGCAGAGGCATGATGGGACTTGTAGTTTTGCAGCAGCTGGGGGTCCGCTAATTGCATATCCCTGCTTTAGGTCAAGTACTCGCTGATACCTTTGCTGTGCGATTTGAGCCCATGCAAAATGCATGGGCTCAAATCACACTGCAAGTAATCGTGTGCAATTTAAACAGGAATGCGATGTGATTCCTGTATAAATTGCATGTGGGTAGCCTCACCGCCTCTTGGTGAACACAGGCTGAAGTCACTATGACAAGCCTGGGTTCACACAGGAGTGGTGTGGGAAAACGCATGCGATTCTGGAAGGAATCGCACCACATTCCTGTTCAAATCGCATGTAATTTTTTGCAGTGCGGTTTGAGCCCATTCATTTTGTATGGGCTGAAATCACACCGCAAAAGGTATTGGTTTCGGGTATCGGAGCATTTTCACGAGTACGGTTACTTGCAAAAATACTCGGTAACGGTGCAACCCTAGTTTGCATTGTAATGGACGTTTATCACTGTATTCTCAACAAGAACTGTTGGATTGCCACACTTTAAATAGATTGTACAGCGTAAGGTTAGTTATACATGTGAAAATTCTCTTTTTCAGCCCCAAATGAGAGCAATAACTTGATTCCCACACCCACAATAAATAGTATGCATTAGGTAATCTCCTCTGGTGGCTATTTGTATATAGACAGCCACAGCAGCTGTGGCTTTCTGAATATCCAGGCAGTGACTGCATCTGATTGGATGTTACATATGATAGGATGCAGTCACTGTTTGGCTGATAATTTTCCTCCTTTGATTTTGAAGCCAGCTTTTGTTGAGCTGGGTGGCGCATGGCTCAGATTTCAGCTGAATTGGCAGGAGCCTTTTATGACCAGTTTTGGCATCCTAAACAAATACATATATTTTTACTAATGAACAATACCTTCTTTGCTATGTTTGTCTCTGATAAATGGTTATCTATACAGTATTTTGAAATTAAAATGTTCATTAGATTGATATGCCTCTTGTAGAACGACGCTCATTTTTAATCAATGTCCTACCCTTACTTAGAGCCCTTGCACACTGGGGCGGGGGGCGGCGTCGGCGGTAAAACGCCGCTATTATTAGCGGCGTTTTACCGTCGGTATGCGGCCGCTAGCAGGGGGGGTTTTACCCCCCGCTAGCGGCCGAGAAAGGGTTAAATACCACCGCAAAGCGCCTCTGCAGAGGCGCTTTGCCGGCGGTATAGCCGCGCCGTCCCATTGATTTCAATGGGCAGGAGTGGTAAGGGAGCGGTATACACTCCGCTCCTTCACCGCTCCGAAGATGCTGCTGGCAGGACTTTTTTTACCGTCCTGCCAGCGCATCGCTCCAGTGTGCAAGCCCTCGGGGCTTGCACACTGGAATGAAAGCAGCGGCACTTTCGGGGCGGTTTGCAGGCGCTATTATTAGCGCAATAGTGCCTGCAAACCGCCCCAGTGTGCAAGGGCTCTTAATTAAAGTACATTTGCTACTTACAATGGCTTGCTGGAGACATAGCAAAAAAAGTGTCTCTGGATTTTTTTCTTTTCGGAATGTTGGCAACTATGGGATACACGGATTAGTGCTGCAACCATTGGCTGCGGTAGCTGATTGGGTGGGTTTTTATCCAACAGGGTGGTTGAACAGAAGTCGATCTGTAGATAGACTTCAGTTCAACTGCAGCTCCCGCAGTTGGATCAAAATTTAGATGATCGCTGCTGAACCAGCCAAATTTCTATCCATCTATGACCATCTTTTAAACTCCTAGCGCGAAGATTAACCACTTCAGCCCCGGAAGATTTGGCTGCTCAATGACCAGAGCACTTTGACAATTGCGCGGTCGTGCGACGCTGTACCCAAACAGAATGGACGTCCTTTTTTCCCAAAAAGAGCTTTCTTTTGGTGGTATTTGATCAGCTCTGCGGTTTTTATTTTTTGTGCTATAAACAAAAAAAGAGTGACAGTTTTGAAAAAAACACAATATTTTGTACTTTTTGCTGGGCCATGTTGCCTCAGTACAACTACGGCGGCTGGTCGGCATGTGGTTAAACATGATTTATGTGAATTGCAAAAAAAAAATTTGAATTGTCATATCGCTACAGACTTTTATGGCTATACTGTTAAACAAGCTCTAGTTAAACCAATTGTGACTCTATGCCAAATACTTCTGTCTTACAGATGAGCCTACACGCTCTTTGAGTGGACTGATCCTGAAAAATAATGTGAAAGCTCATTTTCAGAACTTCCCTAATGGGGTGACGGACTTTATAAAGAGCGAGTGCTTGAATAACATTGGTGACTCATCCCCACTGATTAGAGCAACTGTAGGTAAGTGCTTTCTGGTAAAATCACACTGTCAGTAAACATTACTTCATAGTTAGTTATTTTATCTGGGCAGTGAAAAGGACAGTAAAATTCTGTGGTTGAAATTGCCCACACTTTTTGTTTAAACACCCATCAAATCCATAACCGAGAGAGCAATTTCTTTAGTTGGATGCCTTATGCCTATCTACTGTAGCATCCCTTAAGATCCCATTCACGAAAGCGTCGTACTACAGGCGGTCCCCTAGTTACAAACATCTGACTTACAAACGACTCCTACTTACAAAACGGAGGGAGAAAACAGGAAGCGAGAGGAAATCTACCGCTGGGAAGGGAAATTCACTCCTGTAAGAGTTAGTATGGGGAAAAGTTGTCTCCACTGATGCTTTATCACCAAGGCTTGTTTCCACAACAATCCAAACTTTTCAAAATCCAATTGTCATCGGGGACAGAAAGTGAGGTGAAATCTTCTGAACAGGGGCACAGACAGCAAAACAAATGTTACAGGGGTGTTAACCATTCCCTATGCTATCCAAAAATCTTAAAAATTGTTTCTTTTTGGCTGGAGCTACACTTAAAAAATGTACCCGTTCTGACTTACAAGAACAAACCTACAGACCCTATCTTGTTTGTAACCACCTGTACTCAGTTTGCTCTTTTAATTCATCCTAGGAATAGGGAGGTTTTTCAAGGCACAGAGTTGATTGAAGCTACAATCCTACTGTACCCAAATCATGTTCTACTAAAAGTTTAGGTGCTGATTGTGCCAACTTTATGCAGTCTTGAAATACAGTGGATATAAAAAGTGTACACACCCCTGTTAAAATGTCAGGTTTCTGTGATGTTAAAAAAAAATGACAAAGATAAATCATTTCAGAACTTTTTCCACCTTTTAATGTGACCTATAAACTGTGCAACTCAATTGAAAAATCACCTGAAATCTTTTAGTGGGGGGGGGGTCAGTACACACCTGCCATCATTTAACCACTTGCCGACCGCCTAACGTATATATACGTCGGCAGAATGGCACGGGCAGGCAGAATCACGTACCTGTACGTGATCTGCCTCCCGCGGGCGGGGGGTCCGATCGGACCCCCCCCCGGTGCCATCGGCGGTCGGCATCTGACTGGGAGCGTCGGGAGGCGAGGGGGAGACCATCCGATCGTGGCCCCCCCCTCGCGATCGCTCCCAGCCAATGGGAATCCTCCTCTGCCTGTGTGTAGTTTCACACAGGCAGAGGATGTGATGTCATCTCTCCTCGGTCTGGCAGTTTCCGTCCAGCGCCGAGGAGAGAAGACATGTAAGTGCACACAACACAAACACACACAGTAGAACATGCCAGGCATACTTTACACCCCCGATCGCCCCCCGATCCCCCCCCAATCACCCCCCCCCCCCCCCGTCACAAACTGACATTAGCAGTATTTTTTTTTTTTTTTTTTTTTTCTGATTACTGCATAGTGTCAGTTTGTGACAGTTACAGTGTTAGGGCAGTTAGTATTACCCCCCTTTAGGTCTAGGATACCCCCCTAACCCCCCCTAATAAAGTTTTAACCCCTTGATCACCCCCTGTCACCAGTGTCACTAAGCGATCATTTTTCTGATCGCTGTATTAGTGTCGCTGGTGACGCTAGTTAGAGACGTAAATATTTAGGTTCGCCGTCAGTGTTTTATAGCGACAGGGACCCCCATATACTATCTAATAAAGGTTTTAACCCCTTGATTGCCCCCTAGTTAACCCTTTCACCACTGATCACCGTATAACTGTTACGAGTGACGCTGGTTAGTTTGTTTATTTTTTATAGTGTCAGGGCACCCGCCGTTTATTACCGAATAAAGGTTTAGCCCCCTGATCGCCCGGCGGTGATATGCGTCGCCCCAGGCAGCGTCAGATTAGCGCCAGTACCGCTAACACCCACGCACGCAGCATACGCCTCCCTTAGTGGTATAGTATCTGTACGGATCAATATCTGATCCAATCAGATCTATACTAGCGTCCCCAGCAGTTTAGGGTTCCCAAAAACACAGTGTTAGCGGGATCAGCCCAGATACCCGCTAGCACCTGCGTTTTGCCCCTCTGCCCGGCCCACCCAAGTGCAGTATCGATCGATCACTGTCACTTACAAAACACTAAACGCATAACTGCAGCGTTCGCATAGTCAGGCCTGATCCCTGCGATCGCTAACAGTTTTTTTGGTAGCGTTTTGGTGAACTGGCAAGCACCAGCCCCAGGCAGCGTCAGGTTAGCGCCAGTACCGCTAACACCCACGCACGCACCGTACACCTCCCTTAGTGGTATAGTATCTGATCGGATCAATATCTGATCTGATCAGATCTATACTAGCGTCCCCAGCAGTTTAGGGTTCCCACAAACGCAGTGTTAGCGGGATCAGCCCAGATACCTGCTAGCACCTGCGTTTTGCCCCTCCGCCCGGCCCAGCCCACCCAAGTGCAGTATCGATCGATCACTGTCACTTACAAAACACTAAACGCATAACTGCAGCGTTCGCAGAGTCAGGCCTGATCCCTGCGATCGCTAACAGTTTTTTTGGTAGCGTTTTGGTGAACTGGCAAGCACCAGCGGCCTAGTACACCCCGGTCGTAGTCAAACCAGCGCTGCAGTAACACTTGGTGACGTGGCGAGTCCAAGCTGGTGAGGTGGCAAGCACAAGTAGTGTCCCGCTGCCACCAAGAAGACGAACACAGGCCCGTCGTGCCCATAATGCCCTTCCTGCTGCATTCGCCAATCCTAATTGGGAACCCACCGCTTCTGCGGCGCCCGTACTTCCCCCATTCACATCCCCAACCAAATGCAGTCGGCTGTATGAGAGGCATTTTCTTTATGTCCTCCCGAGTACCCCTACCCAACGAACCCCCCCAAAAAAGATGTCGTGTCTGCAGCAAGTGCGGATATAGACGTGACACCCGCTATTATTGTCCCTCCTGTCCTGACAATCCTGGTCTTTGCATTGGTGAATGTTTTGAACGCTACCATTCACTAGTTGAGTATTAGCGTAGGGTACAGCATTGCACAGACTAGGCACACTTTCACAGGGTCTCCCAAGATGCCATCGCATTTTGAGAGACCCGAACCTGGAACCGGTTACAGTTATAAAAGTTACAGTTACAAAAAAAAGTGTAAAAAAAAAAAAAAACACATACAAAAATATAAAATAAAAAAAAAATAGTTGTCGTTTTATTGTTCTTTCTCTCTCTATTCTCTCTCTCTATTGTTCTGTTCTTTTTTACTGTATTCTATTCTGCAATGTTTTATTGTTATTATGTTTTATCATGTTTGCTTTTCAGGTATGCAATTTTTTATACCTTACCGTTTACTGTGCTTTATTGTTAACCATTTTTTTGTCTTCAGGTACGCCATTCACGACTTTGAGTGGTTATACCAGAATGATGCCTGCAGGTTTAGGTATCATCTTGGTATCATTCTTTTCAGCCAGCGGTCGGCTTTCATGTAAAAGCAATCCTAGCGGCTAATTAGCCTCTAGACTGCTTTTACAAGCAGTGGGAGGGAATGCCCCTCCCCCCCCAACGTCTTCCGTGTTTTTCTCTGGCTCTCCTGTCTCAACAGGGAACCTGAAAATGCAGCCGGTGATTCAGCCAGCTGACCATAGAGCTGATCAGAGACCAGAGTGGCTCCAAACATCTCTATGGCCTAAGAAACCGGAAGCTACGAGCATTTTATGACTTAGATTTCGCCGGATGTAAACAGCGCCATTGGGAAATTGGGAAAGCATTTTATCACACCGATCTTGGTGTGGTCAGATGCTTTGAGGGCAGAGGAGAAATCTAGGGTCTAATAGACCCCAATTTTTGCAAAAAAGAGTACCTGTCACTACCTGTTGCTATGATAGGGGATATTTACATTCCCTGAGATAACAATAAAAATGATTAAAAAAAAAAAAAAAAATGAAAGGAACAGTTTAAAAATAAGATAAAAAAATAATAATAATAAAGAAAAAAAAAAAAAAAAAAAAAAAAAAAAGCACCCCTGTCCCCCCTGCTCTCGCGCTAAGGCGAACGCAAGCGTCGGTCTGGCGTCAAATGTAAACAGCAATTGCACCATGCATGTGAGGTATCGCCGCGAAGGTCAGATCGAGGGCAGTAAGTTTAGCAGTAGACCTCCTCTGTAAATCTAAAGTGGTAACCTGTAAAGGCTTTTAAAGGCTTTTAAAAATGTATTTAGTTTGTCGCCACTGCACGTTTGTGCGCAATTTTAAAGCATGTCATGTTTGGTATCCATGTACTCGGCCTAAGATCATCTTTTTTATTTCATCAAACATTTGGGCAATATAGTGTGTTTTAGTGCATTAAAATGTAAAAAAGTGTGTTTTTTCCCCAAAAAATGCGTTTGAAAAATCGCTGCGCAAATACTGTGTGAAAAAAAAAAATGAAACACCCACCATTTTAATCTGTAGGGCATTTGCTTTAAAAAAAAAATATAATGTTTGGGGGTTCAAAGTAATTTTCTTGCAAAAAAAAATTATTTTTTTATGTAAACAATAAGTGTCAGAAAGGGCTTTGTCTTCAAGTGGTTAGAAGTGTGGGTGATGTGTGACATAAGCTTCTAGATGTTGTGCATAAAATGCCAGGACAGTTCAAAACCCCCCCAAATGACCCCATTTTGGAAAGTAGACACCCCAAGCTATTTGCTGAGAGTCATGTTGAGTCCATGGAATAATTTATATTGTGACACAAGTTGCGGGAAAGAGACAATTTTTTATTTTTTTTATTTTTTTTTTGCGCAAAGTTGTCACTAAATGATATATTGCTCAAACATGCCATGGGAATATTTGAAATTACACCCCAAAATACATTCTGCTGCTTCTCCTGAGTACGGGGATACCACATGTGTGGGACTTTTTGGGAGCCTAGCCGCGTACGGGACCCCGAAAACCAAGCACCGCCTTCAGGCTTTCTAAGGCCGTAAATTTTTGATTTCACTCTTCACTGCCTATCACAGTTTCGGAGGCCATGGAATGCCCAGGTGGCAAAAAAACCCCCCAAATGACCCCATTTTGGAAAGTAGACACCCCAAGCTATTTGATGAGAGGTATAGTGAGTATTTTGCAGACCTCACTTTTTGTCACAAAGTTTTGAAAATTGAAAAAAGAAAAAAAAAAATTTTTTTTCTCGTCTTTCTTTATTTTCAAAAACAAATGAGAGCTGCAAAATACTCACCATGCCTCTCAGCAAATAGCTTGGGGTGTCTACTTTCCAAAATGGGGTCATTTGGGGGGGTTTGTGCCACCTGGGCATTCCATGGCCTCCGAAACTGTGATAGGCAGTGAGGAGTAAAATCAAAAATGTACGCCCTTAGAAATCCTGAAGGCAGTGATTGGTTTTCGGGGTCCCGTACGCGGCTAGGCTCCCAAAAAGTCCCACACATGTGGTATCCCCATACTCAGGAGAAGCAGCTAAATGTATTTTGGGGTGCAATTCCACATATGCCCATGGCCTGTGTGAGCAATATATCATTTAGTGACAACTTTGTGCAAAAAAAAAAAAAAAAAAAAAAAATTTGTCACTTTCCCGCAACTTGTGTCAAAATATAAAACATTCCATGGACTCAACATGCCTCAAAGCAAATAGCTTGGGGTGTCTACTTTCCAAAATGGGGTCATTTGGGGGGGTTTTATGTCATCTGGGCATTTTATGGCCTTCAAAACTGTGATAGGTAGTGAGGAGTAAAATCAAAAATGTACGCCCTTAGAAATCCTGAAGGCAGTGATTGGTTTTCGGGGCCCCGTACGCGGCTAGGCTCCCAAAAAGTCTCACACATGTGGTATCCCCGTACTCAGGAGAAGCAGCTAAATGTATTTTGGGGTGCAATTCCACATATGCCCATGGCCTGTGTGAGCAATATATCATTTAGTGACAACTTTTTGTAATTTTTTTTTTTTTTTTGTCATTGTTCAATCACTTGGGACAAAAAAAATGAATATTCAATGGGCTCAACATGCCTCTCAGCAAATTCCTTGGGGTGTCTACTTTCCAAAATGGGGTCATTTGTGGGGGTTTTGTACTGCCCTGCCATTTTAGCACCTCAAGAAACGACATAGGCAGTCATAAATTAAAGGCTATGTAAATTCCAGAAAATGTACCCTAGTTTGTAGACGCTATAACTTTTGCGCAAACCAATAAATATACACTTATTGACATTTTTTTTACCAAAGACATGTGGCCGAATACATTTTGGCCTAAAAGTATGACTAAAATTGAGTTTATTGGATTTTTTTTAGAACAAAAAGTAGAAAATATCATTTTTTTTCAAAATTTTCGGTCTTTTTCCGTGTATAGCGCAAAAAATAAAAACGGCAGAGGTGATCAAATACTATCAAAAGAAAGCTCTATTTGTGGGAAGAAAAGGACGCAAATTTCGTTTGGGTACAGCATTGCATGACCGCGCAATTAGCAGTTAAAGCGACGCAGTGCCGAATTGTAAAAAGTGCTCTGGTCAGGAAGGGGGTAAAACCTTCCGGGGCTGAAGTGGTTAAAGTGCCTCTGATTAACCCCCAAATAAAGATCAGCTGTTCTAGTAGGTCTTTCCTGACATTTTCTTAGTCTCATCCTAAAGCAGAAGCCATGGTCCGCAAAGCACTTCCGAAGCATCCAAGGGATCTCATTGTTAAAAGGTATCAATCAGGAGAAGGGTACAAACAAATTTCCAAGGCATTAGATATACCATGGAACACAGTGAAGATAGTCATCAAGTGGAGAAAATATGGCACAATTACCATGAACTGGATGTCCCTCCAAAATTTCTGAAAAGACAGGAGGAAAACTTTTCAGGGAGGCTGTCAAGAGGCCTACAGTAACATTAAAGGAGCTGCAGGAATATCTGGCAAGTACTGGCTGTGTGGTACATGTAACAACAATCTCCTGTATTCTTCATATGTCTGGGCTATGGGGTAGAGTGGCAAGACAGAAGCCTTTTCTCAACACATCTGAAGTCTCCCAAAACCATGTGGGAAAATGTGTTATGGTCTGATGATACCAAAAGAACACCATACCCACAGTGAAGCATGGTGGTGGCAGTATCATGCTTTGGGGCTATTTTTCTTCTGCTGGAACAGGGGCCTTAGACAAGGTAGAGGGAATTTTATGACCAGTTCTGAATACCAACTTCATCTTTCAGCATTACGATGACCCAAAGCATACATCCAAATCAACAAAAGAATGGCTTCACCAGAAGAAGATTGACGGTTTTTCTGACAGAAGTGTTTTTGCAAAGAAGAGTGGGCAAATATTGCCAAGTCAAGATGCGTCATGCTGATAGACTCTTACCCAAAAAGACTGAGTGCTGTAATAAAATCAAAAGGGGCTTCAACAAAGTATTAGTTTAACCACTTCAACACAGGACATTTTCACCTCCTTCCTGTCCAGGCCAATTTTCAGCTTTCAGCACTAACATTTTGAATGACCATTGCGCGGTCATGCAACACTGTACCCAAATGAAATTTTTATCATTCCCCCCCCCACAAATAGAGCTTTCTTTTGGTATTTGATCACCTCTGCGATTTTTATTTTTTGCGCTATAAAAAAAATAAGAGCGACAAAACACTATTTTCTAATTTTTGCTATAATAAATATCTCAAATTAAAAAAAAAAAAAAAATTTTTTTCCTCAGTTTAGGCCGATCTGTATTCTACATATTTTTGGTAAAAAATCACTATAAGCGTATATTGGAAAAGTTATACCGCCTACAAAATAGGGGATAGATTAATGGCATTTTTATTATTATTATTATTATTATTAATAATAAGAATAATATTATTATTATTTTTTTTTTTTAACTAGTAATGGTGGTGATCTGCGATTTTTATCTTGATTGCGACGGACAGATAATACACTTTTGACACTAATTTGGGACCACTGACACTTATACAGCGATCAGTGCTATAAATATGCACTGATTACTGTATAAATGTCACTGGCAGGGAAGGGGTTAACACCAGGGGGCGATCAAGGGGTTAACTGTGTTACCTAGGGAGTGATTCTCACTGTGGGGGGGACTGATCGGTGTTCCTATATACTAGGAACAGACGATCTGTATCCTCTCCCCTGGCAGGACGTGGATCTGTGTGTTTACATACAGATCCATCGGCTCCCGAGTGACGCGCCCCCATATACCCCCGGAAAGCCAAGGGCGTCCTATGACACCCGCCCGGAGGGACAGTGTTCCAGCGGATGTCATATGACAATGGGCGGGTATGGAAGTGGTTATGGGTGTGCACACTTATGCAACCATATTTTTATGCCCCTTCACCTAAAAGATTTCAGTTTGCTGTTCAACTGAGTTGTACAATTTATAGGTCACATTAAAGGTGGAAAAAGTTCTGAAATTATTCATTTTTGTCATTTATTTACATCACAGAAACCTGACATTTTAACAGGGGTGTGTAGACTTTTCCTATCCACTGTATGTTGCTCCTAGCTGCGAGTTTATTCCATCATTAGTCTTCTTTCTATTTCAGTAGTTTATTGTTATTCAAGGTGTACAATGAAACAATGAAAAAAATTGTGTGTAACAATCAAAGAAGTGCATAAAGACAAAATATCCTTCAGTAGTACATGGCTAAATTGAGCATAATGCTCTTGAGAGTCAGATATGGTGTGAGGTGTCGTTCCTGGGGTCAAGGAAGCCTGGGAGGCTTACAGCAGAATCTCATGAGTGTAGAATTCTGTAATAAAGTTCTAATATGGAACCCAACCCAAGATAAGGGACTTGGGATACCATAGAGGAATAAATCTATGACCTTTCTGGAATAACAATACTTGTGTAAGCAGCATGTCATACAATGCATAATTAAAGATGGAAAAAAATTGACCATGTGAGTGCAACTGAGTACAAAGGATACAAAGGAGCAGCAAGAAAAGAGTACAGGAGGAAGTAGGGAGAAGAGGAAACCGGTAAGGGATAACACCTGGCCAGGAGCCCGCCACCGCCTGACCGCTAATCCACCACTATTCATGTGGTAGTTGTAGGTATGACAGTCAAGGGTTTCAAACTGTCGTACAGCGATTGCTTATCTCAAACTGTGCTAACAATTTTTTCATTAAGCCAAATCCTCGCAAGTTTGTGTTTCAATATGGGTAAGTCGATCACAGGACTTTTCCATGCTATTAGAGTCCTCTTTAACTCTGTTGGATATGGCCAGTACCTCTTCCCTTTTGACTGAGGTTTTTAATAGTCGTGAAAGACTTTATAGTCCAAATAGTCCAGTTATTTTCTGACTTTTATCACAGAGGCAGCAAGCACATTCCAACACCACCTCCTGCAGATTGTGTCTGTTTTTTCTGTGGCCTTCTTGGCTTCCGAGCCATTAGCTGCAGAGGACTGTAATTCACTCCAGTCCTTGACTGCTGATCTTTCCCCTGAGTAGTCAGTTCACTGCTCTTTCTCCCAAATTAGGAGAAGACCGGTTTGGTTCTTATTGATGTAGTACACACCATTCTGAAACTAGATGATCAGCCTGTTATTTCTACTAGTGCTGATTTCAATCCTGGGTTGTTTCAAAGTCCCTAAGGCAACAAAGACTCTTCCAATACACTCACTGTTCAACTTTTTCTTCTTTTCTCCCCTCTATGGAGATTGGAAGCACTCTGAAAAGCCGTGTAACCTTTTGGGTAGTATTTTGTGGAAAATGGCCTTATCACCACTGTGTATCTGGCAGTGTCCCACTTTAAGAAAGCAATTATATCAGTGGAAGAAGTCTTTTTAAAGTGAAAGACCAAGCTGGAACTAGGGGGCTGCTTGAGGGGTATTACATTTTGTGGATGTTTGGAGAGCTTGCATTTCAGACGCTTGGGTGTAGGAAGTGGTATCCCAGAAATACAAGCTGGAACTTTGTTCCATGAAACCACCTCAGTTTCTTGCCTCCAGCTTCATTTGTCACCACAGATCTCCCATTAAGTCCTCTTGGGTCGTCTGGACCAAGATGTTTCCCAGTTTCTTCGGTAGAACGGTTCCAGATGTTTTACTTGAAATTGTTCAAATCAAATGGAGTATCTGTCTCATCTTAGACCTTCAAGTTTTTAAATGTCATTCTTTGAGCCAAGAAATTTCACATTGAATCCACTTCGTTGGCCAAGGGAGTTCTCCTGGCTTCTGTGGATGCCAAGGATGCATGTGCCCATCTTTCTAGCTTATCTGCATTTCTCTCATTCTTTTGTGGATCCTTTATGCAACTAGTTTGTGGCCTTGCTCTAAACCTTCTCATGTGCACCTTGGGAGTTCACCAAGGTGTTGGCCCTGGTACTAGCCTCGTTCTGTTTTTGTGGCATCCCAGTTGTGGGATACTTTGACTACCTCCTGTTGAACCACAGTCGGCGAGGGCTCTGGCCAACATAGCTTTTTGACTGTCCAAACATTACATTGGTTCTGATGTATTCTGAAACTTCAGAAAATATTGATGGTGTAGACTCATTATTTGAAGTATTTGGGTTTAGTACTGGATGTTGTTTAGGCCAGATCGTTTCTTCCACAGGAGAGACTTCAGACTCCCTTCATCATGATCCACTTCCATGATGGATGTTTGACACATGCAAATATGTAAAAACCACTGCTTTAATTCTTACCCATGACTAGTGTGCGCCACTATTGTCTGATCATGTATCTGTAGATGCCAGAACTACTTCTTCAAAATCCTCCTTTAACTACAAAGTTCCTGAGCCTAATTCTTTGAACCATATGCTCCAGTGCTGATGCTCACGTTTCAACTTCTTGGTTGATCCCTCCTTTTCAGGCTCCTCCCCTGACCTTATGCTCTCTGGGCTTTCTGGGTGTAACATTGACACGCTCCATTAGCATGACATTTTTTTCTGTTTCCATATTCAGGAACATACTTATTGGTAGCTTGGTTGCCCCTTTGAGAAATCCTCTCGTTATGCTGAGGGACCTTTTTGAGACATCCTGTGCTTGGCTTTCCCCACACAAGCATCACTGGGACTCTCCTCTTCCCTAAATGTGTGGTTAGCTCCACTAGCTAGAGCTCTTATTATCAGAATACATATATCTCGATGGCTTGCAACCATCAGACTCTGCCATGAGGTCTGATTTGCCCCTTGATCCTCTAATCAGAGCTGCGGATTGCCAAGTCACTCATTTTACAGGCTATGAAGACATTCTGCTCTCATCTTATCAAATTTAAATTTTGTACATGCCTTAAAATACTTTTCTTTGTATATATTGAGAGTCGAAAAAAAGTTTTTAACCTGTTGGCTAATGCCTAAAAGGAGGATTGGACACTGGCAAACAAAACTGTAGGCCAGTCCAAAATAACCCCTCCCAATACCAGCATGCCTCAGTTTTGTAGCAAAGCAGAACAAAAAGTGTCATCAATGAAGAGGGGTGGGATTTGCGGCAGTGGACTTCAAGAAAAGGATTTTACAGTGACTGCAGACAATAGGAATTTTGATGTACCTGTACATTTTGTACTTTGGAGTACAGTACATTACACAGTTGATTCGTAGACCATGGGTTACATACCACTACCTTAAGGTGTTTGGGGGTCCAGATGAAGCTTTCATTAGGGTACAATCAAAAAAAGAAAACAAAGAAATGGGGGGGGGGGGGTTGCGTCCTACATCGTACCCAAAGATGTGGAATTAACAGGTACATTAAAGTTCCTTTTTTAATTGTACTGTAGACAGTAATTCTTTGACCATGGGAGGTCCCCAGGAATTTGAAGAATGGGCACTAAAATAGCTAAAACAGTAGTAACAGGCCACAAGATAAAACAAGGGTCAGCTGACCACAGTGGACAGTTAACAGCAGAAGCACATTGTAGCTGAAGCATGTAACAGCAGAGGCTCAAACAGCCACTGTGGCCCAGCAACTTTTGAAAAGGACAAATGCCAGATTGTGTGTGTGTGTGTGTATTAGAGCTGCACAATTAATCGTTAAAAAATTGCGATCTCGATTCAACCCCCCTGACGATCTCTGATTCTTTCATATAACAAGTAGAGAGACTTATCTGCTCACTCAGCTGTCAAAAGAAAACATCTGGGCAGTCTTCCAAGTTTTTAATATGAAACATTGTAACTAACCTTCCTTTTTGGATCAAAGGGATACACTTCTGTTTGTAAAGAAAAAATCCAGGCAGTCTGCCAAGTTTTCAACAACATGTAAATGCAGGAAGTTTAACCACTTAGTCTAAATCTTTTTCTGACACATCTTAAGTTAAAATCAATATTTTTTGCTAGAAAATTACTTGGAACCCCCAAATATATCTATCTATAGATATAGATAGATATATATATATATCAGATCATTTTTCGGATCAAAAAAAACCACCCGTCATCTCCCCCACTGTAGTGTCCACAATCTCCGCCCCCACTGTAGTGTCCACAATCTCCGCCCCCACTGTAGTGTCCACAATCTCCGCCCCCACTGTAGTGTCCACAATCTCCGCCCCCACTGTAGTGTCCACAATCTCCGCCCCCACTGTAATAGCCACGTCATTGCCCCCACTGTAATAGCCACGTCATCGCCCCCACTGTAATAGCCACGTCATCGCCCCCACTGTAATAGCCACGTCATCGCCCCCACTGTAATAGCCACGTCATCGCCCCCACTGTAATAGCCACGTCATCGCCCCCACTGTAATAGCCACGTCATCGCCCCCACTGTAATAGCCACGTCATCGCCCCCACTGTAATAGCCACGTCATCGCCCCCACTGTAATAGCCACGTCATCGCCCCCACTGTAATAGCCACGTCATCGCCCCCACTGTAATAGCCACGTCATCGCCCCCACTGTAATAGCCACGTCATCGCCCCCACTGTAATAGCCACGTCATCGCCCCCACTGTAATAGCCACGTCATCGCCCCCACTGTAATAGCCACGTCATCGCCCCCACTGTAATAGCCACGTCATCGCCCCCACTGTAATAGCCACGTCATCGCCCCCCACTGTAATAGCCACGTCATCGCCCCCCACTGTAATAGCCACGTCATCGCCCCCCACTGTAATAGCCACGTCATCGCCCCCCACTGTAATAGCCACGTCATCGCCCCCACTGTAATAGCCACGTCATCGCCCCCACTGTAATAGCCACGTCATCGCCCCCACTGTAATAGCCACGTCATCGCCCCCACTGTAATAGCCACGTCATCGCCCCCACTGTAATAGCCACGTCATCGCCCCCACTGTAATAGCCACGTCATCGCCCCCACTGTAATAGCCACGTCATCGCCCCCCACTGTAATAGCCACGTCATCGCCCCCCACTGTAATAGCCACGTCATCGCCCCCCACTGTAATAGCCACGTCATCGCCCCCCACTGTAATAGCCACGTCATCGCCCCCCACTGTAATAGCCACGTCATCGCCCCCCACTGTAATAGCCACGTCATCGCCCCCCACTGTAATAGCCACGTCATCGCCCCCACTGTAATAGCCACGTCATCGCCCCCACTGTAATAGCCACGTCATCGCCCCCACTGTAATAGCCACGTCATCGCCCCCACTGTAATAGCCACGTCATCGCCCCCACTGTAATAGCCACGTCATCGCCCCCACTGTAATAGCCACGTCATCGCCCCCACTGTAATAGCCACGTCATCGCCCCCACTGTAATAGCCACGTCATCGCCCCCACTGTAATAGCCACGTCATCGCCCCCACTGTAATAGCCACGTCATCGCCCCCACTGTAATAGCCACGTCATCGCCCCCACTGTAATAGCCACGTCATCGCCCCCACTGTAATAGCCACGTCATCGCCCCCACTGTAATAGCCACGTCATCGCCCCCACTGTAATAGCCACGTCATCGCCCCCACTGTAATAGCCACGTCATCGCCCCCACTGTAATAGCCACGTCATCGCCCCCACTGTAATAGCCATGTCATCGCCCCCACTGTAATAGCCACGTCATCTCCATCCCCACTGTAATAGCCACGTCACCT
This sequence comes from Aquarana catesbeiana, assembly GCF_042186555.1. Taxonomy (NCBI): domain Eukaryota; kingdom Metazoa; phylum Chordata; class Amphibia; order Anura; family Ranidae; genus Aquarana; species Aquarana catesbeiana. The sequence continues at coordinate 141,113,884 of NC_133324.1, read as the reverse complement.
CCAACGATTGCTTGCTAGCAGTTGAGGCGGGTGATGATGACGTCAGCGCGCCGCTCACCTAGGCCGCTGCCGGGTGTACCAAGATGGCCGCCGCTCCGGAGCTAGGCCGAAGCCGTGGCCTTTTCTAAGGCCGAGGCAGCAGAGCGCTCCGCGGATCGCATGGTGTGCTGATCTGAACAGGTTGACCCGTTTGGATTACGGATCGGTGACGATCCGTTGCACCCCTTTTATATATTATTTTAGCAGAGACCCTAGGGAATAAAATGGCAATTGCTGCAATATTTTATGTCCCACTGTATTTGCCCAGCGGTCTTTCAAACGCAGTTTTTTGGGAAAAATTACACTTCAATGAATAAAAAAAAAAAAAAATGCCAAAAGAATCGTGATCTATCTTCTAAGCAAAAAAATTGTGATTCTCATTTTAGCCAGAATCGTGCAGCTCTGGTGTACATACTCAAGAACCCAGACATCTTTGGGAGGCTGGACTCAGGCAGGGGAGGAGTGACTTACCTGAGGGCAGATGCACTACCAAAAAAAAAAAAAAAAACATTGCCACCCATCCAGCTAGAAGAGAAGGATGGAATCTCACAGCATGACTGGCCTGTGAGGCAAGAGAAGAGTAGTCGGATCCCATGCAAAAACATGTCAGGTAGCCATACATGACAGACCCCCACGCATAAGGTTAATTGTAAAATGTTTGAAATGCCTTCAGGCTTGACATGGAACGAGAAAATGACAGTCCCACAGAATGGGAGAAAGAGCCCCAGGAAAGCAAGTAAAAATTGCTTCCAGGGTACTTGGTTCTTGAAAGTAGCGGCATACATTGTCCAAAGAAAGAATTTGAGATGCATGGAGATCGCTGAACAAAAACGCAACGCAGTTATATAACTGGAGATGCAGACAAGTGCCAGGGTACATACAAACTGTAGAGAAGAAAACACATTAGAAGAGCACTAAGAACCAGGGCAAAGCAGCCTTTTTTAAGTACTAAGCCGACAAATGTAGTTGATCGATATAAAAAAAACACCCATTTTTCCTATTAAGTGTGTTATTTTCCTTCTAAAGCTTTGATTTGTGACTACATGCTTTTCAAATTCCTACAAGCATCGAAAGCTAAGTGGGCTGTATTTTTTTCGCCTCTTAACAGCTGGTTTAAAAGAAAATCATTGGTGTCTCTCCAGCAACCCTTAATACTTTTTTTTTTTTTTTTATATCCTATTTTGGATCGTTAAAAATAATTACCATAGAAAAGTAGCTCCTCTACACCCTTTGTCTTTCAGACTTTTAAGAAGCAGTTCCTCCCCAGAGAAATTGTTGACCTAGTCCAGCTGAAGAAAGTGTTAAAAAGGTTATATTGCTGTGTGTGAAGGCAATTGTTTACTAATTGTTGCATATCTGTTTTTTATTGTTTTTTTAGGAATCTTAATCACAACCATTGCCTCAAAAGGAGAGTTGCAGAATTGGCCAGAGCTGCTGCCAAAGTTGTGTAGTCTGTTGGACTCGGAGGATTATAACACATGTGAAGTAAGAATATTTAAGAGTCCCCGTAGTGCTTGTGAAATGTGTTTTTCTGTTTGCTGATGTTTTTACAGCAAGTATCTCTTGCATTTGCCCCATACATTTGATTGGTTTTAGTGTTTTGATTGTAAAAGTCAATTATAATTGTATATTAAAATACTGATGCCTTTTGGAAGGTTCATACTGGTTCATTAGAAATAAAGGCTTTCATTTAGATAAAGTAGAACTCCAGAAAAATAGCATATCAGGATTTCAATTGTGTACATCCATAGGTAATGTTCTACTTGGTTACAAACATCCTCTGGGGGAATATGATCAAATCTGAAGCACCTGTGCATGGCAACTAATCAGCTTCTGTCTTTCATTTTTAAAGCTTTACGGCCCGTACACATGATCCGAAAATCGGACGAAAAATACCGCTTTTGACGATAATTGGATCGTTAGTACAGAGCTTTCGAGAGCCGATCACGACAATTCATCCAATTTTATTATTAGATCGGACAAGCACGAAAATCTTCCTCGTACGATTTTCGTTTTAGTCAGTACAGTTGTTGTCCGAAAATACAATTTAAATACATTATAACACGACATCACTTCCGATTTTTTTTTTTCTTTTTCCTGTTTTATGGGAATTTTCGTGACTTTAGTAACCTATTCAATTTCTACTTGCGACTATTAAGCAAAAAGTCAGACAATCTGTCCGATTTTCAGATCGGGTTTACTCCACTTACACCTAGTGATTTGGAAACCCGGGCAGAATCGTTGTGATTCTGCTTGCAATTCCAAATCGCGGGAAAAGTGCAAAATGTGTTTGGATGACATTCATTCATAATGGCACTCCAAGCGCAGTTCGGTTTTTCGGCGATTATCGCACATCAAACGCACTTGGCAGAGTCTCCCAAAAAGGTACATGAGTTTCTTTGCATAACAAATGGCGCATATGGCAGCCCATTCAAGTGAATTGGCTGCCCCATGCGCAACACGTTGAAGCGCATGAAAATCGCAAGCGGGAATACACGTGTGATCGGGGCTTATAGTGATTGTAAATGATCACCTTGTAAAACAACTCATTTAGTTTAAAATAGAAATGAAAGGCAAAACGATTGTGTATAGATATAAAAAACATAAATCCTTTTTTTTCTCCCCCCCCCTTTTTTTTTTTTAATATAAGTGATTACATTCCCTCTGTTCTCAGTTGCATAGGAGCTGGGGGGGAGGAGAAGCAGCTTCCCAGTGAATGTCTGTGCAGGGGGAGTGTGTCAGGACAAGTCTGATCATTGGAGGAGAGCAGGCCGAGTTCCCAGCACAGCTAGAGAACTGAGCAAGGTGTGTTTTTCTGCTTAAGCCCCGTACACATGATCAGAAAATCGTGCTAAAAATACAGATTTTGGCGCAATCGTACAATAATCTGATCGTTAGTACGATAATCTGATCATTAGTACAGAGTTTCCGAAAGCCGGTCAGGACAGTCATCCGATATTATTTGACTGAACATGCACAAATTTTTTTTTTCGTACGATGCCAGATCATACGATTTTTGTTTGTACAGTTGTCGTTCGAAAATGCAATACAAATACACTACAACACATGACATAATTCTGAATTTTTATTTTGTCCTACCAGAATTTTCATGACTTTAGTATACTCTTCAGGTTCGATCTGAGATTAGCATGCAAAGAAAAAAAACGGACGATCATTTGTCCGCTAATCTCATTGTGTGTACCAGGCATTAGAGTGGTCAGTTTTTAACAGGAGAGCAGCGGGACTAGCAAGAACACAAGGACTTTCACACAAAAGAAGCAATACAAAGGGAACAGGATACTTTCTCATACAAGTACATGGTACAGCAGGCAATATGAAATGTTGGGTTAACAAACACTTTAAATGAACAAGCTGAATTTAGAAGCTGATTAGTTGCCAGGCACAGCTGCTCCAGATTCTGTCTGCTCCAGTTTTCATAAATTCCTTTATCTCTGTGCACAGTTCTACATACTTTCTCCTCTCATGCTACAGTATTTGTACTTACCCATCTGAAATTGGACAAAAGGAAAGTAATATAAGTTTTACTTTGCCATCCCTCATGCTCCAACCTACTGATTGGGCAGTGAAGTATCTCGTATGTTTTCCCCTTCTGTTAGCATCCTCATTAAGCTAACGAACACTGCTCAATGCTGTAGAGCTCAGACACTTATTCTGCTGCCTATCCTTTTTGTAAGTGCTGCTGTGCAGGGGATTACAGGAGGCTGACATCAAGAAGTTTAGGTACTAATATTACAAATGTATTGAATTCCTATTTAAATCTTTGCTTTAAAGAAAGCATTGCACATTGATGTGGTTAAAATGACTGCAGTTAACCACTTCAGCCCCGGAAGGATTTACCCCCTTCCTGACCAGAGCACTTTTTACAATTTGGCACTGCGTCGCTTTAACTGCTAATTGCGCGGTCATGCAATGCTGTACCCAAACGAAATTTGCGTCCTTTTCTTCCCACAAATAGAGCTTTCTTTTGATGGTATTTGATCACCTCTGCCGTTTTTATTTTTTGCGCTATACACGGAAAAAGACCGAAAATTTTGAAAAAAATTGATATTTTCTACTTTTTGTTCTAAAAAAAAATCCAATAAACTCAATTTTAGTCATACATTTAGGCCAAAATGTATTCGGCCACATGTCTTTGGTAAAAAAAATATCAATAAGTGTATATTTATTGGTTTGCGCAAAAGTTATAGCGCCTACAAACTAGGGTACATTTTCTGGAATTTACACAGCCTTTAATTTATGACTGCCTATGTCATTTCTTGAGGTGCTAAAATGGCAGGGCAGTACAAAACCCCCACCCCCCCATTTTGGAAAGTAGACACCCCAAGGAAATTGCTGAGAGGCATGTTGAGCCCATTGAATATTTTTTTTTGTCCCAAGTGATTGAATAATGACAAAAAAAAAAAAAAAAAAATTACAAAAAGTTGTCACTAAATGATATATTGCTCACACAGGCCATGGGCATATGTGGAATTGCACCCCAAAATACATTTAGCTGCTTCTCCTGAGTACGGGGATACCACATGTGTGGGACTTTTTAGGAGCCTAGCCGCGTACGGGGCCCCGAAAACCAATCACTGCCTTCAGGATTTCTAAGGGCGTACATTTTTTATTTTACTCCTCACTACCTATCACAGTTTTGAATGCCATAAAATGCCCAGATGGCATAAACCCCCCCCCAAATGACCCCATTTTGGAAAGTAGACACCCCAAGCTATTTGCTTTGAGGCATGTTGAGTCCATGGAATGTTTTATATTTTGACACAAGTTGCGGGAAAGTGACAAATTTTTTTTTTTTTTGCACAAAGTTGTCACTAAATGATATATTGCTCACACAGGCCATGGGCATATGTGGAATTGCACCCCAAAATACATTTAGCTTCTTCTCCTGAGTATGGGGATACCACATGTGTGGGACTTTTTAGGAGACTAGCCACGTACGGGGCCCCGAAAACCAATCACCGCCTTCAGGATTTCTAAGGGCGTGAATTTTTGATTTCACTCTTCACTGCCTATCACAGTTTCAGAGGCCATGGAATGCCCAGGTGGCACAAACCCCCCCCCCCCCCCAAATGACCCCATTTTGGAAAGTAGACACCCCAAGCTATTTGCTGAGAGGCATGGTGAGTATTTTGCAGCTCTCATTTGTTTTTGAAAATAAAGAAAGACAAGAAAAAAAATTTTTTTTTTTTCAATTTTCAAAACTTTGTGACAAAAAGTGAGGTCTGCAAAATACTCACTATACCTCTCAGCAAATAGCTTGGGATGTCTACTTTCCAAAATGGGGTCATTTGGGGGGGGGGGGTTTGCCACCTGGGCATTCCATGGCCTCCGAAACTGTGATAGGCAGTGAAGAGTGAAATCAAAAATTTACGCCCTTAGAAAGCCTGAAGGCGGTGCTTGGTTTTCTGGGTCCCGTGCGCGGCTAGGCTCCCAAAAAGTCCCACACATGTGGTATCCCCATACTCAGGAGAAGCAACAGAATGTATTTTGGGGTGTAATTTTACATATTCCCATGGCATGTTTGAGCAATATATCATTTAGTGACAACTTTGTGCAAAAAAAAAAAAATTGTCTCTTTCCCGCAACTTGTGTCACAATATCAAATATTCCATGGACTCGACATGCCTCTCAGCAAATAGCTTGGGGTGTCTACTTTCCAAAATAGGGTCATTTGGGGGGGTTTTGAACTGTCCTGGCATTTTATGCACAATATTTAGAAGCTTATGTCACACATCACCCACTCTTCTAACCACTTGAATACAAAGCCCTTTCTGACACTTTTTGATTACATGAAAAAATTATTTTTTTTGCAAGAAAATTACTTTGAACCCCCACACATTATATATTTTTTTAAAGCAAATGCCCTACAGATTAAAATGGTGGGTGTTTCATTTTTTTTTTTTTCACACAGTATTTGCGCAGCGATTTTTCAAACGCATTTTTTGGGGAAAAAACACACTTTTTTAAATTTTAATGCACTAAAACACACTATATTGCCCAAATGTTTGATGAAATAAAAAAGATGATCTTAGGCCGAGTACATGGATACCAAACATGACATGCTTTAAAATTGCGCACAAATGTGCAGTGGCGACAAACTAAATACATTTTTAAAAGCCTTTAAAAGCCTTTACAGGTTACCACTTTAGATTTACAGAGGAGGTCTACTGCTAAACTTACTGCCCTCGATCTGACCTTCGCGGTGATACCTCACATGCATGGTGCAATTGCTGTTTACATTTGACGCCAGACCGACGCTTGCGTTTGCCTTAGCGCGAGAGCAGGGGGGACAGGGGTGCTTTTTTTTTTTTTTTTTTTTTTTTTTTTTTTTTTTTTAATATTTATTTTTTTGCTTTTTTATCTTATTTTTAAACTGTTCCTTTCATATATTTTTTTTTTTAAATCATTTTTATTGTTATCTCAGGGAATGTAAATATCCCCTATCATAGCAATAGGTGGTGACAGGTACTCTTTTCTGAAAAAATTGGGGTCTATTAGACCCTAGATTTCTCCTCTGCCCTCAAAGCATCTGACCACACCAAGATCGGTGTGATAAAATGCTTTCCCAATTTCCCAATGGCGCTGTTTACATCCGGCGAAATCTAAGTCATGAAATGCTCGTAGCTTCCGGTTTCTTAGGCCATAGAGATGTTTGGAGCCACTCTGGTCTCTGATCAGCTCTATGGTCAGCTGGCTGAATCACCGGCTGCATTCTCAGGTTCCCTGTTGAGACAGGAGAGCCAGAGAAAAACACGGAAGACTTGTAAAAGCAGTCTAGAGGCTAATTAGCCGCTAGGATTGCTTTTACATGAAAGCCGACCGCTGGCTGAAAAGAATGATACCAAGATGATACCTAAACCTGCAGGCATCATGCTGGTATAACCACTCAAAGTCGTGAATGGCGTACCTGAAGACAAAAAAATGGTTAACAATAAAGCACAGTAAACGGTAAAGTATAAAAAATTGCAGACCTGAAAAACAAACATGATAAAACATAATAACAATAAAACATTGCAGAATAGAATACAGTAAAAAAGAGCAGAACAATAGAGAGAATAGAGAGAGAGAGAACAATAAAACGACAACTATTTTTTTTTTATTTTATATTTTTGTATGTGTTTTTTTTTTTTTTTTTACACTTTTTTTTGTAACTAACTTTTATAACTGTAACCGGTTCCAGGTTCGGGTCTCTCAAAATGTGATGGCATCTTGGGAGACCCTGTGAAAGTGTGCCTAGTCTGTGCAATGCTGTACCCTACGCTAATACTCAACTAGTGAATGGTAGCGTTCAAAACATTCACCAATGCAAAGACCAGGATTGTCAGGACAGGAGAGACAATAATAGCGGGTGTCACGCCTATATCCGCGCTTGCTGCAGACACAACATCTTTTTTGGGGGGATTCGTTGGGTAGGGGTACTCGGGAGGACATAAAGAAAATGCCTCTCATGCAGCCGACTGCATTTGGTTGGGGATATGAATGGGGGAAGTACGGGCGCTGCAGAAGTGGTCGGTTCCCAATTAGGATTGGCGAATGCAGCAGGAAGGGCATTATGGGCACGACGGGCCTGTGTTTGTCTTTTTGGTGGCAGCGGGACACTACTTGTGCTTGCCACCTCACCAGCTTGAACTGCATTTATGGGACTCGCCACGTCACCAAGTGTTACTGCAGTGCTGGTTTGACTACGACCGGGGTGTACTAGGCCGCTGGTGCTTGCCAGTTCACCAAAACGCTACCAAAAAAACTGTTAGCGATCGCAGGGATCAGGCCTGACTCTGCGAACGCTGCAGTTATGTGTTTAGTGTTTTGTAAGTGACAGTGATCGATCGATGCTGCACTTGGGTGGGCTGGGCCGGGCGGAGGGGCAAAACGCAGGTGCTAGAAGGTATCTGGGCTGATCCCGCTAACACTGCGTTTTTGGGAACCCTAAACTGCTGGGGATGCTAGTATAGATCTGATCGGATCAGATATTGTTGCGTTCAGATACTATACCACTAAGGGAGGTGTACGGTGCGTGCGTGGGTGTTAGCGCGACTGGCGCTAACCTGACGCTGCCTGGGGCTGGTGCTTGCCAGTTCACCAAAACGCTACCAAAAAAACTGTTAGCGATCGCAGGGATCAGGCCTGACTCTGCGAACGCTGCAGTTATGCGTTTAGCGTTTTGTAAGTGACAGTGATCGATCGATACTGCACTTGGGTGGGCTGGGCTGGGCCGGGCGGAGGGGCAAAACGCAGGTGCTAGCGGGTATCTGGGCTGATCCTGCTAACACTGCGTTTTTGGGAACCCTAAACTGCTGGGGACGCTAGTATAGATCTGATCGGATCAGATATTGATGCGTTCAGATACTATACCACTAAGGGAGGCGTATGCTGCGTGCGTGGGTGTTAGCGGTACTGGCGCTAATCTGACGCTGCCTGGGGCGACGCATATCACCGCCGAGCGATCAGGGGGCTAAACCTTTATTCGGTAATAAACGGCGGGTGCCCTGACACTATGAAAAATAAACCAACTAACCAGCGTCACCCGTAACAGTTATACGGTGATCAGTGGTGAAGGGGTTAACTAGGGGGCAATCAAGGGGTTAAAACATTTATTAGATAGTATATGGGGGTTCCTGTCGCTATAAAATGCTGACGGCGAACCTAAATATTTACGTTCCTAACTAGCGTCACCAGCGACACTAATACAGCGATCAGAAAAATGATCGCTTAGCGACACTGGTGACAGGGGGTGATCAAGGGGTTAAAACTTTATTAGGGGGGGTTAGGGGGGTACCGTAGACCTAAAGGGGGGTAACACTCACTGTCCTACAACAGTAACTGTCACTAACTGACACCATGCAGTAATCATAAAAAAAAAAACTGCTGGTGTCAGTTTGTGACAGGGAGGGGGGAGGGGTGATTGGGGGGGGATCGGGGGTGTTTTGTGTGCCTGGCATTTTCTACTGTGTGTGTGTGTTTTGGTGCACTTACATGTCTTCTCTCCTCGGCGCTAGAACGGAAACTGCCGAGCCGAGGAGAGATGACATCACATCCTCTGCCTGTGTGTACTATACACAGGCAGGGGATGTTCCTCATTGGCTGGGAGCGATCGCGAGGGGGGGGCCACGATCGGATGGTCCCCCCCTCGTCTCTCATCGCTCCTAGCCAAATGCCGACCGCCGCTGGCACCGGGGGGGGGGGGGTCCGATCGGACCCCCCGCCCGCGGCAAGGCAATCACGTATGGGTACGTGATTTTGCCTGCCCGTGCCATTCTGCTCACGTATATATGCGTGAGGCGGTCGGCAAGTGGTTAAAGTGGGGTTCCACCCAAATTTTGAACAATATCTGTATGTATTCTCTTCCTTGCCTAGATGCTGACATGCTGTTTAAAAAAATTTAAATCACCGTAATTACCTTTTATTTTTCTATTCTTCTTTGCACTTCCTGGTTCTCCTCCCGTGGGAGTAGACGTGTTTCTAGCCTCTCCCAGACTCCTGGGAGCTAGTCTCAGGCTTCCCAGGATGCCCCTGAGCATGTGCATGAACGAGCGGTGAATGCTGGGAGTACAGCATTCACCACATCCAGGAAATAAATGCTTGTGGGCTTCAAATGCCCACAATGAAGATGGAAACCGCCTGCAGTGAATAATATAAGTTATTCTTTCCGACGAAATCTGACACAGGCGGACATATTACACACAATATGTGAGTATGTAATGCTGAGAAGAAAAGTTTGTGAATGAACTAAAAAAAAACGATAGATAGGTGGACCCCCGCTTTAAAGTAACTTTTGCAGCTTAATGAATTATCTCAAAGTTTTGTTTGTGTTTTGCTGTAGTAAGAGGCCAGCTGTATAGAGACCAGCTTCTGCGGTGTGTCCGCGATCCATCCTCGGGAGGGGGGCGGGGTGTCCCGGGAGGGACACAGTGGCAGCGTTTGACAGACACAGTGGCAGCAATTGATGATTTTTCTTTCAAAATTTTTTGAGCACCAGCCGCCACTGGCAACCATAATGCTGATTCGGTCTGCAATGAAATTGAGTTTGACACCCCTGCTCTAGACCAATGTTTCTCAACACAAGTCCTCAAATAGCCCTATAACAGGACATGTTTTCAGGCCTTCCATTATTTTGCACAGGTGATTTGATCAGTTTCACTGCCTTGGTCATTACCACAAGCCGTTTCATCTGAGGGAAATCCTGAAAACATGACCTGTTGGGGCTATTTGAGGACTGGATTTGAGAAACCTTGCTCTCTAGACTAATGTAGGCATTAAAAAAAGGTTCATCCAGAATACAATTATATACATTTATTAAAATGTATATATGTAATGACATTCTGGAATGATATACTATGTATAGTCCTATGTATAACTAAGTTGTGTGTCCTTAGTCACATAACAGCTTGTGCAATCTGATCTCCATGTTGTGGTATGTTACAGGATTTATATAGCGTCAACAGTTTGCACAGAGCTTTACAACATGATAGCAGATACATTCAATAAAGGAGGGATCAAGAGGCCCTGTTCATTACAGCTTGCATTCTACACTATCTAGGACAGGGGTCTCAAACTGGCGGCCCTCCAGCTGTTGTGGAACTGCAAGTCCCATAATGCCTCGGCCTATGCTTGTAACTTTCAGCCTTGCAAAGCCTCATGGGAACTGTAGTTCTGCAACAGCTGGAGGGCCGCCAGTTTGAGACCCATGATCTAGGATTCTTTGTTTGCTAAATGTCCCCTGATATGAATATTTTATTGAGGCTATTGGCCTAATCTGAGCCTTCCTAAAACTGTCTATGTGGTCCAATGTGTTTGCCAGACCCAACTTGCTCTCCTTGTCATGCAGCCCTCTCTTAGCACGTTTTGGCCTATTCTGAACAAGGCCTATTCTGAACAATCTGGTCGTCCCATACCATTCTTCTGGGTTGTATAAACAACATTTTGTGGTAATTGCTCAAAAATGTTAGAAGTAAGCAAAAACAAAAGTAAATGGTCCCTCTCTCCCAGCGCGTGTGAAAACTCCCCTGTGGTAATGAACTTACCAGGTGAATCAAGAAAACTTGCTTGCATCAATCCATTCCTTTATACAGGCACTGCATCCTTCCATCTAGATATTGCTCGTAACAAGAAAGGAGTTTACACATAGTGTAAATCCCCCCTTACAAATGTGCACTTACAAATCATATAAAAATATCAAGCATATAGCACTCAATCCCGTCTCACTCGCGTGTCTATCTCTCACCACTCTGCTGTTCTTTCAAGGAGCGGGTTCCCGGGTTGGGAATGACAGCTGATCGGACGGCGTAGGTAGCTGCGTGGCCACGTCCTGACACATTTCTTATCACTTCGTCAGAGGGTGTGGCCACACAGCGCAGCTCCTATCTTTATATACACTACGAGCGCTGGGAATTAACCCCACAAACGCTTGTTCACTTTCACTAGCCCTGTAACTGAAGCAACACTACTGCGAGAGATCGTGTATTTACATCACCACTCTATATATCAATCAAGTAGTATATTCCTTCACAACTAATGGATCAATTGTTTCAAACCCACTGCCATTTCTAGATCAACACATCAACTCTCACTAGACATGTCAATCACAGTCGGATTCGGCAGATTGCCCCATGTGTGGTGTCTTGTTTTTTTTTTCCAAACAATCACAAAGAATAACATCATGTTCTGCAATAATCAATCCCAACGTAAACATTTTTCTTTAATCGTACATCACGAGACACAGAGCCATAGTAATCACTATGTGGGTTATAGGCCAAATTCAGGTGCTGGACACTGGCACACCCTAAACAGGAAGTTGCCTCCCTATATAACCCCTCCCATACTGGGAGTACCTCAGTTTTTTTTCGCCAGTGTCTAAGATGTTGGTCACAAGTAAAGACGTGCTGTGCTGAGCTCCACTGAAGCAATCCGTGCTGGGGCTAGCTATGTAGCCGGATCCATTCAAAGTGTCTTTTAGGCCGAATTGAATGGTAACCGGGCCTCGTGTCTGAAGAAACAAGGTTTTGCCTGTAACACTTCTCTTTTCAGAGAGCTGGACCCCAGGATCCAGTACTTTGGTATTTTTAGCCATAAAGTTTTACTGGCAGGGTGCTATTACGGGTTCAGGAGTGTGGGTTCCCCGAGGGTCCCCAGTTCCTGAAGGTTTAACGGAACCCACTGTGAAGGGTGAAGATTTGTTCTGTTGATTTTACTACAGAAAATTTTGCGTTGGGAAAGTGGAGTTTTTCTAACGAATTCTAAATTTTCTAATGAAATGTTTCCCAAAAAAAAAAAAAGTAAATGCTGTCATGCCTTAGGGTCCCCACTGGGGGCTGTATAGAGCATGTACCTTCTTATGCTTTCCTCAGAGATCACGCTGTGTCAGGAAGCAGCAGGCTTTTTCCTCCGGCTAGAAGGCAAACCTCCGGTAAGTTTGGGGGGGGTTTTTCTTCCACCAGACACCCCCCACCTGGACAAAGCTCTCCCCCTCTGCCTGGAAAGGGGAAAGCTAAAAATTATCGGTATGCCGCTCCGTTTTCCTACTGCCCCTGCACGGCGGCTTGTCTAGGTCTCCCCTTCCCTCACACACAAGCCGATCCCGTCGGATCAGAGGCCCGAGCTCGTGAGGAAAAACTTTTGAAAGAGAGAGGGGGAGCGATGCAATGAAGGGGGCAGGACTTAGTGCGGCATTGGCGTCCTCCAACGTCCGGCGCAGGAGAGTGTTCAAAAAGCTCCATTTTTGCTGCTGAAAGTTGTCGGAGGAACACAAGAGCAAAGAGGGGCATGTAAGAGGTTTGGTGACACAGGCATTACTATTCGCATCAGGCTGAGCGTTAATAGCAGCGGCTGGACTATTGCTCAAAGCTGTGGATGTGATTCTTCTGGTAGTACCTCTGCATTTATGCATCAGGCTATGGTCAGAAGGGGAGGTAGAAACACCCCAAAAGAGGGCTAAAGGGATCTCCCTCAAGCTCTGAAAGCCTAAAACTCATCTCTACAATGGCATCCTCCCCTGAGAAGGGGTGGCTGGTCAGAGTGAGCCTTTAGGGGCCATGGAATGTTTGCAACTGTTTAAAACACTGCTGCCCCTGCCTATATTTTTAAAAAAAGGTTAGTGGCTTTAATCGCATCCCAGATTGGGATAAAATACGACCGGTTCCATTGCATTACCCAAGGACCCTCAAGCTGAGGATCTGGGGGTGGGAGAAGATGTTTTCTCTCAGGGGACTGTGAACAGGCCGATGACTCCTCTTCTGAGGGGTCATATGCGGAAGGATCAGCTTCACATTGTGGGTGCGATTTCTTACTGAATTGGTCCGCTCCATATTTTATGCTACCCTTAACTGAGTGTCCACTTCTTGTTTTGGGTTTGCTAAAGCCTTCTCAAAGCTGTGCATGCCTTTCCTGTCCATTCATTGTTGGGAAAGTTTATGTATTCTGAGTGGGATCACCCAGATAAGCATTTTTTCCCTCCTAAAAAGTTTTTCACACTTTATCCTATGGAGGAAAAAACTTATTAATGGTGGAAGATACCAGCAATTGACGCTGCTATATCTTCTGATTAAAAGTTTGACTTGTCCGGCAGACAGTGCTCAAATACTTAGGGATTCAACGGATAAAGAGTTGGAATTCCTATTGAAAAAAAAAAAACATTTATTGTTTTCCTGAGAGGTTGAGTGTCTCAGCCTGTGCTGACAGTAATTGTTATATGTCAAAATCCTTGAGGGACCGGTTTAAACAGGTGCTCAAGGTTATCCTGTTCAGCAGGCCCAGGATCTGGCAAGCTCCTAGTAGCTTTATGTTGGCAATAGGCTGGTACATATGTATAGAATACTATGGTTGAAAAATTGGTCAGCCGAAACGGTTTTCCTTTTTGCGGTGAACGGCTGTAAGGGATATCTTGGATAATTCATCCAAAGAATTTTTAGTGGAAAGGTACCCCTTTGCCATTTAAAAAAAGAAGTAAATGTATTTCATTTAAACAAGCTCTTTCTCCAGTGCCAGGGGCACCCTACTCCAGGCAGTCTTGACGGCTACCGCGGTCAAGTTCAAGAGGTAAACCTCAGGGTCAAGCCCAGGGACAAAAGAAACCTACAAACAAGATAATAAAGCCTCCTTATGAAGGGGCGCCCCCGCTCGGGGGGAGGGGGGGAGACATCTGCCATTCTCAAGGGTCTGGCAGAAAATTTCAAGACAGATGAGTGGCTTCTTCAGTAGCTCTACAGTACAATCTGGGGTTTCAAGAGTTCCCGTCTCCTCGTTTTCTCAGATCAAATGTTCCTAAAGATCCAGAGAAAAAAAGTCTCTTTCTGGCATTGGACCATCCTTTGGCAAAGAATGGTCATGCTGGTCCCCATGAAATAGCTGGGGTTGAGGTTTTATTCAAACCTTTTTTCACGGCAAAATCGAATGAAGATGTCAAACCCATTCTGGATCTCAAGAATCTAACCGGTTCCTGGATATCCGCTCTTTTTCCCATGGAGTCAATCCAATCAGTTGTCTCCATCCTACAAGGAGGAGAACTTTTGACGTCAATTGATGTCAAGGGTGCATACCTCCCTGGGCATATTTACCCGCTCACCAGTAATATCTACTTCAAGGTAGAAAATCTTCATTTTCAGTTTGTAGCTTTGCTTTCCGGTCTAGCTACTGCACCTTGAGTGTTTACAGAGGTTCTGGCCCCTCCTCTAGCCAGATTAAGGGCCCAAGGTATAACGATTATAGTTTACCTAGATGATCGGCTCTTGATAGACCAGTCAGTAGACGGCTTAGACCAAAGTATGGTCACCACATTCAACTACCTGGAATTCCTAGGTTGGATTCTCAACCTAGAGAAATCTTCCTTAAAACCATTAAAGAGGTTATGGGTCTGTTCATAGATACACCCAGAAAAGGGTATTCTTGTCCCAGGCGAAGATCAGTGCCATAAAGGAACTGATTAAAGTGGTGTTCCGGCCGAAATTATACTTTTTAAATAAAAATACCCCTATAATACACAAGCTTAATGTATTCTAGTAAAGTTAGTCTGTAAAATAAGGTATGTTTTGTTAGTTTATCGCAGTAGTTTGTTATTTTATAAACTTACAGCAGGCCGTGGCCATCTTATGTATGGGCATCTGAAGCCAGACTGTATTTCTTCCTGGATCTCATCCTTGCAGATCTCGCACATGCTCAGTGCAGCACAAGCAGTGTAATAGGTTTCAGGTCAGGTTTCCAAAGCAATGGCAGTGTCAGAGGAAGTTGCCACCCCTTCCCAGAAGGCATTGCAAACAGTAAATGATGCGATGGGCCACGGCCAGGGAGGAGGAAGTGAAAAATGAATACAGCAGATATACAGTAGGTGTTGAGAAAAATTTTTTTTAAATATCCAATTCGTTTACAGTGCACAGTTTAGTGAGGGATGCTGAAGAGTTGTAAAAGTGGGTGGAACTCCACTTTAAGGTGGTCGAAGCAAGATAAATCCTTCTATTCAGCTTGCATGAGGAAAAGATGGTGACTTCATTCAAGTCCGTTCCTAATGCTCAGTTTCATTCGAGGCTGCTGCAAAACAGCATCTTATCAGCTTGGAACAAGAGGGTTCAAGCTCTAGGTTTTCAAATGTGTCTGACTCCAAAGGTGCGCCAGAGCCTCAGTTTATGGTTAATAACCAAAAATCTGCAAAGGGGAAAACCTTCCTACAGTTACCTGTGAAATGGTAACAACATACGCCAACCTTTTTTAGGTTGGGGAGCAGTCCTGGAACTGTCCAAGAGAAGTGGTCCAGATCAGAACTGACCTTGCCCATTAACATTCTACAGATTCGGGCAGAGCGCTTGGTCCTGAGGGCCTGGACGTTTAATTTACGGAGCTATCCTGTCCGGATCCAATCCAACAATGCCACAGCAGTGGCCTATATCAATCACCAAGGGGGCACAAGAAGTTGTGCGGCCCAGAGAAAGGTGAATCGTATCCTATCTTTTGCAGAAAACAATGTACCTTGCCTATCGACAGTTTTGCATTCTAGGGATAGAAATTTGGCAGGTGGTCTATTTTGAGTCGCTAGCAGTTGTTCCCGGGAGAATGATTCCTTCACCCCTATATCTTTCTAACAATAGGTTAAAGATGGGGGATCCCAGACGTAGATCTGTTTGCGTCCAGGTTCAACAGAGATCGACATCTTTATGTTAAGATCTGCTAGCATGCAGAACAGGTGCCTTGGTGTTCCCTTGGAATCAGTTTTACTGATTTATGCATTCCCTCCTTTTCTGCGTGCGTCCACGACTCCTTCACATTATCAAGCAGGAAGGGAAGTTGGTGATTCTTGTGGCCCCGGCGTGGTCCAGAAGATCTTGGTATGCAGAGATCATAAGGATGGCGGTAGGGGTCCCATAGACCCTACCACCACGTCCAGACCTTCTCTCGCATAGGTCCGATATTCCATCTTACCTTACAAACGCTAAATTTAACGGTTTGGCTATTGAGGCCCACACTCTGAAGACGCGTGGGCTGTCAGGTTCAGTGGTATCTACCTTGGTTAATGCAAGGAAGCTGGCCTCCATAATTATATATTATGGAGTCTGGGAAGCATATGTTTCCTGGTGTGGAACCAGGGATTGGCACCCCAGGAAATAGGTCATAGGTAGAATCCTTGACTTTCTGCAGATGGGTGAGATATAAAGCTGGCCTTGAGTACTTTCTAAGGACAGGTCTCGACCTTATCTGTATTTTTTTCAATGACCACTTGCTTCGCATTCTTTGGCTTGTAACTTTATTCAGGGGGTAACACTGCTTAATCTCCGGTTAGGTCACCCCTGAACCCTTGGGACTTGAATTTAGTTTTGTCGGTATTACAAAAACAGCCTTTTTTTGAGCCGATACGACATATTCTCCTGGTCCTTTTTTGACAAGGAAACTATTTTTTCTGATAACCATATCTGCTGCATGAAGGGTATCAGAATTGGCTGATCTTTTTTTTTGTAAAGAGACATATTGTTGTTCACAAGGGTAAGGTAGTATTGCGTCCTCATCCTAACTTTTTACCTTCATTTTTTTTCCAGAACCCTGTTCTATGGAAGTAAAATCACCACATTCTCTTGATGTGGTGAGAGCAGTCAGTCTACTTAAAGTGGGAGTCCGGTGACCAATCTTTTTTTTTTTTTTTTTTTCTTAGGTCATTGAGACACTTTGCTAACCCCAAAATAATACTCACAGTTTGGGTGTAATATTTCCGCCTCTGTCTGTTTTCGTACTGAAGAATAACATAAAAAATGTGATGCTGGCTGTTTCCATCTTGCTTGTGGGCATGTGAAGCCCACAAGCATTGATTTCCTGGATGCAGTGAATGCTGTTCATTCACAGCTTGTTCACACGCATGATCATTGTTTCCACACTGAATCTTGGGAAGCCTGACACTAAGCTCCCAGGAGACAGTGCGGCGCGGGGAAAGGCAATAAACACGCCTACTCCCATGGGAGGAGAGACAGGAAGTACCACAATAAAGTACAATATAAAGGTAATTACAACGAAAAAATTTTTTATCGTGCGGCATTTGAACATCTATGCAATTAACTGAAGGGGGTAAGATTAAGTTAAAGGCGTGTCCAAGATGGCGCTGGGAGCAGACGTGTGTTAGCTGAGCTCCCGTCTCCGGCTATCAATCCTACAGCTATCCTAGTGTGAAGGATCGCAGAATTGGACCTTATCGCTCCTGGAGGCTCTGGTGTGTGGACTGGGCGATGCCCGCGGGGAGGAAATCGAGCCAGCACAGGTATACTAACACCCCGGTGAAGACCCGCTCTGCCCCGAGATCCGCCGCACACGAGGCGTCCAAGATGGCGTCGCCGTCGGCCTCCTCTCCTGACGGAGCTATACAGGCGGGCTCTGCGGCTTTTGATGCCCTAATGCTGGCCATAACTACTTGCCAGGCAACCTTAACCACCAAAATTGACCATGTACAGACGGAGACTGCCCTCATCCGCAGGGACATGGACAAATTCAGGGACCGGGTGGCCGAGGCGGAAAGACGGGTATCAGATGTGGAGGATACTCAGAGGGAGCATCATGCGGACATTCAGGCCCTGAAACTGAAAGTCAAATACCTCGAAAATAGAGCTGAAGACGCGGAGAACCGCAATCGGAGGAGCAACCTGAGGATCCTTGGCCTTCCTGAGGGGGCTGAAGGGGCTGATCCGGTCGCATTCCTGGAAGATCTCCTGCCTAAGCTGCTCCCCAAGGCCACCTTTTCTCCTCACTTCTCTATAGAGAGAGCCCATAGGATGCCAGCGTCTAGGGGACCTCCGGGAGCCCCACCGCGCACCTTTATATTCAAGCTCCTGCATTACAGAGATCGGGACACGATCCTCCGCGCAGCCAGGGTGCAAGGAGACTTAAAGGTGGGTGATGTAGCCCTGCTTATATTCCCGGACTATTCAGTGGAGACCCAACGCCGCCGCAAATCCTTTGACCAAGTTAGAGCCATGCTGAGACAAAAGGGCGTGAAGTACAGCATGCTCTTCCCTGCTAAGCTACGGGTACAGGATGGAGAGAGGGTACAATTTTTCACATCGCCCAGGGATGCTGCAGCGTGGGCTGAGACTCTTCGCCCCTAAATCCCGCTCACTCTGCTCTGTTCATGTGCTGCCCCTCTGATTTAATCCTGGGCTGGGCCCCCCCCCCTCCACACATGTGCCTGATGGAATGCGTGACTGATCCCCCTTTTTGTGATTTTTTCATACAGGTGCATGTGCATCATATAAAGTCCGAGAGGACCAAACTTAATGCAGCAACTCCCCAGGGAGATTAACTTGGCCTCCCAGGGTTCACCTTGTCTCATCGTACTACTCGGGAGAGGCCATGTCATGGTGATCCTGGAACTTGTTAACTGATCCGGTCTTGGTTTGCCCATGTGATCTCCCTTGCCGGGGATGGCTCCCAGGACGTGCCCCCCTCCCCTCTCTTGTCTTTCCTCTTCCAAGGAGGGGACTCTCCTTCATCGATGTCTTGGGGGGGGTGGGGGCGGAGGGGTCATGGACCCTGTCTTTGGACTTCCCGGTCCGGGACTTCCTATGCAGGGCACCTCCTGTTGGGAATGGGGGGGCATGATGTGGACCCAAGCTGTAATTCGATACTGACTGGGGCAGGCATATGATATGTAACTGTTGAAAGTTTAAGTAAGCGCCCCCGGGGACCCGGGTGATTCACACTAAACTATCCGTGCCGGATAACAAGAAGCTGATTTGCCGGTGACAGGCTGAGCGCCGTTTGCACACTGCCCTCATGATGGCTCTAAGCCTTCTCCTTTTTTGTTGGATGGGAATGAGGCCCCTCTTGCCATGTTGGGGGGAGGGGCGGGGTGGGGGGGGGATGTTTGGTTTAAATGGCCTGCAGTTGCAGACCCACTTGTGTTGTTTTGTTGTTTTCTTTGTTTTTATAAGTTTTTTGCTTTTGACAGTGCTACAGGCAGATTACCTACAAATCATTCCATGCTGCTTAAGATCCTGGTTTAGCCCACCTGGACCCAGACCTTTGGCCAAGGAGCTGATACCTCCCATTGATCCTAATACAATTCTCTACAACATAGATGACCTCCCTTAGACTGCTCTCCTGGAACACACGGGGCCTGAACTCTCCAGTAAAGCGCTCACTGGTCTTTCAGTTTGTTAAGACCTATCAACCCCATGTGTGTGTGTTCCAGGAGACACATTTGGTGGGGAAAAGGACTTTTAGTCTTAAAAAACCGTGGGTGGGGTATCATTATCATGCGACATACTCCTCCTTTTCAAGAGGAGTAAGCATTTTAATTCTCAAGACACTCCCTTTCAAGCTCCTTGGCCTCGCTCTGGACCCGGGGGGTAGATATGTGGTGTTGCATGCCTTGCTCTACAATGTTCCATGGGTTATTGTGGGCCTATATCTCCCGCCCCCGGCCTCCCTCCAAATACTGAATCAAATAACTGCGAAAATAGCGGAATTTGCCACAGAAAACGTAGTAATCTTGGGAGACTTTAATCTGGTGCCGGATGCAGGTCTGGACAGACTGACCCCCACTGGTGCGACCTCGCAGGGGCTCGCGGAGTGGGCGGCCACCTACGGTATGTTTGACTTATGGAGGTGGAAGCACCCACATGAAAAGGCGTATACCTGTCACTCTGCGTCGCACAGAACCTTCTCGAGAATTGACTTAGTTTACGCGGGGGGTTCTGTCCTGCCTAGAGTTCGTGAAATTAAAATCCTTCCCCGGGGAATCTCGGACCACGCCCCGCTTCTCCTAGATCTAGATGCCTCGGTGGCCCCATCTGACAGACTCTGGCGCCTGTCGAGGTATTGGATCTCGGATGTGGAGGTGGAGCCGATGTATAGACAGCAGTTGGAGACATACTGGATAGAGAACGAGGGGTCTGCTTCGGCGGCCTCGGTCTGGGATGCTTTTAAGGCGTTCACCAGGGGACAGTTCCAGACCATCATTTCAGGGGTTCGCAGGGACAGGAGAAAGGAACTTACACGCCTGGAAGAGGAGGCAGGAAGGCAGGAGGCTCTCTACGTTGGCTCCCCTGACCCACAGACATATGTGAGACTGCAGGAGCTTCTGAGAGAGACCCTCATGGTGCGAACGTCGCTAACCCAAAAGAGACTTTTGCACCAAAAACAGAGGATATTTGAGCAGGGAGAGAGGACGGGTCGCCTCCTGGCGTGGCTCTCTAGAGAGCACTCGGGGGGGATGTCAATAGGACAGATATGTGATGATGGGGGAGCTATGCTCTCCTCCCCAGAGGACATTAACAAGGAATTTGCCTCCTACTATAAGAATTTATACCGCTCCAGGGTGGATTACCACCCTGCGGAGCTGACCGCTTACTTGGACAATATTGATATACCAACTCTTACCTCTACCTATGCTAATAAACTAGACGCCCCCATTAGTGTCGAGGAAATTCTAAAAGCATTAAAAATGATGCAGACGGGCAAAACCCCTGGCCCGGACGGCATTCCAGTCGAACTTTATAAAATGTATGCAGAACAGTTGGCCCCCAAAATCCAATCCCTACTGTCAAAATCCATGGCCGCGGAATCTATTCCTGACTCTATGTATGAGGCGGTGATTGTCGTCATTCCCAAGGCAGGAAAGGACCCGACCTTATGTTCATCCTACCGCCCCATCTCTCTACTTAATGTAGATACTAAGATCCTTTCAAAGGTCCTTGCCAACAGACTAAATATGGTGATTACGGCCCTAATTCATCCAGACCAGACAGGCTTTATGCCGGGCAGGGGAACAGACATAAACATTCGTAGACTGCACACGCATATAGCTCTGGCGGAGTCGAGGGGTTCGGGAGTGGTGGCCTCGCTCGACGCGGAGAAAGCGTTTGACTCCGTCGAGTGGGGCTACCTATGGGCGGTGCTCTCTAGGTTTGGCTTTGGGCCTAAATTCCTGACATGGCTCCGACTGCTGTACGCCAGGCCCACGGCCCGTATCCGCACAAATGGCACCCTCTCGGAGGGATTCTCCCTGGGGAGGGGCACGAGGCAGGGGTGCCCGCTCTCCCCGGCCCTCTTTGCTATGGCACTCGAACCGCTAGCCATCCTACTTAGAGCAGATGACATGGTCAGGGGGATACAGGTGGGAGCTGTCACCGAGAAAATCTCGCTGTATGCGGATGACTCCCTCCTGTATCTAGCGGATGCCTCGAACTCCCTGAGGGCAGCTCTGGCCCTTTTCGACACATTCGGTCGGTTTTCAGGCATCCGCATTAATTGGAACAAATCGGTGCTTTTTCCCCTTAGCAGTTCCCTACCACCTATAGACACAAATACTCCACTGAAGTGGGTGAGAGAATTCACATACCTGGGAGTACGGGTGGGGGGTGAGTTAAAGGAGTACCTGGACAGAAATGTTTATCCATTACTGCCTCAACTGCAACAAAAATGCTCCGCTTGGAGATCTCTCCCTCTGTCCCCAGTGGGTAGGGGGAACCTATTGAAAATGATCTATCTACCAAAATTTCTATATTACTTTAGGCAAACCCCAGTTTTAATACCTAAATCCTTTTTCCGCAGGCTGGAGAGTGCTGTGACTGCTTTCATCTGGGCTGGGAGAGCGCCAAGGGTTGCTAAGGCTATATTGTATCTTCCTCTTTCGGGGGGTGGATTAGCTCTGCCAAATTTTTTAATTTATTACTGGGCGGCTGTCCTGGTAACGGTGAGGTGGTGGTTCTCGCAGCCCCGCCAAAATCCGGCTGTCACATTGGAGGCGGCGGTTATGGGCTCTTATGCGGCACTCTCCAACCTCCCGTACAGAGGAATGAAGGCCACTCCTGCAGTTACAGGCCCCATGAAGACCACCATTCAGGTATGGAGGTCCGCTAGGGCAGCTCTATTACAACCAGCCACTGTGTCCCCACATACCCCACTGTGGGCCAATCCTATGCTCCCGCACCTCTTCACTGTCCCAGACCCGGCAATATGGGCAAGGCGGGGCATCACCAAACTAAAACAGGTGATGTCACGGGGGAGAGTTCTGTCATTCAGAGAGATGCAACAGGCCCATAATCTACCAAGCTCCTTCCTTTTCAGATATATGCAGTTGCAGCACGCCCTCAGGGCCCAGTTTCCTGATCGGGTGACTCTAGAGCCAGATTCAATCGAGCGTCTCTTGATCTCCGGGATGCTGGAGAAACCCCTGTCTTCTCTTTACTTGTATTTAACAGTGGCCCACGAGGTTAAAACCGACAGAACCAGAATCAAATGGCAGACAGATATTCCCTCGCTGGGGGAGGAGGAATGGGAAGAGTGCCTGTCCACGTTTATCCCGTCCATGATTGCAGCCAAAGATAGATTTATTCAACTAAAATTTATCCATAGAGCCTACTATACGCCTCAGCGACTAGCACAAATATACCCTGAAAAGTCCCCCACCTGTACTAGATGTGAACTAGAAGTGGGAACGTTCTTCCACATGGTCTGGTCCTGTCCCAAGCTCCGCCCATATTGGAGCGCGGTGGCAAACAAGCTGGGGGTGGTCTGTGGAGCTGAGGTACCTGAGGACCCATCGGTCCTATTACTCAGTCATTTGGAGGACATAGAGGGTGACCGATATATTAAACAATGCCTAACATACTCCATATTCTACGCCAGGAGAGAAATTCTCCTTAATTGGAAGAACAAAGAGGCCCCTACTAAAGGGGCATGGGAAGCGGCGGTAAACAATGCACTGCCGCTATACCGCTTAACCTATGAGAGCAGGAATTGTCCTCAGAAATTCGACAGGGTGTGGTCGAGCTGGATGGGTGCTGGTGGTTGACCCCAGGGTTGGGGGGGACCACGGGCGCCTATGTCTTTTTCCCCCTTCCCCCCCTCCTCCCTAGTTCGGGAGGTGGTGGGGATGAGCGATCAATAGCACATTGATGGTACATGTACAGATTTTCTTAAACTATCCCATCAAGGAACAGTTATATGACGATAACACATCTCTCATTCTGTACAGGCTTGGGCCCCCCGGTTGCTTCTTTGATTAAGCTTATGCTTATTATATTAGCAGATGGAATGGAGGAGTTTATGTTTTACACATGTACTGCTATAAGTTTGTAGTCTGTTGATTCATGTCGGATCCTCATCAAATGCTGACATTGTTTGTACTGTCTTAAATGTTTAATAAAATAAAAAACTTTACTGTTAAAAAAAGATTAAGTTAAAAATTTGAGTGGAACCCCGCTTTAAAGGCGACTGATCATATTCGGTAAAAGGATGTTTTGTTCGTATTGCTTGAAGGTCCTAAAAGAGGACAGACAGTATCGAAATCTACTATTTCTAAATGGATTCGACAAGTAATCGTTCAAGCTTATGTTTTAAGGAGGTAATTTTCACCCTCTCAAATCAAAACGCACTCCTCTAGGGCTGTTAGTGCTCCATGGGCAGTGCATTACTAAGCCTCCGTGGCTCAAATCTGCAAGGCAGACAAATTGGTCTTTAATCCATACATTTACCAGATTCTATCAGGTGGATGTAAAAAGGCATGAGGATATCGCCTTTGGGCATAGTGTACTGCAGGCAGCAGTATAACTCCTAGTCTCATGTTGCCCTAATTCTGTTGTGTCTCCCTCCCCTCAGTTGGCATTGCTATGGGACATCCCACATAGTGATTACTATGGCTCTGTGTCCTGTGATGTACGATTAAAGAAAATAGGATTTTTATAACAGCTTACCTGTAAAATCCTTTTCTTTTGAAGTACATCACAGGACACAGAGGTCTCACCCATCTTTCTGGTATACACGTGTATTGCTTTGCTACAAAACTGAGGTACTCCCGGTCTGGGAGGGGTTATATAGGGAGGCAACTTCCTGTTTAGGGTCTGCCAATGTCTATCACTTGAAGGTGGCCTATAACCCACAGTGATTACTATGGCTCTGTGTCCCGTGATGTACTTCAAAAGAAAAGGATTTTACAGGTAAGCTGTTAAAAAAATTCTATTTTTCATACTACAGTGATATTTCATCAACTGTGTTGATATATTAAATCGTTACTCTTTTATCATAAACATTTTATAAAATGTTAATACACATGTTAAAAAAATTCAACAAATACCAGTAAATCTTAATAAAATATCATTCCTAACGGCATGATTAGTTCATTGTTTTAAATACATAAATTAAAATCACTGCATTTAATAATTACTGATAAAACAATTAAGATCCTATCCAATGTTCATTCCCCTGGGACATAAAGTGTCAGTTAAATAGATCCACTTTGTCTCACACTTTGACAACTCTCTGACCCTATTACTCCCTCTCCATTCTGCATGCATTTTTTCTATTTCTCAAAATTTGAGTCCTGAAGAATCCTTATTGTGTTTTCGTCGAAAATGCATTGACACACTGTGGTCTTTTAAACTCAATCCTAATGTTATTAATATGCTCTGATACCCTCTTCCCTACCGTACGTTTTAGTGCGGCCAATATACATCAGACCACACGAGCATTGGAGCGCATACATCACATAAGTAAAATTACATGAGATAAAATCCTTTATCTCAAACGATTTCCCATTGGCTGTAGATTGGAAATCTGTTAATTCTCTAATGTGTGTATGTACCTGTCGACATGATGGACACCTTCAACATTAAAAAATCCTGGTCTATCCCAGAACATAGAGGGTTCTGTGGGTGGTTCTAAGATTTTTTTTCACTAACTTATCCCTAAATGAGAGCCCCTTTCTATAAACAAAGACTGATTTTCTGGAATAGCCTTCATCTATATTTTATATTTTATGATAATTACCAATTAAGCCCCATTCATGTTTAGTGTCCTTTTGCCTCTCCTTATCCACTAGGCACATATCTTGTGAGATGTGGCTAACCACCTGAATGGCATTATCTAAAAATAGTGGTTTATAACCCTTATCAACAAATCGTTTTTTTAATTTATTTTTTTTTTAATTTGGGCCTGCGCTAAAAAATCTTCATGAATAATTCCTTCTAATTCTTGTGAATTGCCCTTTTGGTATGTTTCTAAGCCATGTCGGGCTATTTCGATCTGTTGGTTTGAAGTAAGCTTTAGTAATTATCTGTCGATTTTACTATCATTACTGTAACATCCAAATAATTTGTTTCCTACTCCATTGGCATTCTAATTTAATATTGTTATTATTTTGATTAAGTCCTTCAATTAATTCTCTCAGGGATAATTCAGTACCAACCCAAATAAACATGTCATCAATAAACCTTTTATAAAATAAAAGCTCCCCTCTCTGTTGACCATAAATGAATCTATCCTCCCATGCACTCATGAAGAGATTCGCTAAACTTGGCGCACATTTAGCGCCCATTGCTGCCTCTTTCTTCTGAATGAAGAATTTACCAGGGTACCAAAAATAATCATGGGACAAACCAATCTAAAGCGATCCTTAAAAACTTTTTTTGGTATGTGTGGAAGGTCATTCCTTTTACTGAATGCCCATTTCAAAGCTAGCAAAGCATTATCGTGTTGTATCACAGTATACAATGATGCAAAGTTGGGCGTTACTAAAAACACATCCGAATCTTCTGGAATACAAATTTCTTTTAAAAGTTGTTACAAATGTTTTTTGTCTTTTTTTTTTTTTTTTTTTTAAGTAGGTACTAGTCTGCAGAATACTTTTTTGAAGGAAGTTGTCCAAATATTGGCCTACTGTAGAGGACACAGAACCAATGCTATTCACTATAGGTCTAGCTGGGGGGTTCTGAGGGTTCTTATGGACTTTGGGTAGTGTATAAATCATTAGCACCCGACTAAAACTAGAAATCAAATACCTCCTTTCCTTCTTACTAACCACCCTCATGTCATAACCATAATCCACCAAGTTGCTTAGGTCCTTCCTATAATTTAACTGTGTAGGGTCACTATTTAATTCCACATAAGTGTACTTATCCGCCAACATACCTTTTAATTGAGAGTGATGAAAACTTTTTTTCTAAAATCACCCCCCCTTATCCACTAGTCTGATAATCACATTCTTTCTATTCTCTAAAGATTTAATGCCATTCTCTATATATTTAGGATTAATATTACTTTTGAGTGCTAAATTATCAACATCCTTCAAAACCATTTGTTTGAACACTTCCACATGTTTATTGGAAAATTGTGGAGGATTAAATCTATTTTTTAAGCCGCTATCAATACCAATTGATGTGGTATCAATTCTATTTGTTGGACCTGGTTTAATCACTAAAAAATATCTTCATGTTAATTTTCCTTATGTATTTATGCACATCTATATAGAAGCTAAACTTGTTAATCGGTTTGTTAACTGCACACTTTAGTCCTGTATTCAGAATGTTGATTTCCTTATTAGGCAGTTCTATTTTAGCTAAATTATAGATCCCTGCTAATCTATCTTCCTTCTGCTTTTTTTGTTTGATTCTCTGTCCACGTCTACAACCTCTGCGTCCTTTGTTCTTGTCTCCAAAGGACTGCATTCCCCCACCCCTGATCCCTGGGGTATTGGACAGTTTTTGGAGGGCGTCCTCTCCAAGGATTGCCCCCTTGTGCTCTCTGACCACCACCTCTTCCCCCTCTTTCTAAAAAAGGCCTTGCTGGTTTTGGGGTTTTGGCACTATAATCATTTAATGTCTCATACTGATTAGAAGTAGGGGTATGGACTCCATTGTTCCTTCCCATCATACCCATAATATTGATTAACTGGTGGATTACAGTACTGTTCCAAGGTATTATTGGGTTATGGGCTATATTGGACTCTGTCATCATAATTTTGGTACTGGTTCCTTAATGGTTCCCTAGGCTGATGGTCAGTAGTGTTCTTTTGGTACAGCTGGTTGGAGTATGTATGATATTAATTTTTCCTACCTCTCCTACCCCTCCAAATCTAAATAGAAGATTCATTGCATCCAAAACATTTCTTCTCATCTTTCACCTCTGGTGTTCAAAAGTATTTTTTTTTTCCTTCAAATTTTATTGTAAAGGAAAAAGGCAATTTCCAAGTCGTACAAGTATCCACACACAAAATAATATAAATACAAAGTGGACTTTATGTCGGAAAGATATGATGCAAAGGCCAGGCTGTTGCTAAAGAACATAAGAGGTTCAAAAGAAACGTATAAATGGCCTACCGTAGTACCTCCCTAGCCCCTAATATGGCAATGGAAACTGTACAAATGTACTTGCATACGCTGTGAATCCCAACACTGTTCACTTATGCACTCCCGTTTATAGAGTGAACCTGCCCAGTACCAGGTCAGGAAACACTTTCTCCAACTTTGGGGTTACTATTCCACTTGGATTTCCTCCTGTTGCCGCTTTAGATACTATATGATGCTTCAAGCATATGTGGGTGTATGGCCCTTTACAAGATTATTGTTTTTTATCTGATGAAAAAATTACGATGGCATGTATAACAGTGGGGCTGCGGCTCCCGCGTCCCTTGGTTTCGGCAATCTGTCACCAGGCTCTGACTATTGTCATCACGGTCACGTGACTTCCTCAGGGGTCAGGTCCCTAACAGCGATGTAAAATCTTCTAATGGGAACATTAATTCTGGTGACTAAGAATAAATTCACACTTTAGAGATATTACTTCTCACTTCCTGATCTGTCTCCTGGACATAAAAAGGGGATCCATCCTGTGGGGGAAATCTTTACTTGCCTTCCTGCTGCCCCATG
Organism: Aquarana catesbeiana; assembly: GCF_042186555.1. Lineage (NCBI taxonomy): Eukaryota > Metazoa > Chordata > Amphibia > Anura > Ranidae > Aquarana > Aquarana catesbeiana. The sequence goes on along the minus strand of NC_133324.1, from coordinate 141,085,721 downwards.
CACTAGCCAGAGCATTAAAAAGCCAGATGCTGCTGGATATATAGGAGCATACTGCGATTTTCCTTTCTCTCAATGTATCACTTGGCTCCTAAACGCCAAGTCACCAGACCTGGATGTTATGTGCGATCAGTGGGGTTGAGTGTACTCTTTGATCCAGCGTGTGTATAAATTGTGCACAATGATTTTCAGGGAATTCTGGCCAGGAAGCATGTGGAAGGTAGGTTCAAGCACCTTACTATCTGCTGTACAGTAAACCTGTTAACTTTGTCCTGTATGTGCAAAGTGTGTGTCTATATATTACAAGCAAATATAAAAAGAGCAATTATTAAACGGTTTTGTTAACACAGGCCTTGAACAAATCTCACCCAGAACTAGGAGCCAGCACTATGCATCTTGCCTTTGAGTAAATAGGTAGCTGAAAGATACTTTGTTGAGCAACAGTGTAAAGGAAATATGTATTCTGCAAATTTTTAACAATTAAAATACAGAAAAGACTTACTTTGCCAGTAGAACAGCTAAAGTTAAAACCAAACAAATAAACCACTCTTCCATGCCTGTACTAGTGTCACCACACACTGCCCCGTACTACTGTCACCAAACACTGCCTTGTCTTCCCAGTCACACACATTTCCCTGATGTATCGCTAAGTGATTCTTCTTTCATGTGTCTTGAACAATTAGGACTTGGCCCTGTGGCCAGCACACATTACCTGTCAGCAGTCTGTCACTGCATGGCTCAGGTCCACTTGCAAGAAGAGGACACTGCAGGCATGAGCTGACCACTATCACTCAGCCTCATAACATTCTGAAAAGTCAGAGTAAAACTAAATCTCCCAGCATTCAGGGTGCAGCCAGTGGTGAATGGGAATCGGCAAGACTACAACTTAAGGAAACTTTGCTCTAAACTGAGTGCCCTGCAGTCCAGGGACTTGTATCTCTCTCATTCATCTTGAGAATGATAACTTCTGGCATGTTCTCAATGTAGTTGACAGAGTTTTTCTTAGGTTGTCATGGTGACCTGGTGACAAAGAATTGTCCTGCCCTGTGTTAATGTGAGATGTATTTTTGTTTACTGGTAGCAATTCCCAAGCTTCCTGATTTGCATAAAATACATTATATTGATTATTGTCCTTTAGGAAATAATGCAATGTAGTGCTTTAACTTTTTTTTTCTGACCCCAGGGAGCTTTTGGAGCCCTTCAGAAAATCTGTGAAGACTCTACTGAAATTTTAGACAGTGATGTATTGGAAAGGCCGCTTAATGTTATGATTCCAAAGTTTTTGCAGTTCTTCAAACACAGTAGTCCAAAAATAAGGTAACATTTTTCTCTTATTTGTGACCGTGTGATATTTGACTGTACCACATCCCATTCTATTTAGCAGGCTGTCAGGACTTGAAGTTTTAATTTTCTGCTTAATGTGAAGTCATAGTTGTGCTCATTTCTTTAAAAAGAATCTCTGCCCAGATCATGCACACAAGTATTTACATTCATGCCTATTTATTGGGGTACACAAAGTTTTGACCTTCGGGTTATTCTACCCTCTACAAGAAGATTGGACACTGGCAAACAAACTGTTGGCCAGCCCAGTATAATCCCATTCAGTGCTAGTCTCTTAAAGGATAGCTAGACAACGGGTAGGTCTCTTTGTTTCAGAGACCACTCCTAGAATCTGCTTCTCTGTGCTTCAAAGGCTGCCATTTCTACCCAGTAGAGACATCACTCTCTTAAAGCTTGGTTCACATATGTCCAGCTGTGGTTTCAGCACAGTTTTTAAAAAGAGTCTGGTGTGGTTTTGTTCATTGGTCCAGATGCAAATTTTTACCCGAAATCGCACCTGAACCAGACTCAAAAAAGGACAGGAGTCTGTCTGAGCTGATGGCATTATCATGTAAGGAACCCTTCCTGGTTTTGCATTGGGGAAAAGGTGTTGGGTCCAGGACTTCTTCTTGCTGAAGGCAGTTTCTGCCTTTCATTTCAAGTACATCTTTCTTCTCTCCCTCAGTCTGGCTCCAGTTCACCAAAAGAAAATTTCACTTAATAGTCTGGTCGTGGTTTGAGCTGTGTCTACCTATCTGCATCTTTTAGCAATATCGATTTCCTTTTTGTTATTCCAGATTGTCCCTGTAAGGGTGCACTTGTTTTTTATTCCACCTTCTCAAGGTGGCTTAAGCAGACCAGCATCCAATCCTATGATCTCAAGGATGGGCTTTCACTTTTCTCAAGGTGCATTCTGCTAGACCTCTGAGTGATTTTTGGGCTTTTTGGGATGAAGCAACTGTTCTAGATTTGCAATTGTTCACTATTCTTACCACGTGGACATTACGTCCCCATCTGATCTCAGCTTTGGGTCCTTTAGGCTGCTGTCTTTAAACCCCAGGTGCCGACAGTATGCAAATATGCAGCCTCTCGACAGGTGCCCCTTTGATGCAGAGCGGCCGCATATTTGCGCACCAATTAGCAGACACAGCTGTGATCCCGACACAGTTGGTGGCTAATGGAAAGTTCCCGATATGCTTGCGATTGGGAGCTTTCCGATCATGTCAGGTCACATGATCATAAACGCTGTCTCCCAGTATCTGAAACCTCCTAAAGGGCTGGGAAGTGCCGGCACAAAGGGGTTAAGATGCCGATAGCCCCCAGTTTCTGCTCTTGGAGTCCATTGAGGGATGCAAGTCCCACCCCTCTCTGTTTATGATCATGCTCTCAGTACTACATTTTTACATTTTTACGGGAGGGGTCATGTTTACTGCGATGTAGCATCCCCTCTTGTGAGAGGAAGGTTGTCCTGTTCTTGCCTGAACATATGCTGATCTAAAACCTGGATAAATCATTCAGCATTCCATATGCACTAATGCAGCCTCTACCGTCAGAGATGCAGGCCTGTGCACTGAGAGCTAATAACAAGCCAGGAGGTCCTTTTCCTTGTTAGTTGGCAGGATGTGGCGCTCATGGTTGCCAAAAAAATGTTAAATTTCAGTTTTCTACTTTGCAACAGACCATTATTAAATAAACTTTGACCCAGAGAAGATGGTGATATCTTTTGGATCATGTTCAGATATGACTTCTTTTTTACATGAGCTGTACATTTTGGGATGACACAGCGAACTATGTTCAGCGATTTTTGGAAGTATTCCTGAGTCTGTGCAAAGAAGTCCATCACAAAATTCTGCCCGTTTTTTAATGCAGTGCCGTCTGAAGGTCCAAAGATCATGGACATGCAATATTGCGTTTCGGCTTTGCCTACACAGAGATTTCTCCAAATTCTTGTAATCTTTTGATATTCTGTATTGTAGATGATATAAAGTCTGCAATTTTATGTTGAGAAACATTATTCTGAAAATGTTTGACAATTTTTAGACTTCGCTTTTCACAGATTGGTGAGCCTTTGCTCATCTTCTGAGAAACTCTGATGCTTTAAGATGCAGTGCAGCTTCATCGGTGCCTCCTCAGTGTCCATCAGTGCGGCCCCATCAGTGCAGTCTTATGAGTGCACATCAGTGAAGGAGAAAAATTACCTGTTTGAAAAATAATTTTTTCTTATCGTACATGACGGTACACAGAGCCATAGTAGTTACTATGTGGGTTATAGGCCACCTTCAGGTGATGGACACTGGCACGCCCTAAATTAAAAAGTGCACTCCCTATATAACCCTTCCCACTAGTGGGAGTACCTCAGTTTTTCCACCAGTATTTAAGGTGTTGGTCACAAGTAAAGATGTGCCGTGCTGCGCTCCTCTGGAGCAATCCTTGCTGGGGCTAGCCATGCTGACAGGATCCATTCAGAGTGTCTCTCTTGGCCAAATTGAATGGTACCTGGGCCTCGTATCCGAAGAAACATGGTTTTGCCTGTAAATGCTTCGCTTTTTAGAGAGCTGAACCATGGGATCCAGTAATTTTTGGTAGTAAGGTCATAAAGTTTTACTGGCGGAGGTGCTGTTACAGGTCCAGGATAGTGGGTTTCCTGAGGATCCCCAGCTCCTGAAGGTTTAATGGAACCCACCGTGAAGGGTGAAGATTGGGTCTGTTGGTTTGCCACAGAAAACCCTGCGGCGGGAAAGATGCGTGGAGTTTTCTAAGAAATTTTTTTGAATTTTCTTATCAATATCTCCTTTAAGATCAGTAAATGTTGTCATGCCGATGTGTCACCACTGGGGGCTGTATTGAGCACTCACCACCTCACGCTGAGAGAACACGCTGTGTCGGGGAGCTGAGATGCTTCTTCCTCCAGGCAGACAGCAGGACCTCTGGTAAGCTTGAGGGGGGGGTTCTTCTCCCCATCTATCGCCCCCCTGTGCTGACAGTCTCCCCCCTCTTCATGGTGAAAGAAGTGCTCTAAGTTTTTCTTTTGAAAAACAGGCATTTCCTTTGACACATTTTTACTGCTGCATCAGGCTGGGCATTAATAGCAGCAACTGTGCTGGACTATAGCTCAAGCAGTATATCCATTCCTTCTGGTAGTACCTCTGCTTTGTGTATCGGGCTATGGCAGAAGGGGGGGTAAAGACACCTCAATAAAGGGCTCTAGAAAGACTTATTTAGTCACACGGAAGCCTAGCTCCATCCCAGTAAGATGGCATCCTCCCCTGAGAGTAATATGACTGGTCAAGGTGAGCCGTCAGGAGGGGCAAGTGTTGCAGCTGCTCTTAAACACTGCAGGCCCTGTGTATATTACTAAAGCCCCATACACACAGGTCTTCTGCTGATTTTTGTCTTTAGATTTACCAAAACCATGTAGTGCAAGGGCCTGCCTGATTGCATACAAATTGAAACTCCTAAGGTTTGACCTCATATTATATGGTAAATCTGAAGGAAAAAAACAGCAGAAAGTCTGATAGTGTGTATGGGGCTTTAGGAGGTTTTTTCTTCAACCATTTTAAGCTTGAAGTAAAAGTTTGATGCTTTAATCGCATCTCAGAGTGGGACTAAGCTTAATAGGTCCCCGTCCATTGCTCGAGGACCCTCATACTGAGGAACAAGGAGCGAGAGATGGAATTTCTCTCTAGGACCAGGAAAAGGCTGATGTCTCTTCTTCCGAAGAACCTCGTGCGAAGTATCAAGCACGCAGGAAAGGTTGTTTACAGTCACTTACTGAATTGGTCCGCTCCACATGTTTACTGCTAGTAACGCAGTCAGTCAATGAGCCCACTTCTGCTTTGGGTTCACTAGAAGCCCCCAATCTGTTCATGCTTTTTCTATCCATTCACGGCTAAGAAAGCTTATGTATTCTGAGTGAGAGCACCCAGATAAACGTTTTTTTTTTTTTTTTTTCTTCTGAAAATGTTCTCAATACTTTATTCTATGGAGGAAGGGTTTTATGGGCAGTTCCAGCAATTAACGCTGCTGTATCCTCTAAACAAAAACCTGACTTGTCCAGTAGACAATGCTCATATGCTAAAGGATCCAACAGATAAGATGTTGGAGTTCCTTCTTTTAAAAAAAACTATTTCGCTTGCAGGTTCAGTCTTTCAAACCTGTGCTGGCGTTCAGAGTATCTCAGTCCTTAAAGGACCAGTTTATAGAGGTACTCAAATTTATTCCTGATCAGCAGGCCCAGGGTTTGGCCGGCATATCAGAAGCGTTCTGTCTTACAGTTGACGCTATGAAAGATTCTATTCTCCAGGCCTCACGGCTCATGCTAAGGCTGGTACATGTGCATAGAATCCTATGGTTGAAAGATGGTCAGCCGAAGCGCTATTTAAAAAGCTCTTGGCCAGTTTCCCCTTTTATGGGGAACGTTTTTTTGGAGACAATCTGGATAAGTATATCCAAAGAAATTCTAATGGGAAAAGTTCCCTTTTTTCCGGTTAAAAAGTTTAAGTATTTTTCTTTTAAATATGCTTCTCAGGGTCCCAGGGTCAAAAGAGGACCTGGGGAGGTAACCCACAAAACAAAATACTAAAGCCTTATGAAAGGGTGCCCCCGTTCGCTCGAGTGGGGGGGGAAGGCTTCTACAGTTTTCAAGTGTCTGGCAGGAACAATGTCAGAGTTCCCGTCTCCTCGTTTTCTCAGATCCCAGAGATCCAGTGAAAAGAAGTCTCTCTTATTAGCTTTGGATCATCTCTTGAATCAAAGAGTGATATCGGTGGTCCCCTTGGTAGAGCAAGGATTTAGGGTTTTCAAATCTTTTTTTTTTTTCTCAGACCCATTTTAGATCTCAAAGATCTAAACCGGGTTTGAATATCCGTTCTTTTCGCATGGAGTCAATCCGATCAGTAGTCTCCGTCCTACAAGAGGGAGAACTTCTGGCGTCAATCGACATCAAGGATGCTTTTTTCCATGTGCCGTTTTTTCCCCGCTCACCAGAAATGTACGCTTCAAGGTAGAAAATCTTCATTTTCAGTTTTTAGCTCTGCCTTTCGGTCTAGCTACTCCACCTCGAGTGTTTACAAAGGTCCTGGCTCCTTTAGCCAGGGTAATGGCTCAAGGTATAACACTACTAGCCTATTTAGATCTTCTCTTCATAGAACAATTCGGTAGCCCGCTTAATCCAAACTTTGGTCACCGCAGTTGGCTACCTGGAATACCTAGGTTGGATTCTCAACCTAGGGAAATCCTCCTTAAGGCTCGATTCACACCTATGCATGTTGCTTTTGAGCGTTTTTGGAGGTTTTTTTTTCATGCTTGGCACGTTTTTGAGCCGCGTTTTTGCCGCGTTTTTGCGGCGTTTTTGCCGCGATTTGCGTTTTGCGTTTTTTTTTTTTTTTTTTTTTTCATTTTTTTTTTACAGTCTTAAAAAAAAATTACAAAAAAAAAAAAAACAAAAAAACGGCAAAAACGCACCAAAAACGCATCAAAAACGCTGCAAAAACGGTGCACTTGCGTTTTTGATGCTTGTCCATTGAAAACCATTACATGCAAAACGCTGCTTTTTGCATGAAAAAAAGTCCCCGACCCTTTCCAAAAACGCAGAGATACAAAAAAGCATTGATGTGAACATGTTCCATAGGAACCCATGTTAAAAAATTCCCGTGCATTTCTGCAAAATGCAAAATGCATCAAAAAACGCGCTAGTGTGAATGGGGCCTAAATCCATCAAGGAAATTGCAGTACTTGGGGCTGATCATTGATACAGCTCAAAAGAGGATGTTTTTTCCCCAGGAAGGGATCAGTTCCATAAGGGAACTGATTAAGTTACTCAAGTCAAAGAAGAATCCTTCTATTCGGCTTAGCATGAATTTATTGGGAAAGATGGTGGCTTCTTTCGAGGCCGTTCCTTATGCGTGGGTTCATTTAAGACTGCTGTAAAACAGTATCCTGTCAACTGGGAACAAGAAGGCCCAAGCTCTGTGCTTCCTATTGCGTTTATCCCCCGTCAGAGCCCCAATTGGTGGTTGATATCCAAGAATCTTCAAAAAGAGTAATCTTTTCTACCAGTTATCTGGAAGGTGGTAACAGATGCCAGCCTTCTGGGCTGAGGAGCAGTCCTGGAAGAAACATTTTTCCTAAGGAAATGGTTCAAATCAGTGATAACCTTGTCCATCAATATACTAGAGACTCGGGCAGTACGCCTGGTCATCGAGGCCTGGATGCTCAATCTACGGAATTGTTCTATCAGGATCCAATCCGACAGTGCCACAGTTGTGGCTTTTATCATTCACCAAGGGGGCACAAGAAGTTGTGTGGCCTAGAAAGAGTTGAATCATATTCTATCTTGGCAGAAAACAGCATTCTTTGCCTATTTAGCAATTTTCATTCCAGGAATAGGAATTGACAGGTGGAATACTTGAGTCAACAACAATTGTTCCTGGGAGAATGGTTCTTTCACCCCGACATGTTTCTGTTGATATACCAGAAGATGGGGAGTTCCGGATGTGGAATTTTGTGACAAGGGATCCGATGGCATACAAAACAGATGCCTTGATTTTTTCAGTGGGATCAGTTTTTTACTGATCTATGCGTTTACTCCTGTTCTGCTGCTTCCATGCCTTTTTCGCAGGATCAAGCAAGAAGGGAAGGAGGTGATTCTTGTGGCTCCTAAGTGGCCCAGGAGATCTTGGTTTGCCGAGATTGTAAAGATGGCGGAGGGGGACCCTTGGACCCTACCACTATGGCCAGACCTTCTCTCGCGAGGTCTGGTATTCCATCCTACCTTACAAACGCTAAATTTAGTGGTTTGGCTATTGAGACCCACATTCTGAAAGATCATGGGTGGTTAGCCTCAGTAGTTCTACTTGGGTAAATGCTAGAAAGCCGGCCTCCTGAGTCTAGAATCTGGAAGGCATATGTCTTCTGTAAATTCAGGGGTACTATCGATGGCCAGATGTCGGCCTTATCGGTCTTTCTTTTAATCAACCACTTGCTTCCCTCTCTCTCTGGTTCGTAACTTTATTCAGGAGGTAACGCAAATTAATCCTCCAGTTTGGTCACCCCTGAACCCTTGGGACTTTAATTTTAGTCCTGTTGGCTTATAGAAGCAGCCTTTTTTTGGAGCCAGTACAAGATATTCCCTTGGTCCTCTTGACAGGGGAAAAATAATTTTTTTTGGTTGCCTTATCTTCTGCAAGAAGAGTATCGGTATTGTCTGCTCTTTCTGTTAAGGGGCTGTATTGGTTGCTCATAAGGATGAGGCTGTATTGCAGCCTCATCCTTAATTCTTACCGAAGGTAGTATCGGGTTTTCATTTAAACCAGGATATTGTTCTGACTTCATTTTTTTTTCCAGAACTTAATTTCTGTGGAAGAAAGGTCACTACATTTTCTTGATGTGAGAGCGGTCAAGGTCTATTGAAAGTGACCGCTCAGATTCTTAAACAAATGTTTTGTTTGTCTTGCCAGATGGTCCTAAAAGAGGGCAGACTGCATCAAAATCTACTATTTCTAAATGGATTCATCAAGTGATTGTTCAAACTTATGGTTTTAAGAGGAAAATTCCTCCTTTTCATATTAAAGCACACTCCACCAGGGCTGTTAGTACTTCTTGGGCAGTGCATCACCAAGTCTCCATGGCTTAAATCTGCAAGGCCGCAACTTCAGTCCATACATTTACCAGATTCTATCAAGTAGATGTAAAAGGCATGAGGACATTGCCTTTGGGCGCAGTGTACTGCAGGTTGCAGTATGAGTCCACTAGTCTCTTGGTGCCCTACTTTGTTGTGTCTCCCTCCCTTCAATTGGCATTGCTATGGGACTCCCACATAGTAACTACTATGGCTCTGTGCCCCTTGATGTCCCTTGATGTATGATAAGAAAATATATGATTTTTATAACAGCTTACCTGTAAAATCCTTTTCTTTGAAGTACATCAGGGGACACAGAGGTCCTTCCCGTTGGGTCCATATTTATTTGGACACAGGCACAATTTTAATTTTTTCAGGTATTTACCAAAACATATTCAAGCTATAGTTCTATAGCGGATGTGGACTGAAAGTGCACGCTCTCTCAGGTTTAATTTGAGGGTATGTACATCCAAATTGGAGGAAAGGTTTAGGAATTAGTTTATAACAATAGCCACCCCCCCCTTTTAAGTGACTAAAAGTAATTTGACAATTGAATCAAAAGCTGTTGTGCGTGGTCAGATAAAAGTTCTGGAGTTGATTCGAAGTGTGGTATTTGCATTTGGAATCTATTGCTGTGAACCTACATTGTACGTTCAAAGGAGCTGTCCATGCAAGTGAAGCAGGCCATTGTAAGACTTCAAAAATTAAACAAATCCATCAGAGAGATAGCAGCAACATTAGGAGTGTCCAAATCAACAGTTTGGCACATTCTGAGGAAAGAAGAACACACTGAAGAGCTCAGCAACATAAAAAGGCCTTGGACATCCACTGAAGACAACAGTGGTGGATGATCGCAGGATCCTCTCTATGGTAAAGAAAAACCCATTCACAACATCGAGACAAGTGAACACTCTCCAGGAGGTAGGCGTATCATTGTCAAAGTCTACAATCAAGAGAAGACTTCATGAGAGGAAATACAAATGGTTCACCACAAGATGCAAACCATTCATAAGCCTGAAGAATAGAAAAGCCAGATTAGACTTTGCCAAAAAACATCTAAAAAAGCCAGACCAGCTTGGGAAAAGCATTCTTTGGATGGATGAAACTAAGATTAAATCTGTACCAAAATGACGGGAAGAAAAAAGTGTGGAGAAGGCTTGTAACAACCACGATCCAAATTGCACAACGTCATCTGTAAAATATGGTGGAGGCAGTTATATGGCATGCATGGCTTTCAGTGGCACTGGGTCATTGGTGTTTATTGATAAGACAGAAGCAGCTGGATAAATTCTGCAGCGTTTAGAGATCTGTCAGCCCAGATTCAGCCAAATGCAGCAAAGTTGATTGGACGGCGCTTCACAGTACAGATGGACAATGATCCAAAACACTGCAAAAGCAACCCAGGAGCTTTTGAAGGAAACGTGGAATATTCTGCAAAAGCAAAGTCAATCACCTGATCTCAACCCAATTGAGCATGTGCATTTCACTTGCTGAAGGCAAAACTAAAGGCAGAAAGAACCACAACCAAAGAACTGAAGACAGCTGCAGTTAGAGCCTGGCAAAGCATCAGAAAGGAGGAAACCCAGTCTTTGGTAATGTCCATGGGTTCCAGACAGGCAGTCATTGCCAGTAAAGGATTCTCAACAGAATACTAAAAATGAATATGTTACTTATGATTATACATATTTGTCCAATTACATTTAAGCCCTTGAAAATGGGGGGCGCTGTGTATACAAATGGTTGCAGTTCCTAAAATTTGTACTTTTTATATTTATGTTCAACCTCTTGAATTAAAGCTGAAAGTCTACACTTCAAATTCATTTGGATTGTTTCGTTTTAATTTATTCTGGTGGCATACAGAGCCAAAAGTATGCAAATTGTGCCTGTGTCCAAATATATATGGACCTAACTATACCTCTGCTGCAGGGTTCTAATCATTTAGAAGTTCTGTATCGTGCTAATTAAGTGATTCTGATCAAATCTGAATGAAACTAGTAGGAAAGACCTTACTGAATGGTTTTATTAGAACACTGCTTGCTTTGTCTAGCTAATTTTAATTTGTATGCATATTAGTTGTGCTGTTGTAGAGCATTTCTTCCTTAAATTGATTGTAAAGGTAAAAGTTTTTTTTTAATGTTGGCACTGCCCCATCTAATTACTCATCTGTCACTCAATCATAACCTGTTAGCAGAGGGCGTGGCCGAGCCAGGCTGTGTGTCTGAATATACGCAAGCAGCCTGGTTCGGGATCAGGAATGCACAAATGCCATCATAGGTTGCAGCTTCCTTTTAGGGGCACTTGAGATTTCCAATAATCTTAATAATAGTCTGTTCTTTGTATCCTCTCTTTCCACAATCTCATACTTACGTAGTGTGTGTTCTGTGCGTAAACCATTTTTATTGCCTAGGAATTTGATTTTGTATTCCTTCTTTCTTTCAACATAGGTCACATGCTGTTGCCTGCGTCAACCAGTTCATTATTGGGAGAACACAAGCTCTTATGATGCATATTGATTCCTTTATTGAGGTATGATTGTAGTTGATATCCTGTGTAACAGTGCTAAATAATGAAGGGTTGGGAAAATGGCAACAAAAGCAAATTATACATCATAGACCAGTAGAACTTTTTAGCCTGCCGTAATAAAAGTAGTAAACTTTGCTGCCTTTTAAGTGGTAGTTTTTAGGCAGTAATTTAATAATTTGAAATTAGGCGATGTGTCGCATAGATAACCATTTAACGCTTTCACTGGCAGATGTTTTTTTCTTTATTTTTAAGCATGTGAAAAAAAATTCAGGCCTAAAATGTGTATACATTTTCCTACAAGAGTATATATTTTCTGAAAGCAGAGACCCTGGAGAATAAAATGTGGTAATTCCAGCTTTTCTTACAATATCTGCACAACGGTTTTTTAAAGCGTTTGTTAACCCAAAAAAAAGAAAAAAAAAGTTCCTTTAACCACTTACGGACCAGACGCCGTCGTTCCACGGTATCCTCTTAAACGACGGGCGAGCCGCTTTCAGTTAAAAGCGATCTCGGGGACAGATTCAAATTGCGAGATCACTTTTTATCGGCAGCGGGAGAGGTGCCTCCTCCCGCCACGCTCCGGTCGTCTCTGAGCCGTCGGTAGCGGTGGAGATGATCCGATCCTATCCCCTCACAGGCCTGGAGCCGAGTGAAAGAAAGATGGCCCCCACTCGGCTGCATAACATTGGATGACAGAAGCGAGGTCAAACGTCACTTCCGCATAATGGTCTTAAAGGGGAAATTTTTTAAATGTATTATTTATTTTATTTTTATTGCATTTAAGTGTAAATGTGAGGTCTGAGGTATTTTTCGACCCCAGATTTCACATGCATCCCTCATATGCAGACTGCTCTTTCTCATCTGTGCTCTCTCCCCCTCCCCTCTCTGCCTGTCAGCTTGTGACAGTGCCTGCCCCCTCAACACCTGCTACTCAAATAACTTTCACATTTCATACCATCCCCTCTGTGTCCTAATCCTGTGTGCCCCTGTGTTAATGATTTATAAATAAAAGTCTGCTATACCTTATTTCGGAGCTCTTTTCAGCGATCACATGATGGGGTCTGTCTGTGTCTCTCTCGTGATTTCAGTGGGGAAATCTCCGCCCTGCCCGCTGCATCTATCAGACGGGAGAGAAGAAAGCCAGTCGATCATGTGATCACTAAGAAGAGGTCTGAAATTAGGTATAGCAGACTCTTTTTTTATATAAATCGCTCACACAGGCACACAGGGTTAGAAAACAGAGGGGATGATATGAAGACGTGAAAGTGGCTTAACAACCACTTTAAGCACAAATATTCAGTAAGAAAATTAAAGCTAATTAATTATAGGGCACACAAATACAATACATGACTCAGTTTTTGGTAAAATATAAAAGATGAGGTTGTGCTATGTAAATTACCCAGCATGTCAAGCCTTAAAATGTTTCTAAACCCAGGCCCCATTACTTTTTACTACATCTGGTCTCTTACAGTACATGGAAATGCAATTATTTCAGTAAATATTAACGCTTAAATACCTTTTTTCATCAACAGTATATAGCAGTAGGGATGCACTGATCTATCGACCGAAAGTAGGGTTATCTGCATTTTGCCGATAGAAAAAAGGTGGCAATAATGGCCACGGGAAAACTGTGTGCTTTTTTATAGGTCATGTGACTCAAAAAGCGCATCAAAAACATAACATGCGTGAGGAGTTTTTATTCTCCTCTGACTGTTTAAGGCTGCATAACCCATGACTTTCTGTCTGGACAGTGCTGATTGGCTCTGTGTTGATCACATGTACCCTCCCAAAACAAAAATACAGCAGTCCACACCAAACTGAGCATGTGCAGAGTGCCTCCTAGGTCTCTGTGCTATCAGTAGATTGGGGATAGCAAAAGAATGGGAGGATCAGAGAAGACAGGAACAAACGGCTTTTTTACACAATACAGAGGATTAACCCCTTTGGTCCCACAGTTAGTATAACCAGCTTGCTTTACTGCATATACAGACTGATTTTACTGTTGTGGGTTTAGTAACACTTTAAACTTGCACACGCCTCTGAAAAAATTGGTATCTTTAACCACTTGAAGACCAGGGCTTTTTCTGACATTTGTTGCTTAATATTTAAAACATCCAAAAAATATATATATATTTTGTATACTTTAGTGAAGACCCTAGAGAATAAATTGGTGAAGATAGATGTATAGCGGGTGGGAAGTGGTTAAAGTGTTTAACACCCCACGCCCCCCCCCCCCCCCCCCCCCCCAAAATGCAGAATCTGGTCCCTTAAAGCAGATTACACGGAGCTTGTACTGTGTAATCTGCCCCCCTCTAAACTGTAAAAAAACAAAAACCCTAAACCTACCACTTCCTGTATGCCCACTCTAATCAGACCACGATAACCAGGCAGCTCCGCCCTGATCACTGTGGTCAAAGTGCCTCCCTCTGTGATAGGCTGCCCTGCTCTATTCTTGTAAAATAAATTTGCTAAATTTTCACTGCCAGCCTCTATATTTCAGGCTGGCATAGCACACTGTGTCCTTTGCTTTAAAAAAATGAGCGCTGTATACCTAATATCAGGCGTCTTCAGGCTGGTCATGTGACTCGCGGCCACTTTGCAGCTATGAGGAGATGAGCGGCCACGTGATCTCCCCGGCTGACGTCAGAGGGAGATCACGGCCCCTCCCTCAGAAGACGTATCTTAGCTGGATAGCGGCCGCGAGTGACGGGACCGGCCTGAAGACAGCTGATATTGGGTATTTACAGCGCTCGTTTTTTAAAACTAATGTCATAATGTGCTATGCCAGCCGCTAATAGAGGGGCTGGCATAGACTTGTGTAAATGGGTAAACAAACACTTTAAAGCAAAGCTGATCCAACGCTGCCCATTCCTTCCTACAGCGACTGAAAACTTCAGTTAAGTAATGTTTTGTTTGAGGATCATTTAAAGGCTGGGGTCAGACCCCCTGAATCTGACCCAATGTAAAAAAAAAAAATCAAGGGGGAGAAAAAAAGCCAAATAAAAACTTATCCTGCTGTTACCTTAATGATTTAGAATTGATAAATTCCTTTCCCCTGGTGATACACGATCTACCAACAAAAGTGTGAAAAATAGCTCTCCAAAACTGAAAGGTGAACATGGACTTGGACTTTACCATTCTCCTTTGTTATATGAAAATGCACTGTGGAAAATTCTGATAATTGTATATTTGGTTGATTACTTGTGGTTAAGCTAATCAATTTAAAACTGCCAATGAAAAAAAAAATTCTGGAAATGTAAGGATATTCCCCACCCCCTCCCCCCTGCTCCTACTGAAAAACATGCATTAATTAATCACATCTGCCCTGAAATGAAAGCTTTCTCTGTGCCTCAGAAATATACATATGTTGAAACAACCCATAATGATAAAGAAAGGCAATGCAAAAACAACATATTTACTCAAAGCAAGTTATGTCTCTAAAGAGAATAAGACCATGGACATTTTATTTATTTATTTTATTCACTTTCATTCAATGCTATGAACATTCATTGCATTATTGCAGTGTACTGATGTGATAGAACAACATTCATGCTTAGAAATGATTTCATATCTCTCGCATTCCAATAATTTCCAATAAGCATGACTGACTGATCAGAATGATAATGTGTTTGACACCTGCAGATATTGACAGCAACAGTATGTTGGTACTTGCAGTATTTGAATCTGACACAGCTGAAATGCTATTAATATGCTAGCAGATGATCTGCCTAGTTGATGCTGGGTCTTTCGTAACGCAGGCTTCTGTAACACAGAATGGAAGGTTAACTGAAATCAAATGCAATTGCACAAGTATTTAACCACTTCCCGCCCGCCCTATAGCGGATTGACGTCCGGGAAGTGGTTCTGTTATCCTGACTGGACGTCATATGACGTCCAGCAGGATAACATGCCGCAGCGCGCCCCCGGGGGCGCGCATCGCGGGGATCGGTGGAGCGGTGTGTCAGTCTGGCACACCGCTCCACCGATCTTGGTAAAGAGCCTCCGGCGGAGGCTCTTTACCACGTGATCAGCCGTGTCCAATCACGGCTGATCACGCTGTCAATAGGAAGAGCCGTTGATCGGCTCTTCCTCACTCGCGTCTGACTGACACGAGTAGAGGAGAGCCGATCGGCGGCTCTCCTGGCAGGGGGGGTCTGCGCTGATTGTTTATCAGCGCAGCCCCCCCCGCAGATCACCACACTGGACCACCAGGGATCGCCACTAGGACCACCAGGGAAGGGGCAACATGTGGATGGCCAGGTATGTACCCCATGGCCATCCACATGTGCCCAGTTGCCAAATCTGTGCCAATCAGTGCCCACAAATGGGCACTGATTGGCACCATTATGTTGCAGTGATGCCCAGCAATGCCACCCTTAGGGGCATCACTGCAAACAAGCAGTGCCATCAGTGCCACCCATCAGTGTCCATTCATGCCACCTGTCAGTGCCCATCCATGCCCATCAGTGCCCATCTATCAGTGCCCATCCGTGCCCATCTGTGCCAACTATCAGTGCCACCCATAAGTAACCGTCAATGCCACCTATGAGTGCCCATCAATGCCACCTATGAGTGCCCATCAGTGCCACCTATAAGTGCCCATCAGTGCCGCCTATCAGTGCCCATCATCAGTGCCCGTCAGTGCCACCTCATCGGTACCACCTCATCGGTGCCACCTCATTGGTGCCACCTCATCGGTGCCCATCAGTGCCGCCGTATCAGTGCCCGTCAGTGCAGCCATATCAGTGCCCGTCATTGAAGAAGAAAACGTACTTATTTACAAACAGTTTTAACAGAAACAAAGAAAAACTTGTTTTTTTTCAAAATTTTCGGTCTTTTTTTATTTGTTGCGCAAAAAATAAAAACCGCAGAGGTGATCAAATACCACCAAAAGAAAGCTCTATTTGTGGGAACAAAATGATAAAAATCTGTTTGGGTACAGTGTAGCATGACCGCGCAATCGTCATTCAAATTGCGACAGCGCTGAAAGCTGAAAATTGGTCTGGGCGGGAAGGTGTCTAAGTGCCTGGTATTGAAGTGGTTAAAAAGCTTGTTTTCATATTACAGAATAGGTCAATATTGGTTATACAACCCCAACACCAAAAAAGTTGGGTCATTGTGTGAAATCTAAATAAAAACAGAATGCAATGATTTGCAAATCTCCTAAACCCATATTTTATTTATAATAGAAAACATATCCAATGTTTAACCACTTCCCACCCGGCCACTGTATATATACGTCCGGGTGGGCGCTCCCTAGTTCTGAGTGGACGTTCCTGAAAGTCCTTCAGAAGGAGCGGGGGTGCGCACGTCCCGCCGACACGCTGCATCTCGGAACGGCAGGAGGGCACTGTAATTTGTTGTCCTGATCCGCACGATGGCTGTGTCTAATCACAGCCATCGTGATGTAAACAGAGAGGGGGGGTGATGTCAGTCAGGGGATTGCGCGGCCGCGTGTCCGCGCAGCGGCACGATCCCGATCTGCCTGCGCCCCTCAGACGGGAAAGGTGTACATGACAGGAGGGCCATGTGATTGGCCCTCCTGATCACATGACGGCTGACCAATCACAGCCGTCATGTAATGTAAATAGAGAGCAGTTGTAACTGCTCTAATCTCTTCCTCTCCTCACACAGAGCCTTTCAGTGAGGAGAGGAAGAGACAATCTGTGCTGCAGCCAGGAGATCAGTGAGTTTTTAGCTGTTTGCTGTTTACCCACTGATCACCCAGCTAGTGTTCCCAAAACCGTGTCCACACAGTGAAAACACCTGTCATAGCGCTATCCTAGTGAACATCTGCCTGCTAACAATTGGCACATCTGCCTGCCAACAGCTGGCACATCTGGCCGCCAACATCTGGCACATCTGCCCACATAGCTAAAGGATTCTACAGCAGCGAGGAGGCTCTCCAGATGCTCCAGAGTATGCCGGACAAGAGTAGCGGAGAACTCTGTCAGACTCAGTGAATATGAGCCAGTGGAAAGTAGTGGCTCTGAACTGAGGAGGATAGAATCCTAACAAGGGGGATCAGGAGATATGAGCAGGCGCAGACATCCACTAACAGCGCAGCACTCCGAGGCATCCACCAGCAGGCATCCACCAGCAGCGCCGCACTCCAGGACGATATGCAGGCATCCACCAGCAGTGCAGCACTCCAGGGCATACCTCAGCAGGCATCCACCAGCAGCGCAGCACGCCGCAATAGGCAGGCATCCAACAGCAGTTCTGCAACATTCCTAGAGGATAGGCCAGATACTAGCAATGGGGCCTCCCATCAACAAGAGGCAGGGCCCATACTAGCCTCCCAGATGTTCTACTGTATCCAACATGGCTGCCCGATACGTCAGTAGAACCTGTAATTCCCCCTTTTACAGCCTAGCCAGGCCCTCAGATACAGTTGGAAAATGTAACCCCAATTTATTATTTTCACTTATTTTTTACCGATGATCTCCTAACCTACATTGTGGAGCAGTGCAATCTATATGCCAGCCAACAATCCAAATTCTTCATATGCTCATCCTTTTTGTTTGGAAACCCCTCACCGTGGAAGAATTTAACATTTTCCTTGGCCTAACCCTCAACATGAGGCTGACAAAAAAATGAACTCCATGCCTACTGGTCTACCCAATCTATCCACCACATGCCAGTCTATTCGTCTTTTATGCCCAGAACCCGTTACAAGATGATTGAGGTTTCTACATTTCAGTAACAATGCCCAATTAAAAATTTGGCCCCTAATCAATTTTTTTTTTTTTTTTTTTTGCGCCAGCTTCAAGCAGATGTTTACCCCTGATATAAATATATCTGTAGATGAATCACTAGTGCACTTCACCAGAAGACTTAGCATAAAGCAATACCTCCCCAGTAAAAGAGCCAGACGTGGGGTAAAATTTTATAAGGCATGTGACAGGGCCACGGGTTACACATATGATTTTATAATTTGAGGGAAAAGACAGACAGCTAAACCCCCCTGAATGCCCTACCTACATGGGAACAAGTGGCAAAATTGTCTGCCAGCTGATCGAACCATTGCTTGGGAAAGGTTACCACCTATACATAGACAATTTCTACACGAGTCTCCCACTTTTCCGCCATCTGTACCAAAAGAAGACTGCACGGACCAACCGCAAAGGCTTCCCACAGAGATTGGTAGCCAAGAAATTGAAACGGGGAAATGGCCAGTATGCGTACTGAAGAGGTACTAGCACTGAAGTGGAAATGTAAAAAAAAGAGATGTCTACATCCTTTACACACTGCATGATGACACCTTGGTGGAACTGCAGAGAAGAAGAGGCCCCGTCCAGAAGCCAAAATGTGTGCATGAATATAATCTTTATATTATATGAATGACCAGATGATGCAGCCCTACTTGGCCACCAGGAAATCACTGTTTTGGTACAGCTAGGCCTCTGTATTGGAACGTGCTATCGGAGCTATCATACTTCACTACACTATTAGTAAAGTGAAGATGATTTTTTTTTCCAGTTTCCACCATCTGCCATTTCTGTGAATGACCCGGACTGTTTAAGACTATGCCTCTGCCAACCATGTTTCTGCCTTTAACGTGAATTGACCTCGGCCTGTTAAATGACCATGCTTTTTGCCTGCCTCCTGAACTGATCCATTGAGTACAGCACAGGGGACTCACATATTTGAGGGGCTCCAGAAAAGATTTTCCGAGTGGAGAAAACTTTTTCTCTGGGTTTTTGTTTTCTCGGGTTAGGGTCTGGAGACTCGGAGGCTTCGTATATTTGGGTGGGAAGAAGCCTCTACCCCTATCCTCAGGTCTTACCTGACCAAGGCCTAAATGTTATAGTGCTGCCACCTGAACTGGCCATGCCTCTGGCTGCCACCTGAACTGGCCATGCCTCTGCCTGGGGTGTCATTTTTGTACATACTATGTGTAGAAAGATCTTCTAAATCGACAACTTTGTGAAAAAAAAAATGAACTTATTTTCTTTTTCCCACATTTTCCAAAAACTTTTTGGAAAGAAATGACATGTTCAAAAGACTCATTATGCCTCACAGAATATACATTGGGTTGTTTTCTTTCCAAAATTGGGTCATTTTGTGGGTAATTCTATTGTCCTGGTTCTTCAGGGCAAAAATTTGATAGGTACTAAGGAAATTAAATGTGTAATTTATGCCTTTATAACGCCTGATGGTGCTACTTGGATGTTTGGCCTCTGTATGTGGCCAGGCTGTGGAAAAGTCTCACACATGGGGTATCGCCATACTCAGGACGAGTAGCAGAATGTATTTTGGGGTGTAATTTTTGCTATGTACATACTATGTGTTAGATCTTCCATATTGACAACTTTGTGGAAAAAAAAAAAAGATATATAGAGATAAAGCGCTTAAATTTTCGCCGAAATTTGATTTTTTTTGGATTTCTTTTAAAACAAAGTAGAAATTTTTTTTTTCTCTCCAAAATATTCGCTCTTTTTTAACTTTTATATAGCAGAAAAAAAATGAATATGTGACTAAATACCACCAAAAGAAAGCTCTATTTGTGTGAACAAAATGATAAAAATTTCATTTGGGTACAGTGTAGCATGACTGAGTAATTGTCTTTCAAAGTGCGAGAGCACTGAAAGCTGAAAATTGGTCTGAGAAAGAAAGGGGTGTGCCCAGTATTGAGGTGGTTAAATTGAGAAAATCTACCATTTTAATAGGGTATTTTTGGAATTGATGAAAGCAAAAAGGGTCAAACAAGGCAACAAAAAGCTGGCAAAGTGGAACTAAGAAGGAAGAGCTGGAAGAACATTTAACAAATAATTGGATTAATTGGCAACCGGTCTTTAACATGATTGGGTAAGGGCATCTTAGAGTGTCAGTGTCTCAGTAGTAAAGATGGGCAAAGGTTCACCAATCTGTGAAAAGCTGTGTCTAAAAATTAATTCCAGAATAGTGTTCCTCAATGTAAAATTGCAAAGCCTTTAAATACATCATCATTTTACAGTACATCTCATCTACAGTACATGAAATTCAGTGTTGGATGCCAAGATCTTTGGGTCCTCCAAAGGCACTGCGTTAAAAATAGCCATGATTCTGTATTGGGCATCACTGCATGGGCTCAGGAATACATCCAGAAATTGCTGCTTGAACACAGTTCACTGTGCCATCCAAAAATTCATGGTAAAGCTCTGTCATGCAAAGAAGAAGCCATATCTGAACATATCCAGAAACCCTGCAGTCTTCTCTGGACCAAAGCTCATTTAAAATGGCCTTTTGCAAAGTGGAAAACCGTTCTGTGGTCGAATTGAAATTTGACGTTTTTTGGCGACCTTGAGTGCCACCGTCCTTCAGACTAAAGAGGAGAGGGATATTCTAGCTTATCAGAACTTTGTCATAAATCTGCATCTTTGATGGTATGGGGGTGCATTAGTGTGTAAGGAATGGGCAGCTTGCACATCTGGAAAGACACCACCAATGCTGAAAGATATATATCCAGGTTTTAGAGCAGCATATGCTCCCATCCAGTTGTCTTTTTAAGGGAAGGTGTATATTTTAGCAGGACAATGCTAAACCGCATGCTGCATCTATGTCAACAGCATTGCTTTGTAGTAGGAGAGTCCAGGTATTTAAACGGCCTGCCTGCAGTCCAGGCCTTTCACCAATTGAAAATATTTGGTGCATCCTGAAACACAGACAACCCAGGGCTGTTGAGCAGTTAGAGGCCTATACCAGGCAAGAAAGGGACAATATTCCTCTCCCTAAACTCCAGCAACTGGTCTCAGTTCCCGGTGTGCCAAGTGTTAAACAACGGGGTGCTACACTGTGGTAAACATGACCCCGTCCCAACTTTTTTTTTGAATTGGGGTTGTACTTTGCCAGCTTATGGTTGCCTAGTCCCAACTTTTTTGAGATCTGTTGCTGCAATTTCAAAATTACCTTATATTTTCTTAAAATTGTACATTTTCTAAATTTAAACATTTGATATGTTTTCTGCTGTGAATAAAATATGGTTTTATGAGATTTGCAAATGCATTCTGTTTTTATGTAGATTTTACACAGCGTTGTTTGGAGTTGGGGTTGTATCTGTTATGGGTAATTGACCACAGAATGTACAGCATTTAGTTTCACCTCTCTTGGGCATGCTGGCGGTGTATTGCATAGTTCTGACCTTTAAATGAAGGCACTATGATCTTGGTTTGGCTTTCGCCCAAACCAGCATGTGCTCTTATGGATTGTGATGCACAGAAATAGGGGCACTATGGTTTTGCCTCAGATAAGCATCTTGTTTTGCAGGGAGAGCTCAAAATAAAAAGCTTTTAAATGTTCACCTACAAGTAAATTTCTGGTGAGAATCATTTGATCTAAAGTCTAATTCACTTACACCGATATCGGCCATCACATTAAGATCAGTGACAGATTAAAGGGCAAGTTCACCTTTTACAGAAAAATATGTACAGCGGGACCTGGTGCGATGGGGGAGGGGGTCCAGTGTAAGTTTACCTTACAGATTTTCTGTAAAGGTGAACTTATCCTTTAAGTGTATAACATTAGTTATCTTGTTACAATGGCATCTGATCTTCATTGAGATACATTAGGCAGTGAGTAAACATGTTGTCCCTGAAGCTGATATGTTGGAAGCAGAAAAAATTGGGCATCGCAGTTTGTAGTGTATGGGGCTAGTAGCTGCAGGGTGCCCATGCTCTCCTGTGTCCACAGCCAAAAGCACCTACAATGGACACTTGAACACCAGAACTGGACAACAGAATAATAGAAGGTGACCTAGTCTGATCACATTTTATTTTACATCATGTGGATGGCTAGGTGCATGTGTGTCACTTACCTAAGAAAAGATGGCACCAAGTGTGCTTTGTGACACTTTGGGCAATGTTCTGCTGGGTAATTTGACACGTACCACCTAATATAAACATTGTTTCTGACTAAATACACCCCTTTATGGAAACAGTATTCCCTGATGGCGGTGGCCTCCTTCAACAGGATAATGCACAATGCCACACTGAAAAGTTCAAGAGTGTTATGAGGGACACCAAACGAGTTTTGAGATGTTGACTTGGGATGCGCTGGAAAAGCAAGTCAGATGCAAGCTGTGCACCACCACCTTGCAGGACTTGAAAGATCTGCTAGTAACAGCTTGGTGCCAGATACCACAATATACTTTAAAGGTCTAGTGTTGTCCATGCTGTGACAGGTCAAGTTTGTTTTTGCGGCAGAAAAGGGCACCTACTCAGTATAAGATAAGCGGTCATAAAGTTATGGCTGAGTGTATATGCTGGTGCATTGCAAAAGCAAGTGGTTTCACCTTTCCCTGTAATAGTGAAAGCTCAAGGGTATCCATAGACAAGTCACCTATAACAGGCTCCTGATTTTAGAAAGTCCTGCCCTCAAACAAGTAGAACAGTTGGCATCTGACTTCCCTCTTCGAGATTAGGCATGATCTAATTCATGAGCTTCTATTGTCAGTAGACTCACATGTGTACGCCTCTGCTCCTAGATTAGACAGCTTGGCTTCAGCTTTCTGCATTTATTTATCCATGCTCCCTGGTGGTCCTCCAACAAATTTGAGAAAACTTGTCTTTACAAAAACAAAATGGCTTCTTCTGCTCGTCTCTCCTTCTGAAAATATTTATCTAGATGTCATGTTGTTAAATCATTGCCCCAGAACAGGTATGTCAAGAATTTAGACATTACAGATCTGCATGGCATGTAGCAAAAGTAACCAGTGTGCTCTCTTACAGAACTTATTTGCATTGGCCACAGACGATGAGCCAGAAGTTCGGAAAAATGTTTGCCGGGCACTTGTAATGCTGCTTGAAGTTCGGATGGACCGCCTATTTCCTCATATGCACAATATTGTGGAGGTTAGCTTTCATTTTACTTAATTACATCATGATATTTATTTGTATGGCTGTGAATGTATTACTTTGTAAGATCTTTTATGTTTTTCACATTTATAATTTGTTTGATCTCAGTATATTAAAGCCGTATTAAACCCAAATGAAAAATGGTATTTGTTGCAGCTTACCAATCATTACATGTGGTGACTGCATCTGTTTTCTTTATTTTTGTTCTCTGTTCTTACCTGCTGATCTGGCCAGTAACACACCTGTTTTGGAGTCCCAATTGTTTTCAGTGTGTCCTAGCAGTGACTGACATTCTACACGTCTACCAAAAGTTACATAATTTGTGTTACGTTAACTGCTCATACTGTTCTTATGTGACTTACCTCCCTTGTTCTTCCTTGTGACAACAGTACATGCTGCTGAGGACGCAGGACCATGATGAAAATGTGGCGTTGGAGGCTTGTGAGTTTTGGCTGACACTTGCTGAGCAGCCGATTTGCAAAGAAGTCCTTTCGCGGCATCTTGCAAAGTAAGTGACTGAGCCCTCCTAAAATGCTATATGTTGAAGTGACTCAACCACTGGTTTCTTACGGATTTCCCCACTAAGCAGATCTTACTACTGGTGCACCTGACATTGCCCAGGTTGTGGTGCCTCACTGTTGTACAAGAGGGTTAACATTTTATGCTCGCGCTCTGTTTAACCACTTAAGGACCAGGCCTATTTTTCAGACTCTGTGTTTACAAGTTGAAACCTGTTTTTTTTTTTTTTTTTTTTTTGCTAAAAAAATTGCTTAGCGCCCCAAACAAAATGAGATAGATATAGATATCTATATCTATTTATTCTTTTTATAGCTTAGAGAATAAAATGGCAGTCGTTGCAATACTGTGTCTCACCGTATTTGCACATTAAGTAAAAAAAAAAAAAAAAACACTTTTTTGAATTAAAAAAAAATAAGACAACAGCGAAGTTAGCCCAATTTATTTTTATATTGTGAAAGATAATATTACGCCAAGTAAATTGATACCCGACATGTCACGCTTCAAAACTGCACCCGCTCGTAGAATGGCGACAAACTTTTACCCTTAAAAATCTGCATAGGCGACGTTTAAACATTTCTACAGGTTACCAGTTTTGAGTTTCTGAATAGGTCTAGGGCTAGAAATATTGCTCTCGCTCTAACGATCATGGCAATACCTCACATGTGTGGTTTGAACACTGTTTTCAAATGCGGGCGCTTTTATTCCTGTAAACATCCCTTGTAATAGAAAAAAATGACAGGACCTCTTAAATATGAGATCTGGGGTAAAAAAAAGACCTCAGATCTCATATTTACACTAAAATGCACTAATTACACTAATCTCCTTTTCAAAGCATTGGGCAGAAGTGACGCTTGACGTCGCTTCTGCCAGTCAATGCTATGGAGCAGAGTGGGGGCCATCTTCCCCTCACTCGGCAGCCAGCCAAAAACAATAGAGAACCCGATTGTCTCTGGTAAGCAGTGGAGACCACCGGAGGGGGGCTCTCCTGCCACCAATTAAAAGTTATTTTGCTGCGAATCTGCCTCAGAGACCGTTTTTATCTCAAAGCAGACCGCCCGCTGAAGAAGAGGATACCGGGGGTTATGGCAGATATCTGCTGCCATAACCCCAGTATTCCTCTTTAAACAGCTGACATATAGAGGCGGTGGATGGTCCACAAGTGGTTAATGTGAATGAATGTGTGTGGGGGGGTGGCAATTTCTTCTAATGTAAAATAGAAAAATGCGCTGGATGCATTAACTCTAGCAGCAACTCAAAGTGAAATGCACACAAATCAATATAAATAAAAAGCAAGTTGCGCTCTTAAAGTGACATTAACCAAATGTACAAACAAGAATTAAATGAAAAAATCATATTCGAAAATAAGTCCCAAAACATGAATCGTGTAACATATGTAAAGTCCTCCAGTGAACACTGAAACCTTGAAAGTTCCTCCAATGGAAAATGGACAAACAGCAAAAGTTTAATACCCAGCCACAAGTGTCTAAACTTGTGCAGCTGGTAAGCGTGCACTCTGTGTGGTGGTGGAGTCACTCTGTTCATTTCATAAAGTCACAAGATTTTCACTAAACTTTTGCTGTTTGTCCATTTTCCATTGGAGGAACTTTCAAGGTTTCAGTGTTCACTGGAGGACTTTACATAAGTTACATGACTCACGTTTTGAGACTTATTTTCTAATATGATTTTTTCATTTATTTATTTCCTGTTTGTACATTTGGTTAATGTCACTTTAAGAGCGCAGCTTACTTTTTATTTATATTTCATTTAATTCCTTCTAATGGCCTAAGCGTGTGGGAGGATCTTGGGTCGTCAGTTGATATTTGAAACTAGAGGTGTGATTTGAGATATCAACATCTAATTGAAATGGCATTTCTATTGGTACTAAGCCTTTCATATGTGCAGGGTGGATGTACATTTTAGAGAGAGACACACACATAACTTGACATTTATTTGGACTTTTTCCTTTCACTGTTTGAAGTGACCAAGAAAGTGACTTCCTAAAAATGTTTTGTATATGTTTTAGGTAATGTTTTTGTAATCTTTTCTTGATAGGTTGATACCGATCTTGGTGAATGGGATGAAATATTCAGAAATAGATATCATCTTACTAAAGGTAAGGCACCCTTCAGTATGTTTTATACAGGTGTCCCTTCTGTTTCTCACACTGTAGGCTTTGATTGTGCCATGTTTGTTTACTTTGTAGGGTGATGTAGAAGAGGATGAAGCTGTGCCTGACAGTGAGCAAGATATCCGACCTCGGTTTCACAGATCGCGAACGGTGGCCCAGGCTCATGAGGAGGATGGTATTGAGGAAGATGAGGATGATGATGATGACCTTGATGATGATGAGACGATATCAGACTGGAATATAAGTGAGTTAAAGTGCATCTAAAAGCAAAAGGTTTTTTTTATCTTAATGCATTCTCTGCATTAAAGTAAAAAAAAAAAACTCTATAGTCGCTTCCCCCAGCTCCCCCTTTAACCTCCCTGGCGGTATGATTATTTCGGATTTTAGGTGCTGAAAGCGGTACAATTATTTTGCATGGAAATTTGGCGTTTTATATTGTAGGTCTGTAAATCTTAACAATAACACACTTAAATCTGTCCAAACCAGAGTCTAGTAGATATCCCGGGTATGATAAAGTTTGAAACACAAAAACATAAATTATAATAAATAAAAATAAATAATTAAAAAAAATAGTAATAAAATAAATTTCCCCACAATTCACTATCGCTCAATTCTGCAAGTGTTCTAATTTACTATCGCTGTTTTCTAGCTGGTCTAAAGCCACTTTTGACGTAAAGGGACACTTTTTGGTTGCTATGGACAATCTCCAGTTTCCAGGCAGAAAGAACAGTGTATATCATGTAAAACTGCATGCAGGGCATGGGCCAGAGCACTGGGGACAAAAGGGATGTGAAATAATTTCATACAGTACTGTAATCTGTAAGATTACAGTACTGTATGTGTTATGATTTTGACATTTTTTTGAATTTGCCGCCAGGCTCCGCCCCCGTGCGTCGCGCCGCTCGCAGGGAACGGAGCCTGGCACGGAGAGGCTTCGGAGGAGGACGGAGCCCTCGGACACTGCGGGGGACATCGCAGGATCCCGGGGACAAGGTAAGTAACGCTGCCCCAGGATCCTGCAATGCGATCCCGAGTGTGGCTCGGGGTTACCGCTAATGGTACTGAAATTTAACCCCGAGCCACACTCGGGAAAACCGCCAGGGAGGCTACCTCTTACTCTAGTCCATTCTTAATCCAATGCTGTGCCCATCTGCTGCAGCTTCTTTTTCCTCTTCCTGAACCCACTCAGTTGCTGTCAGTCAAATCCAGTGAGGAGAGAGCAGGGAGCTGGGCCAAGCAGTGCTGTGTGTGTTTATGGATGCCATACCCATAGCATACAAATTGTTATGGGAGCACACTCGGAAGAGGAGCCGTGGAGAGCACCAGTGGGGAATCCCAAAAGAGGAGATATGAGGCCGCTCTGTGCAATATCCTTGCACAGTCTTGGCCAATGGAGGACAGGCATGCTGTGCTACCAGCGCAACCATGAACTGACCACACTGGGATGGACGTGCTCTCATACCTAGTGTGGTCAGTTTGCAATAGAAAAGCAGGCGGACTGGCAAGGTGACAAGCTATTTCACACAAGGGAAACCATGCAAAGAGAACAGGTTAAAAAGGAAAGCTAGTACATGGTACAGCAGGCACATATCAAGAATATGAAATGTTGGGGTAACAAACACTTAAGTCTTTTATCCTTTTTGTGAGTTGAGAGGCACTTAACTTTATGCTCAGTTGCTGGGCCATGTGGATAAACTATCCTTTTATGCTTGGGATGGGTGATGCCAAAAATGGAGTCACTGGTGGATTCTCAGTAATGTATAGATTTTGAGAATTTCATGTAGCACTGCAGCTTTTTTGGCCCCGGTAAGGTTTTGGGACGAACTCCCTATAACAGACCTGAAGATTATTACGTCTTAAAACCCTGCCATAGTCCACACAGTATAGCTGTAAACACAGATAATGAATTGGTGACTGATAACTTGTGTATTTTATTATACATTTTTAGCTTGAAATAAAACTTGATGTCCAAACTGGTACTATAGATTTATGTCTCCTTTTTTTTCCAGGGAAATGTTCGGCTGCAGCTCTTGATGTGCTAGCCAATGTATTTCGGGATGAACTTCTGCCACACATTTTGCCTCTGTTAAAAGAACTCCTTTTTCATCAAGAATGGGTAGTCAAGGAATCTGGAATCCTTGTTCTTGGAGCTATTGCAGAAGGTTAATATTTGCTCTTTTTCTCTTATGACCTTTTTTGAGAGTGCATGTCCTATATCCACCACCATTTACTTGCATACATCTGTGAAGTGAGTTGTTGTTTTATGCAAAAAAAAGTTCTTAATATCAGTTTATCTAAGTGAATCAATCAAATTAGTCTTTATAGCATCAGCCACCTCATCTGATTGTAAACCAAAATCTTCCAAAATGAATAGCTCTCTCGACAGAAATAATGGCTTTATTGGTTTTAGCAGCAAAAAAACAGCCTGATTAGACACAGTGGTTCCCTCTTCATGTCATCTCCTGCCTGTGACAGATGTACAGTGCTGATTTCATCGCAGTGGTCAAGAACAGGAGGGTGGTAGAACAAGGCACTCAGAACCAACTGTTATTTTGCAGTGTCTCTGCTTTACTCTCATAGTTTTACTTCCTTCACACAGTTGGTAAGCATATTGAACATTGAAATTACTAAAAACATCAAAAGTCTTCCAAATCTGCTCTTTGGAGTGGAAATATCTGTTTCCACTGCATAGTGCAGGTTTGGCAGACTTTTGATATTTGAAGTAATTTTAAAGTATCATGTTTATCAACTTTTTGAAAGAAGGTAAAGCAGCAACACTGCAAAATGAAAGTTGGTTATAAGTGACATCAGCATTCTGCACTGTGCTTTGTTGTAGTTGTTGGGTGGTCCTACTGCCCCCTGATGGCATAGAGGAGGAGATACTATCACATCTGTCACAGGCAGGAGCTGGCATAACAAGGAAGCTTACCACTCTGTCTACTTAGGCTGTTTTTGCAGCAAATTCTTTGTAGCCATTATTTCTGATGAGTGAGATTCAATTTGTGATTGGATACTACACACTGCAAGATTTGGGCTCACGATCAGATGAGGTGGCAGTTAAAGGAGTTGTAAAAGCTGAAGGTTTTATTTATCTTAATGCACCTCATGCATTAAGATAAAAAACCTTGTGTGTAGCAGCCACCCCAGCACCCCCCTAATTACTTACCTGAGCCCCATCTCTCTCCAGCAATGTCCACGAATGTCTAAGCCATCCGGGAAACTCCTCCTGATTGGCTGAGACACAGTAGCGGCGCCATGGGCTCCTGCAGCTGTCAGTCAGCCAAAAAGGGGAGAGAGGGTGCTGGGTCGGGGCTCTGTGTCTGTGACTCATCTCCAGGGCCCCCATAGGAAGCTGCTGACTGTGTGGGCACTCGATAGGAGGGAGGGGCCAGGAGCAGCAAAGAGGGACCCAAGAAGAGGAAGATCTGTGCTGCTCTGTGCAAAAACACTGCACATAGTAGGCAAGTATAACATCTTTGTTTTTTTTTGTTTTTTAAATTAGACTTTACAGTCACTTTAAGACTGATTTAGTTGATTCACTGGGATGAATTTTGATAATAAGAACTCCATCACCTTTTGGTTAGGATTTATATAACAATTTTCAACGGTTTAAGTGCTGCAAAATGTGTTTACTTTTGTTGTTTCTGGGTCTGTATATCTACCCTTTTTGCTGGCAGTCTCTTAACTCTGCCCTCTTTTTGTTTTGTTCTATGGGAAAAATATATTGGCGAGCGTTTGTCTCTTTTGCAGGTTTTAAGCATCTTCCGATTTGTTTCTGCTGAAATTTTGATATGACATGGATTTTTTCCATGATTGTTATGTTAATAGATTTTATGTATGAAAATGTTATATTTGTGCAATGTAGATATAGCAGTAATTCTTTAAATACTAATTGAACCTTTAGTTTAAATCTACTAAATATGTTCCAGATGCTTCAAAACAAAACATGTTCAATGTCTTACAGCTTATTTTACGTGCAGCGATGGTAGAAAAGCCTGTCCACTGCCAGCATCTATAGAGTGAGACCCTTGCTCTCTGTATGAAAGCAGTATACTCTCTGAGAGTTCACACACACCACGCTGGAAGGAGAACTCTGGCTTGGATGCACAAGGGGGTGTGTTGAATCTCTGCAGAGAAATTTCTACTCCCTGTCCTTCTCTACTTCAAGCTGGCAGGACACAAGATTTCCTACTCGGGCTCTGGCTATGTTGGATGGAAAATGCACTGTAAGGCCAAGGAAGCGGCCGAGATTCGAACCGTGTATGGGCAGACCGAATGTACCAAGTTGGTCGATCAACTTGGGTACAACCAGCCTGCCCTATTTACTTGTGATTATCCTGAGCAGCTAGCATAGCCACTAGCAATAGTCACTACCTTTCCCGGCGGGCACGGCCCCCATCTCCCCCCCCCCCCCCCTCCACTGGGGGAACTCAATGTCTTAGCAATAGGGATTTCCTTGTAAGCGCTATCTGTGTTGTTGGGGTATTTGTGCAGGAAAGAAACTTGCACAACCTATGGACTGCCTAAGATCTTAAATACCTTTTTTTTTTTTTTTTTTGTTTTTTTTTTGTTTTTTTTGATGCACCTGGGGTGTTTTTAGACCATTTAAACTGAAAGTTGATTTAGGGGGTTAAGCTGTAACAGGAAAGAAGCTTGCATAAACATGATCATAAAGACCATTTGACCTTTCCCCCCCCCCCTTTTACTCTATAGATGGCTTAAAAAATGGAAAGGGGGGTAAACAGCAACTTTTGTCAGGTAGTGATAAAATGTATGCTAGAATCCATGATTGTCAGTGATTGCTCATGTTTTGTGTTCCAGGTTGCATGCAGGGTATGATTCCTTACCTTCCTGAGCTGATCCCCCATCTTATTCAGTGCCTTTCTGATAAAAAGGCTCTTGTGCGTTCCATTACTTGCTGGACCCTTAGCCGCTATGCACACTGGGTAGTCAGCCAGCCCCCAGACATGTATTTAAAGCCATTAATGACAGAGCTGCTAAAACGCATTCTTGACAGCAACAAGCGCGTACAAGAAGCTGCTTGCAGGTATGCTTACGTTTGGTGTATATGTTGGTGTTTTATATCAAATGTTTTTGTTCAGAATTGCAAGAGATTAGGTATCTTATGCCTTACATTGGTGTTAATGCTTAGTAATTTCTAACACTAATGCTGTGGGGGCAATAGCAATAAGGAACTGTAGTCAATTTTTTTTTTTTTTTAAACAATCCTAAAGCTACCAATGTATTATAAAGTTCTGTACAAATGTATGTCCTTATGATGCCTGAGCGAGAAACTGTGAATTAAGCTGGAATTTGGGGACTGCCATCTGACTGCATTTAAAGTGATTGTAAAGCTTTTTTTTTTGTATTAAAGTAAACCTTTTATATTTACCTGCTCTGTACAAGAGTTTTGCACAGAGCGGCTCCAAACCCTTCTATTCTGGGGTCCCCCGCTGGAGCTTTGGGCTCCTTCTCCCTCCTGAGTGCCTCCTCAGCAAGCCACATTCTATGGATGGAACTCGTGTGGGCTTGCTTCTGAACTAGTCTGTGTGTCCATTGACGTGCGCAGCTCAGCCCTGCTCCCTCCTCACAGGTTTTGAATGACAGTAGCAGGAGCCAATGGCTCCTGTTGCTGTCTCTGAGCCTGTGAGAGGAGAGCAGTGCTGCAGCTCTTGGACAGAGCACTGGATCGAGATCAGGCTCAGGTAAGTACTTAGGGGGTCTGGGGGTAGCTGAACATAAAAGGTTGTTGCTTTTGTTTTTACCTTAATGCAGAGGATGCATTAAAGGAGTTGTAAAGGCTGAAGGTTTTTTATCTTAATGCATTCAGGAGCAGCAAAGAGGGACCCGAGAAGAGGAGGATTTGGGCTGCTCTGTGCAAATCCGCTGCATAGAGCAGGTAAGTATAACATATTTCTTATTTTTATTGAAAAAAAACAAGACCTTACTTTAAGGGAAAGAAAACTCCTGCCTTTTAGATCCATTTTGAAGTGGAACGTTGGGCTCCAAAATAAAATGGTTGGACCAGACAGGCTTTGTCTCTTCTGTATTAAAGCTACTTACTGGTTTGTCTGCCCTTGTACAGTGAGCTGCGCAAGCACAGCTCAGTGCACAAATTCAGCAATACCGAATCTGACGTAACTCCCACACATGCGCGTGAGTTATGTCATCTCAGCCTGGCTAATGATAGCGGCCGGCAATCAATACCCAAAACTGGAAGCCAGAAGATGGCAGTGGCCAGCAGGGAGTTCTGGGCAATGGCGCATCGCTGGATTGGAGGTGAGTACTTCGGCTTTAAAGTGATTGTAAATGTTTGTGGTTTTTTTTAAACCACAAACATGTAATACTTACCTGCTCTGTGCAAGGGTTTTGCACAGAGCAGCCCCAATCCTCCTTTTCTGGGGTGCCCCGGCAGCACTCCTGGCTCCTTCTCCATCGGGTGCCCCCTTGGAGAGACACTTTCCATTGGGGCACCCATGCAGGCGCGCTCCCGAGTCCTGCTGCGTCCATTGGCACAGACAGCAGGACTTGGGTCCCGTCCCCTGCTCCCGTGTCACTGGGTTTGATTGACAGCAGCCTGGGCCAATGGCTCCTGCAGCTATCAATCTATCCAATGAGAATGGAGCCAGTGGCTGGAGTCGCTGGGCTCCTGTATATCGCTGTAACGGATTGGGCCAGGTAAGAAGGGGGGCCCTCTGTGGGCAGTTGCAGTAGAGAAGGCTTTCACCCTAATGCATAGAATGCATTAAGGTGAAAAACCTTGAGGCTTTACATCCCCTTTAAGACTCCCAGGCTTTAATACTTTTTGAGTCACTAACCTGGAACAACCATACAAATTAGGAGTTTCAGCTTCAGTTGCTGCATGCTTGTTCTAGGCCTGTGAATCATAAACTATTTGAAGTCTAACAGTGAAAAAAAATTTCAGTACATGAGTGTTCAACTAACTAGATGAAGCAAAAGACGAGTGCTAGATGTAAAGTAGCACCTGATGTTTATGTATACAAAGCTTACTCCTTGTTATAATTTTTCTGATGTGTTTGGCTAAATGTCATTCATTTTTGTATTCCTTTAGTGCCTTTGCTACTTTAGAAGAGGAAGCTTGTACTGAGCTTGTTCCCTACTTAGCTTACATTCTGGATACATTGGTCTTTGCTTTCAGTAAATACCAGCACAAAAACCTTCTCATCCTTTATGATGCTATAGGAACGTTAGCGGATTCAGTTGGACATCACCTAAATAAGGCAGTGAGTACATAAAGTTCCTCCTGTCGGTTTTTGTACTGGCTGTTGGCTTTTTCATATACAAAGACATTTTGTAAAAACTTTTAAGAATTGGTGGTTTTGACATATCAAGTTTTATATAACAGTGCAATAAATTTTAAGTCTGGGCATCAGAAATTTCTATAGTATGATGCTGAATCATCACTAGGAAGTCTGTTTACCATTGTTGATTATTTGGCATGTCTACATTTTGGCTAAAGTGGTCTTAAACATATAGAGATACCTTTTGTCAAGAGACCTTTAAGCCTAATATAGTTTAAAGTGATTCTAAACCTCTCATAAAAATGAACAAAGCATATCCTTCTATAGTCTGTACTTGCCCCAAGTGTCTTTTCTCTTTGAGTTCTCTTCCCTTTAACTACATTAATAACTACCTCTCCCTCTCCCCTCCTTCTTGATACACAGTAGCTGACAGCTTTAACTCTGTATGTTTCCCTATCAGTGTGTAGAGGCAGGTGTGTCCATACCCTCACTCAGGTTTCACTGAGCTCTGTGCGCTAGCTCTGCAGTATATGATGTCAGATCCTTGCCCCTTTCTACTACTGAGAAGTAGCCTTTTATATGTGTGTTTTAGGAGGATGTAGATGAGAGAGCTCCAGATAAACAGGTACACTTTTATGTTGGAGGATTTGTTTTAGCCTATCGCCATTTGAAGCTAGTCACTTCAGTGGGCGCATGTAAGGGTTCGCAACTACTATACCTCTTCTGCCAGTCATTGCATCCAGGTACAAAATGCCTGCACATATAAACTGATCTTTATAGTTATCAAGATTTGCTTTTCTTCTATTTAATGGATATAATGATAGAAAATTTTGTAACAACCTGCTCACCCATCATATGTTCATCTAGGGATATATCTTGGTTGCATGATCTTTGTGCACTTCCATTTAGTAGATGCAAATGTTCCAAAATAAATCGGCACCACAAAGGAAGATAAAATCCAATCTTAATATAAAATGGATTTGATCTTGATGCAGTTAGCCATTAATACTACTTTCTTTAATTTGTATTGCAGGACTAATCTTGATTTTCTAGCTTGTTTGAACACTGATAAAACTATTTTACATATTTGAATCATTACAATTGTATTTAATAGAGTGAAGCAGATTGGATATTGCCTAATTTAATCATTTACTTTTGTCAGGAATATATTCAGATGCTGATGCCTCCACTTATTCAAAAATGGAATGTTTTAAAGGATGAAGACAAGGATCTTTTCCCTTTACTTGAGGTAAGTCCTTTTGTGCGTGATGACATAGGAGAGGGATTTTTTTTTTTGGTTATTTCAAGAATGTCATGTGTAAGGCTGACCTAATTTATTGGTACCTGTGTACCTAATTTTTTAAGCATTTTATGGTTTTATGTACGTGTCTCAAGTCTCGAACATCAAGGAGAACAGTGATATCTAAAGAGGTTGTATAGTGGGGCTTTTCTTTTTTTATTTAAATATATATAGAAGAAAATGACTAAGGGATTTTCAGGCTGGGTTCACACTGGGGCGATGTTACACGTGATTCACACTGTAGTGCAAATCACATGCAATGTCTGTGCGATGCAAATTCAGCCATACAGATTGTATGGCTAAATTTGCATCGCATTCGGACCAAAGTCGTAAAGGACCCTTTTTTTGGTCCGTACCAGAATCGGATACGATTCATGTCCGAATTGACAGTTCGCACTGCGATGTGCAAACCGATCCTAGGGGTGTCATTAACTTTGTATTGACACTCCCAGCGGTTCACATATGGCAGTGTGAACTGCCTGTGAGTCCTATGCGATGCGGGAACCCGTGCTGGATTTGCACGGGTTCTCGCACCGCATATGTGTGAACCGAGCCTTTAAAGTGGTTAAGCCACTATCTCATCTTTATATCATCCCCTCTGTCAGATAAAAAGCTGCATCCTAGTGCCTGTGCTTTATTAAAAAAAAAAAAACTTGGGATGGTGTTCGCCAGATAAACATGTCCAGTGGTTGGGAACAGTGCGAAGCTTGATTTATCGGACCATATTACAGTCTTCCATTGATCGATAGTCCACAATTTATGAGTGTTACACTACACTCTCCTCTTCTGAGCATTAATATCGGTCACTAGTGGTTTGGCAATTGCAGTCACTTTTGCACTTTTCTTATTCCGGGTCACAATCCTGCGCAATGTCCTTTTTTGTCTTTCAGTTAGTTGACCATGTCGACTGCGCTTATGCTTATCAGATGACATATTCCTGGAAACTGTATATGCCATCATAACCTTTTGATACTGTGCCGCCGCAAATTGGCAACTTCAGTCAGAAGCAACAGCTAAGAGGGCACCAACAATTTGCCCTCATACTCGGTAAGCTCTGACATGACTCTCTGTACTCCTAGCCGCAACGAAAGTGAGGCTTCTCACCTGTTAGCTAGGTGTCTCCTCACACAGTGGAAGCAAAAGAATGTTACATTACTTCTGCTTTCAATGCAAAACTTGTCACTTTCACACCTGCAAATCATGCAGTGTTTCCATATTTTTTTCCAACCCCTGTATGTGATCCACCCTAAACACGCCAGTGGAAATAAACACCTGGAAGAGCACCTCAAACCCACTGACATGGTACACAGTCCTACTCAGACTCCTAGCAGATGAGCCTTGGCCTCAAAAGCACAGACCCACCTTCCTTGCGCAAGGCCCCTATTCCACCCTGCTTCTCAATGCGTGTCTTTAACGTGGTTGCTGAAACCCAGGTCTTGAAGTATAGAACTTATAGAATAGGATCTCTGATTTCCAACTTTCTCTGTAAGAAAATCTACCCCCCCACAAGATCTATAAAAAATATGCAGCGCTAAAACGTTATAATAAAAAAAAGTCCATATACATTTCAATACATTAGTATTGAGACTACTGGATCAATATAGAAATTAAACAGAACCCAACACCGGCCAATGTGATATAACACAACACTTGGCACCAAGGTGATCAACCCAAGCTGCTTACAAAATATAAGGGACCCTCAAGTAATAGTGGTCACAAAAGGTCAAAGTTATGCAGATCTCACAAACACTCCAGTGGCACCGATGTTTCAAGGGTTAAATGATTTAATAGCTGGCACAGATCCAAGGCATATGGACATATTCTCAGTGAAATAAAAAAGCCTCCATAGTGTAGTATGTACGAATAAAATCAATTGTATATTAAAGTAATCCACTCATTTATCAAGGTGTAACACTTTGTTTCAAACCAAAAAGATGGCCGCGGCATCCAAAGTGAGGACGCCATACATCGTAGGTCCTGCATACCTTGCCTGGTGTGAAGACAGAAATCTGAGTTCCAGGGAATACTCTGTATTCTGGCATTTCTGCAATCTGGTCTTGACCAGTATCTGGCCTAAGGTAACCCTTAAAGTGGACCACCTCTAACGGAAAATGTACCCAGTGAAAAAAGTGTTTGCACAAAAAATGGGCTGTTCCTGTGGTTGATCCTGCCATCTTTGTCTTAAACATCTCATTGTACTTCTTTGTGTTCCTTTTGCCAGAAAATTTTAGACGCTTTTAGAAACTCTAACCTGCCAGGCCCAGCCCTGTAATCAATTCCTGCTACCAGTTCTGTGTGTAAAACTGTAGCTAATTGGACTGGGAGAATGAATAACCAACATCACGTTGTTTGGGATTGTGCAGTTGCCAACACTGCCTTCTGCTTGTCTTTTCTGTGTTTCTGTGCCCTGCAGCACGTCATGAGACAAAAATTGAGAATGGTTCTAATCTCCTTTTTATATGTGCAGATTTCTTTTGCTCAGGCTTGGAAGCTACCTGTAAAAGGTAAAAACCTCTAAAAGTGTACTTTTCCAGGAAAGATGCCTGTTTGATGATTCAATTGACCAATTCATAAAAGGTCACAGGTGTGAAAGTTTTATTTCCCCAGGAGACCAATCCTTGCTCCTCTAAATGCTGAGCGCCTCCATGCTCTACCTAGTCTTCAACTTTACCTAAGTTCAGACCTTACTTTTGACACATGGCTTGGCCCACTAAGGCTACCCCTTCTTAAAGGCAGTTGTGGTACCAGTACAGCCACAGAAAAGGTTCCACTCAAACTTGTTCACGGTGCCAAAACTCAATGGTCTTGAACTTCCCCCAATGAATTCCTACACATTCCAATGTTTCGTTTGGAATCTGCAAGGTCATAAATTGCTGCGAATATGCAAGATGCTTGCTTACAAATTTCCATTTACCCATCTCATCAGTGCTTCCTATGCTTTGCACTGGCAGTAACCACTTCCAGTTTGTTGCATTGTATTTCGCCCTGTTTTCTTTCCCCAGGGTGTTCACCAGAATCTTAGCACTTTTTCCTGCTCGACAAGGTAAAGATGACAGACTAACTAGAGATGACCTTATCCTGAAGGATTCACCTACATTACAACTCTCATCAAATGTCCAAAAATCACCTTTAACAAATCTGCTCCCCAGCCCTCCCTGCACCCCCTATACTTGGGTCTAATCCTGAAAATATCTCTGGCAAAGGTCTTTCTCCCAGAAGAAAAAGTTCTCGAAGAGCTCAAAAAAAATTCCACAGTGAGTTCTGGGCCTAATGGTGGCCTTCTTTGAGACAGTATCTTTCACGTAATTCCTTTCAAGTATTCTCCAACTAATTATTCTATTGAAGTGGAAAAAGCCATCTTTCTTTAGATCTCCCCATGCTTCTAACAGCCCAAGCAAGAAAGTCCTTGTCCCTCCTGGTGGATCACTACTGCAATTCTGAACAGTAGGAAAATCTTTCTTTCCTCACAGACGAAATAGGGCAAGAGAGGAAGACAGTGATTTTTCTGGCACAAAATCGGCCCTGGGCAACCTGTTACACAAACTTAGACTTCTGACAGAAGACCCTTGGCCTCTTCCCAAGAGGGCCAGATCTGTTATCCCATGGCCCTCCTATTCCTGTTAACCCAGTTGTAAAAGAATAGTAGGATTTGAGTTTGTTTTTTCTTGCCTTGCTGAAAGCTACTTTCAAGAAGATTTATTATCATACCTATAAATCTAGCATCACCTAGAGCAGGCGTAGTCTATTGAATCTTAGAGATTACTCTGTGTCACATTCTTGCCTTCTTACAAACAGGTCTTTACCAGAATATGGCTCTTGACATCCTGAAAGGACAGGTATCCTCATTTTGCATTTTTTTCAAAGGCCTTTGCATATCCTTGTTAAAACTTTCATCTATGGTGTTTCTCATGTCAGGCCCCCTTTACAGCACCCACTGCCTCCCTTGGACCTTAATTTGATTCTCTTTGACTTGCCCTTTGAACCCATCAGGGATATTCCCTTGCAGATTCTTGGTCACTATAACGTCTTTCAGGCGTGTTCCTGAATTGGGGGGCCCTTTCCTGTAAAGAGTCTTTCCTCATACTTGCGTACAATCTAATTGTCTTTTTGGACCATGTTGTCCCTGGTGTGACTCCCCCCCCCCCCCCTCCCCTGTGGTAACTCCACATGCTGGGGTTGTCTCCATTACCATGGCTTCAGTCTGGCACTCCAGAACAGAGGGTTCCCTTCACAATGAGGGAGCCTGTCTTGAGACGGCTTCCTATGTTGGAATCCGTTGGACATGTTGCATGTTGGCATCAGTCAGTTATCTCGAGACTTTAGTGCGCTCAGCCCAAGATGACATCGGCTGGCTTGATTTATTTTTGATCATATGAAATAAGATAGCAGCAATGAGATGAGCTTCAGATGGAAATTGATCTGTGCTAGAGTGTACTGGTACCTAACATTTTATACAAAAGCAGGAACATTTAAATCCATTATTATTTATGATACTGGTGAATTCTTCATTCAAATAATATGAACTTGCAGTAGGTATCGTATAACGCTTATCCCATAAAATTTCAATAACTTGATAGTACAATGTAAACCTTTGTACCCTTATCTTGACACTGAGCAGTTATAATTGGGTAACCCGCTTATCCCTAAAAAGGTAATATTACTGAGATTCACTTTGTTTTGCCTGAAGGCGAACTAATCTTCTGTATCGTAATCCATGATTGCATGGTGAATTTGCCAGGGGATTTCTCTGGCCAATTTTTTCCAAGTTAAGGAACCTCTCTTACAAAGCGGTACTAAACCAAAAATGTAATACATACCAATCATTAGATACAGTGGCTGCATTCTTTTTCTGTAGGCTTTTTCCCTGTTTTCTTCTGGTGATCTGGTCAGTAAAATACTCCCTGTATTAGAATACCCCTCTGGATGAAGGAGCACAGGGGGGCACTATTAGACAGGGAGGGGGAGTGTTAAATGTACTAGCAGATTTAGATACACTAACAAATTGAAGCCAAACTCCAGCTCACACTGCAGTTACACAAGTGGTTACAGCAACAGTTTGTCAGTGGTATATGGTTTGTCTCATCCCTGTAATTGCTACATCAGCAAGCTTGTTCTTTTCAAAAACAGACTTACTGGCTGGATCACCAGGTGAAAATAAAGGAAAGAGCCTAAAAGAAAAAATGCAGCCACCACATCTAAGAATTGGTAAGCTGCAATATGATGTTTGCTTTTGGGTTTAATACTTTATGGCTCATTCTACCAGATCTGTTAGCATGCCTTGGGCATTTAGAAATCACGCTTTTGTTGCACAGCTTTGTAATGCATTTACCTAATTGTTTATGCATACTTTTGCTAAGTTTTACTGAGTGGATTTTTGGCCCTTGTTTAACCACTTCAATACCAGGCACTTCCATTACCACTTGATCACAGCTGATCAAGTGGTAAGAAGCCTCTGTCAGTGGCTCCATACCACAATCGGAGTTGCGTTGTGTCAGACTTGCATACAGCACCTCCAATCGCGTGCTGCACGCCCCCCAGCTTGTTATCCTGATCATGTCATATGACGTCCTTTCAGGATAGCTAAACCACTTTGCTGCCGTCATATTGCTATATGGCGGGCGGCAAGTGGTTAAGCTTGGTTTTGGCCTTGGTTGGCCTTTGCTTTGAGGGTGTGTTGGCTGTTTTTTTTTTTTTGTTTTTTTTTTTGTTTTTTTTTTTTTGTTTTTTTCCTTATAGCTATTCCTCCCCGATTGCTTGCTACAAAACACACATGGTGGAAAGGGGTTATTTGAGGAAGTGTTAAAAGCTTTGAGGGGCTTTGCCAGTGTCCAATCACCCAAAGGTGCAGCATGTAACCCATCCATTATGATTTGAAGACCTGTGTCCTGTACTGTACGCTATATAAAGGATTTTACCTGTATGTAAAATGTACAATTTTATTTAACTATCAGCGTGTTTTGAAAAGAGAAAAAGAACCATTATCAAATTCTTATTTAACCACTTGCCGCCCGTCATATAGCAGAATGACGGCGGCAAAGTGGTTTCAATAACCTGACTGGACGTCATATGACGTCCGCAGGTTATTGGGCCGCTGCGCGCCCCCGGGGGCGCGCATCGCGGCGATCGTTGTTGCTGTGTGTCAGTCTGAAACCCCGCAGCACCGATCTAGGTAAAAAGTCTGACGGAGACTCTTTACCACGTGATCAGCCGTGTCCAATCACGGCTGATCACGATGTAAATAGGAAGAGTCGGTGATCGGCTTTTCCTCACTCGCGTCTGACAGATACCAGTAGAGGAGAGCCGATCGGCTGCTCTCCTGACAGCGGGGGGTCTGTGCTGATTGTTTATCAGCACAGCCCCCCCTCGGATCCTACCCAGGACCACCAGGGAAGACGCCCAGGACCACCAGGGAAATCGGCTACACTGGACCACCAGGTATGCCCCCTAGAACCCCAGGAAAATACTAATCAGTGCAAAGGCAGCTGCCAATCAATGCCCAGGCAACTGCCAATCAGTGCCCACTCCAATGCCTACCACTGCCAGTGCCACCAGGGATGCCCATCAGTGCCGCGTATCAGTGCCCATCGGTGCCGCCTATCAGTGCCACCCATAAGAACCCATCTTTGCAGCCTTTCAGTGCCCATCAGTGCCACCCATGAGTGCCCATCAGTGTCACCTATCAGTGCCACCCATGAGTGCCCATCAGTGCTGCCTATCAATGCCCATCAGTGCTGCATATCAGTGCCGCATATCAGTACACATCGTCAGTGCCCGCACATTGGTGCCACCTCTTCGCTGCCACCTTATCAGTGCCTGTCAGTGCCACCTTATCAGTGCCAATCAGTGAAAGAGAAAACTTACTTATTTACAAAATTTTTAAACAGAAACAAAAGCAAAACTTATTTTTTTTCAAAATTTTCGGTCTTTATTTGTTTCACAAAAAATAAAAACCGCAGAAGTGATCAAATACCACCAAAAGAAAAACAAAATGATAAAAATTTAGTTTGGGTACAGTGTAGCATGACCGCGCAATTGTCATTCAAACTGCGACAGCGCTGAAAGCTGAAAATTGGTCTGGGCAGGAAGGTGTATAAGTGCCCTGTATTGAAGTGGTTAAATATTTATTTTCAGTCTTTAGCACTGCTCTAGGTGAGTTAATCTAAACTATATATTTCTTTCTGAATTCTCTAAATATGGAGCATTGTAGTCCCAATTCATTTTAAGACTAAAGTGCAAACCACCTAATAGACATATGCCTACAGACCTGTGATTCTTAACCTGTTCCCGCCAGCTGTATGCATCTATATGGCCTCTGGGCAGGTGGGCTTTAACACTAAACGGCAACATAGTGGTCCCAAGATGGGGTTTCCTCTGCTGAGAGTGTGCTCCCAGCACAGTAGCTAAATTGTCATGGAAAGCTCTTGAAACATATTTGCGAT
The DNA here is from genome assembly GCF_042186555.1 of Aquarana catesbeiana. NCBI lineage: Eukaryota > Metazoa > Chordata > Amphibia > Anura > Ranidae > Aquarana > Aquarana catesbeiana. Next base: position 141,043,781 of record NC_133324.1, on the reverse strand, counting down.
TGAGAGCTTTGGGATAGTGATAGCCTAACAGCTAACATGATCAGAATGCCCACCTCCCAGTGTTTAGATTCTCTTAAAGAGTAAGGGGGCCGGCGGTGGATAGGGCTTAATCATGGATATTTCACAAGTAAGCAAAGAATGAAATCCTAGGTGAATAAGAGAATAATTAAAAAAAAACAAAAAACAAACTGAGGGGGTATAGCGGTTTAGTTTTCCCACTGTTAATGTGTGTATAATGTGTATACTGTTTAAAACTGGACAATTGTAGTGTGCCCCTATTTATCATTTTGGCTACAAATTCTACAAAGAAATAGTCTTGTCAAAAAAAAATTGTACTTGTTTAATTGGTTTAGTCTGAGAATTTACTTGCCATTTTGGGATCATATTGAAAGACACAGTGTAAGACGAAAAAAAAGTTGGCATGGTCACTAAAAATAGATGTGTTTTGGGACTACAAAACCCACAATGCAGAGATCTGAGTATACATATCAAGGAAACTCATAACACAATAAGCGTTATCATAATTCCAGACTGCAAATGTTGTTACGTATGTTCCATCGTGCCAATACTGAACAATGTCATTACTCGTCATCCCTCTCCTGGAATCGTGCACTGAAGGTCACCTTGTGTAAGTCAACACTTCCTGCTTTTTTGGGTTAATTTTGCCACTTCAAGGCACCTTAGCCACCAGTTTCTTTTCAGGTATCGATTTACTGGCATTTTTCTGGCTTTTAGGGGCATTTTTTATAAAGCTTTTTTTTTTGCAGCTTTTACAAGCTTTTTTTAAAGCATTTTTACAGCTTCAGATGTTTTTGTTTAGACAATAGAAAGCACTAGGGGGCGGAGAGGGAGAGCAAATTAGGGCTGGAGAGCTGCTATTTGAGCAGAAAACGCTTGTAAAACGCTCAAGTCAGGAGTTTTGATTGAAGTATATGGGACCAATTTTTGTAATTTGCCAAAAAAAAGGCTCATTTACTTTTTTGAGCTTCAGGCGACAGAACACTCAGTTTTGAACAGGGGCCATCGAAGTGAATGGGATTTGACGTGTTGAGCGTTTTTTTAATGCTTCAAGCAGAAAATCACTCAGGTGGGAACGGAGCCTTAGGGAATCTTCCAGTTCATCTTCAGCAGTTATTGCGAAGGCGCTTTGTATTTATAGAAAAAAAAAAAGATGTTCTTATCTGCTCTGTGCAACGATCTTGCACAGAATGGTCCCTTACCTCCTCTGAGAGTCCCCTCTCGGCTCTGCCTGCTCCTCGTCCAAGTGCCCCCCTAGCAAGCTGTGTGCTATGGGGGGCGGACGCGCTCCTGATCCAGGCTGTGTGTTTCCATAGATATGCAGGGCTCTGCCGTGGGTCCTGCTCCCTCCTTACAGGTTTTGACGGACAGCAGCAGGAACCTATGGCTCTCGTTGCTTTCAGTATAGCCTGTGAATCCAGGAAGAAGGATGAGAAGAGCTGCAGCTCGGCACAGCTCTGTATCGAAAGAGGACGCTGAAAAGTGTTAGAGATGGAGGAAATGCATTATGGTAATCAGTTTAGGCCTTTGCAGGTCTGAGGGATTTAATGAAGGGTCTTCTCCTCAAAGCAAATTCATCAAGCTGTTCTTCAGGGATGATTGAGTGCACACACAACCTAAGAAAGCTGTGCCTGTGTCCTCTATTCTAGACTGTTGTGCCCAAATTCTCCACAAGTTGAGTGCCAACTGTCGCGTTACATCGCTGCGATTTGCCAGAAATAGGAGCGTCCCAACCGGTGTGAAACCGACTTTGCAAGCTGCACCGATTTCCAAAAGTAGTTCCTGCACTACTTTTGTTGACTTCGGGGGCGATTTCAGTAGACCTCTGTGCATGAACCCGCACAGATGTCTTTCAAGTCGCCCCTGAAGTCAGACTGAAATGCAGCTTTGAAAGCGTGCAAGTTCAAATGAACTTGCATGCTTTCAAATCCGTGTTCAGTGTGAAAGAGGGCTTAGTCTACTTTGACGCCAGCTGGCCTAATTTATTAAGCATTTGAAATGGCACAGCTGCAGTGACATAAGCTTCAGATAGAAATGGCTCTGCTCAATGGTTCTCAAGCCTACATTTATACAAACAAGAGCAGATATATACTACAGCTCTTATTTTTGTATACATACCGCAATCTATATTTGGTAACTTCCCATAGTCTTCCTCTATATGGTATAGAAACCATATTAGACAAAAACATTCCTCCCATCAGCCAAACTTCTCTCCTTTCTACTGATGATGGTGAAAATATAATCTTGCGTATAGGCTGAATAGATATCCTAACCACTTTAAAAATAGAGATGGGGGGGAGAGGGACCTTTATCTAACAAAAATACATGTGCAAAGTTAAAATGGAGTTTACAGATTTAAAGATGACATCTTTAGATTAGTAACCAAATTAAATCTGAAGGCTAAAACCATTGTCAAAAGAGCTACAAGTGCTAGTAATTCTGAACATCGCACAGCTTTCACATCCAAAAAGGATTGAGTTCTCCCTGCAGCAAGACAAGTAGTCTGGTCCCTACTTTTGAACTGTCTACCCTAAGGACAATGCATTGAAATCTGGCTCTCCTCACCAGTTAGTCTTTGCGCCGAAATAAGAGGTTTTGCACACCTGTGTGCACCTTGTTTCCTGTGTACCAGGCAGAAATCAATAGAGTAGGTCGAGCATGCTGGGTTCCTCCTGAAGGGGATAAAGTAAAATGGGATGCCTTAATTGGACCTGATCACCTAGGACAGGGGTAGGCAAGCTTGGCCCTCCAGCTGTGGTGAAACTACAAATCCCATCATGCCTCTGCCTCTAGGAGTCATGCCTGTGATTGTTAGGGACTTGCAATGTCTAATGGGACTTGTAGTTTCAAAATAGCTGGAGGGCCGAGGTTGCCTACCAAGACCTAGGAGTACAAGTCCTCTTTGGAGGATCTGCAGCACCGCCTTGAGGTCGTTTCTCCAGAGATCTTACCTGATTCTGCCCTTAATCAGGCAATTCTTAGCAGTGAGGCTAGGTGTCCTGTTCTATTCTGTGTTCCCCAGCTATAGGTGTGTCACTGGACTGGGGAAAAGTAAGGCAATTGTTAGACATATGTTCTGTGTTATGGGTAGGCAGGCCCTGCTGAACTCTCCAGAAACTCCTTCTGGTGTTAAGCTGGGTACACGTAAATCAAAATTTGGCTGATTCAGCAGAGATGGTAGATTTACTCCTGTCAAACTGGACTGCTAGAAAACGTTCATTTGATCAGCCAATCATTGGAGTCCCCACCATCAGAATACAATACCTGAACAAAAAAAAAACTATACATGTGTACTCCGCTTTAGAGTAGATGTTTTATTGTTAATAGATAACTTTCATCCCTGCCTATCCTTATGGCGGTGTCTCCCGTGCATTCTACCCCTTTCAGTTGATGGACTTTGAGGCTGTACCCTTGAGTTCTCTACTAGGCTCAAGGATCACCTTACAACCCTTAATTGGCTATTGTGCTGTGATGCTTCTCAATATTCTTGGATATTTTGCTTAGCGAGATTGGTTGTCTGGGTAGGCAACCTTCTAATCATTAAGTTTTGTTTATCGTGTCTCTTCTTTTGGACCCAGTTTTCTTTGCATTTCCTTGTGGGGACCGGTTTTCCTGGGGATTGACCCAGTGTTTTTCTTCAGTTGTCCATATTGTGTTGTGGGTTTGTTCTTTCCCAATAAGGTTGTCTTGCTTTTATACCTGCTTGATTTGATTTTTGGTTTCTGTCTCTTGCTGGTTCAGGCTCAGTGTTCCTTCATTCCCAGCTGGTGGTGATTTCCTCTGTCCTGGTCTTGAACATCAGGATGATCCTCTGTGTTCTCCTGGTCATTAGTAGCTTCCCCTATATTACAGGGTTGTACTCATCTAGGTCAGATTTAAAGTGGAGTTCCACCCAGAAATTGAACTTCCACTTTTTGGACCCCCCCACCGGTGTCACATTTGGCATTTTTCAGGGTGGAGGAGGGAGCAAGATACCTGTCTAATACAGGTATTTGCTTCCACTTTCTGGCATAGATAACCGGGGCGCTTTTGGTGACCAACGCCACTTCCGGCGCCTACACTGTCCTCCCCCGCTGTATTCTGGGAGACATACAGGTCCCAGAACACAGCAGGGACCAGAGAGGATGAGCAGCGCGATTCGCGCATGCGCAGTAGGGAACCAGGAAGTTAAGCCGCATGGCTTCACTTCCTTATTCCCTTACCGAGGACGGCGGCTGCAGCAGCTGAGAGCCGACGGACGGATCGGCTTCGGTTGCCGACATTGCGGACTCCCTGGACAGGTGAGTGTCCATATATTAAAAGTCAGCAGCTGCAGTATTTGTAACTGCTGGCTTTTAATATTTTTTTTTCGGCGGACCTCCGCTTTAAAGTAGAACTATAAACAAATCTTTTTTTTTTTTTTTTTTTTTTTTTTTTTTTTTTAATTTTTTGGCTGGAGCAAGGGAGGGCCTATCAGATTTTTTTTTTTTTTTTTGCCAGCGGTGTCCCGTTGCAGATATTTCCCGTCACTTCTTGTCCGATAGCCAAACAGGAAGTGATGAAATCTCTGCAAATTAAGGGCATTCATTTGGGAACCCCCAGGTCACCAAAACTAATGACCCCATTGGAAGATTTCCCTTCTATTACTTTTCTGGCGACACCCCAAAATTTGGGATTTTCTTTTACTTTCAATAATAATGGCAAATAAAATAGAGGATGAGTCTCCTTAACAGGGGCACAAACAGCAATAAGAACTGACGTGTTCTAATCCCTCTGCACTCTATCCAAAATTAAAAACATTTTTTTGCCTTACTTTAGATGTTGGTCCTTTTTTAGGTGCATTGCAGACAGTCCCTGTTTCAGGGTGGCTTGTTTCTCTTTCAGCATCCTGTGGAGTCACCCTTGCATGCAGAGACTAGTTATGTCTCTTTACACTGTGTACATCAACCGAAGCAGACTGGCTTAAAGGGGTTGTAAACTTTTGTGGTTTTTCACCTTAATGCATCCTATGCATTAAAGTGAAAAAACACCTGGCAGTGACCAGCCCCCGGCACCCCGTTTTACTTACCTGAGCCCTGGAACTTGACCCGGAGGGGACACGCTGTCTCTCTGCCTGGGGTTCTCGGCTCTTGATTAGATAGATTGATAGGGCAGCCATTAGCTCCTGCTGCTGTCAATCAAATCCAATGACCGGGCGGCGGGGCCGAGTCATACATTCGGCGGCTATGGACGCTGAATGCTGAACTCGGGAGCGCGCCAGCAAGGTAACCCCCTCGGGAAAGCGCTTCTCCTAGGTGGTTACCAAATGTGGGTAGGAGCAGTGAGAGCTGCCGGCGGACCCCAAAACGATCTGCACAGTGGAGGTAAGTATGATATGTATGTTATTTTAAAAAAATATATTATGTTTAGCTAACAAATACTGTTGGACTTAAGTATTGTCCATTGTGTGTAATATGTTGGGAAAGTTGTGACTTCTAAATCTTTTCACCTGAAAAAAGACATAAAGCCGTTAATATACTCACAATACTATGGGCTCCTACACAAAAAATAATCTTGAGTATGTATTTTTCATTATGTTTCAGTGCCTATCTTCCGTTGCTACTGCACTTCAGTCTGGTTTCTTACCATACTGTGAACCTGTATACCAGCGTTGTGTAAACTTGGTACAAAAGACTCTTCAGCAAGCGATGGTAATGTTTAATTAACATAAGTCTACACAATAGTATAGTAAAAGGCTGTCTGTCTTTGTTTTACATTTAGCTCATGTCATATCCGCTTCACAAATGTTTTTAGGCTTGCAATTATTTAAATGAGAGAGGCCAGTAAAATAACATTAATGCAGACGAGACCCTTTACTTGAGTTTAAAAAATATGTTGCAGTTCGGGCATATGTTTGACATGGTGTTTTCTTGCTAGCGTTCTCAGATGCCCATCACTATTTATGCTACAACCTGAAAGACATTTTAGACAATGGTGTACAGGAGGTCCCTGAGTTACGAACCTCCGACTTGCGAACGACTCCTACTTACGAACGGGAGGCGGCGTGACGTTCTGTGCATGCCTGGCAACTTTTCGATGGCAGGCACATTGGAAAACAGTGGAAAACGATGTCTGCGAATGCGCGGCTACTTGACAGAACATTGGAAGACTACGTCTCTGCCGTTCTGCGCATGCGCTTCCGACTTACAAACAAATCCGACTTGAGAACAAACAGGCAGTTCGTAACTTGGGGACTGCCTGTACACACATAGTTGTCTAAAATCATACAAAGCGATACATCCAATCATATGGTAACGGCTTGATGAAGGCTGTGTTCTATTGCAGCATAATGGTGTCCTGCCCTTGACCTCCACCCTACTGAACATCTTTGTAATGATTGGAATGCTGATTGCAACCTAGGTTTTTTCCAACATCAGTACAATGGTTTGGTTTTTTTTTTTTTTTTTGAATGGCCACAAATTCACACAGACACACACTAAAATCTTCATGAAAGAAGAGTGGAGATGGGTAAAAATGCAAAGTGGAGCAGAAATGACTATAATTGCTTATGGTTTTGTCATGTCCAACTGGCTGATAAATATGTGATAAAGTGTTCAAAAGCATTTGGCAATGTAGTATGTATGTAGATAAATGTAGATAAATATATAAAACAAAATTGTAATGCATCATGTTCCACTGTGTGTGATAAAAATTGTAACTGCTTCTTTGTACAGTCATTGTTCGTTGTTTTCCAGCCAAGGAAGCTGCCATCTTGGCCTCTGTTTAATCTTCAATTGCCATGATGCTGCACATGTGATCAGTTATGACACCAGCCATTGGATGGTTTGACAGTTTGGTTGAAAACATATCCAACGTAACAGGGGTCACTTACACTTCAAAACATGGCTTTGGACACTCTGTTAACCATTTCCGGACCAGCTGCTGCAGTTACACTGCGGCAGGCTGGCTCCCCTACACAAGCCGCTGTAGCTCCACGTTGGCTCTTTAAGACACTTTAGCAGGCAGGCGCCCGCAGCGTGTCCCCGCAGCTGATGCACGTTCCAGCAGGCTTGATGACTGCTGTGCACCCGCAATCGCTCGTGACAGAGTGAGAACTGGGATCTGTGTGTACACACAAATCCCGGTTCTCTCAGGGGAGTAGAGACAGATCGTGTGCTCCTACTAAGTAGGAACACCGATCGGTCTCCTCCCCTAGTCAGTGCCCCCCCCCCCCCAGTTAGAGCACACCTAGGGAACACAGTTAACCCCTTGATTGCCCTCCTTCCCTGCCAATGACATTTATACAGTAATCAATGGCTATTTTTTAGCTCTGATCGCTGTATAAATGTCACTGGTCCCAAAAAAAGTGTCCGATCTGTCCACCGCAATGTTGCAGTCACGATAAAAATCACTGATCACTGGCATTACTAGTAAAAAAAAATTAAAATACCATAAATCTATCCCCTATTTTGTAAACGCTATAACTTTTGCGCAAACTTGTCAATATACGCTCATTGCGATTTTGGTTAAAAAAAAAAAAAAAAAAATATGTAGAAGAATACATATCGACCTAAACTGAGGAAAATTTTTTTTTATTTTACAAAAAGTACAAAATAGGTTTTTTTTTCAAAATTGTCTCTTTTTTTGTTTATAGTGCAACTAATAAAAACTGAAGAGGTGATCAAATACCACCAAAAGAAAGCTCTATTTGTGAGGAAAAAAAAGGACATCAATTTTGTTTGGGTATAACGTCGCGTGACCGCACAATTGTCAGTTAAAGTGACGCAGTGCCGTATCACAAAAAATGGCCTGGTCAGGAAGGGGGTAAATTCTTCTGGGGCTGAAGTAGTTAAAGCTCTCTGAATGCTAGTCAAAGGCCCTGTCACTAAATAAAATGGTCCTGTTTACACCTTGCTTTTGCTTTGCTTCGGCTCGGCTTTGTTTCAAAAATTATACCCCATGTAGCTTTAGTGGTGCTTCAAAACATCTTCAAAGCCTCCATAGAAGTCAAATGGCAAAGCTTGCTTGAAGCACCAAGCAAAAGCAAGATGTAAACAGGACTGTAAGCTAACCATTTTATTTCGTGACAGGGGCTTTGACTGGCGTTCAAAGAGCTTTAACAAAGCATGTCCGAAGCCATGTTTTGAAGCAAGTGTAAGCTAGCCCTTACAGTCCCAGCATGTGCTGGAAATGTAATTGTTTTTTGAAACCATTATATCTATGGATTTACTTCCACTTTAAGCGTACATTTTTAAATCTCTTCAGAAAAAGCACTATTTTTCAGCACAGTGGCTAACTTGTTAGCACTTCTGCCTAGCAGCATTAGGTTCATCAGTTCAAATCCCAGTCACGGCACTACCTGCCTGGAGTTTACATGTTTTCCCTGTACCTGCGTGGGTTTCCTCCCACACACCAAAGTCAATACAAAACATGCTTTGATGAAGGCTTCTTAGCCGAAACGCATCAGCGTATAGCCTGTACCCATGTAACCAATAAAGGACTTTTTATTTAAGAGCATCTGAGTTGCAAGCCCTTTTTGATTCAAGCTTGTAGGTTAATTGGCTCCTGTCTAAATTGGCCCTAGTATATACATGTATGAATGTGAGTTAGGGATCTTCGTTTGTAAGCTGCTTGAGGGCAGGGACTGATGTGAATGTACAATATATGTAATGATCTGCAAAAATTAACAATGCTATATATGTACCTGTGATAACAAAATAAAGCAAAAAACAATGATTATTTAAACCTCTATAGAAAGTAGTGACTTTTTATTCAATTTTAGATGCACAATGCACAGCCAGACCAGTACGAGTCTCCAGATAAAGATTTTATGATTGTGGCCCTAGATCTACTCAGTGGGCTGGCTGAAGGGCTTGGTGGTAACATTGAACAGCTTGTGGCTCGGAGCAACATCCTGACTCTAATGTACCAGTGTATGCAGGTAAGAGATCTGACTGACAGAACAGTAGAAAATTTGACCATCTATTGGTAAATATTAAGCCATTTTGTATTACAGCCTCTTAACCTTCACGTAAACTTTGTTTCCCTAGGATAAGATGCCAGAGGTGAGGCAAAGTTCTTTTGCATTATTGGGAGACCTTACCAAGGCATGCTTTCAACATGTCAAATCATGCATTGGTACGTATACTACTATGCTTTCCTATTCCAGTTAAAGCCACTCTGTCACAAACAATATGGAAAAAAACACCCACCTATTCTATTAAAGGGGGTTATACTTACCAGTCATGCACTCATACTTCTGGTCTTCACTATTTTCAAGCACTACATTTGTTGAATAATCTTTAGCATCTGCTGGGAGCAGGAGATGCCTGGTCCCGCTGTCCCATGCACTGTGGTTCTCTTTCTGGGCTCCATTCACTACTGTGTTAAGCTTGCAGTAGGGGACCAGGCATCTGACACTCTTGTACGTCTTGGATGTTTAAGATGAACGTGATTGTAAACGATTACCTTTGTAAAACAACCAATTCAGTTTGGCCACCTCCCGCCTGCACTATAGTCGAAAGACTACAGGGTGAGCCCACATTGCTGGGAGGGTGTCTATGGGCGTCCTCTCATTATCACGCTTCCTGCGTGCCCCCTGTGGCACGCATTGGCGTGGATCTGTGATTGTTGTGTCCTTGGTGGACAGCTGATCATAGATCGGGCATGTGAAGAGAGGAGAGGAAATAACCGACAAATCCACACAGGAGACATCTACACTGATAATCGGGGCACTGATCATCAGTGTCCTGATGATCAGTGCAGCCCCAACAGTGCCCACCAGTGCTGCCAAACTGTGCTACTTATCAGTGCAGCCTCATAAGCACACATCAGTAAAGGAGAAAAATTACCTATTTTGAAAATTTTATAACAGAAACTTTTTTTTTTTCTCAAAATTTGTGGTCTTTTTTCTTTAGCAAAAAAATTAAAAACCCAGTGTTGATTAAATACCACCACAAAAAAAACCCGTCTCAAAAAAAATAAAATTTTGTTTGAGTAGTGTTGCATGACCACGCAATTGTCATTCAAAGTGTGACAGTACTGAAAAATTGGCTTGGGCAGGAAGGGGGTGAAAGTGCTCAGTAGGCAAGTGGTTAAAATGGAAATAAAGGCAAAAGATTTGAGTATAGACTTAAACCTTATAAATCCCCCCCCCCCCCCTTTTTTTTTAGAAGTGATTACGTACCCTCTGTTCTCAACGGCATAACAGCTGGGGTAGGAGAAACAGTGGGATACTGATCTTCCAAGTGAATGGCTATGGGGGGGGGGGGGGGGGGCGCGCATGTATCAGGACAAGTCTGATCAATGGAGGAGAGCATACCGAGTTCCCGCAATGTGCTCTCCTGCTTAGTGTGGTCAGGTTTTAATAGGAAAGCAGAGGGACTGGCAGGAACACCAGGGATTTCACACAAGTACATGGTACAGCAGGCACGTATCAGGAATATGAAATTTTGGGTTTACATTTAACTGTTAAGGAGAGTAAAGACACAGACATGGGTGGCAGGACAGATAAATATAATACTACTTTTATTGGGTTATATTATTTTTGTGACCGTTGCTTTAACCTTTGAACTTTTAATACGTGAACATTTTTGTAACGCATGCTCAGTTTTTTGTGTTTTTTTTTTTTATTTTTCTTTTAGCGGATTTCATGCCTATCTTAGGAACAAACCTAAACCCGGACTTAATTTCTGTATGCAACAATGCTACATGGGCAATTGGTGAAATTTCTATACAAATGGGTAAGCTTTACTTGGTTAAAATCAGGTGGAAACTTGACTATTGTCTGTCAGGTACACTCAATTTAGGTATAGTTCAGAGGTGTTTAAAATGAAATGAGTGTAATCGGTTTGTGAAATGCTAACGTTCTCTTAAAATTACTGCTATGTTAAACTAGAATCCACTCCACTTACAGTTTGAACATGAAGTCTGTGGGAAAATGTTTAAAAAAATACCTATGCTGTTGCGTTATGAGTAAAGTTCCGCTTTAAGGACTGGTTCACACCACAAAAACGCACTCCAGGTCCCTTCCGGATACATTTCTGCATGCACATTAACATGTTTGATGCGTTTCCGGATCCATTCCAGATGCTTTTTTTTTTCCTCTGCTTTTTTTCTATCGCTGTACTGGGGTCTGGGTGGTTTTTATGCGTTTCGGTGCCTTTTTGATGCGTTTTACTGTGTTCCGGTACAGTCCAGTGCAGGGAAAATGCAGCATGTTCTTTATTTTATTTTTTTCTGAAACGTGAAAGCCCTGGTGTGAACTATGCCATTGTGAACCATATAACCTACTTTCCATGTATTTTTGATGCAGGAAACAAAAAAAATAAACTGGGCTGCATGTGGTGTGAACTGGCCCTAAAGCCATATGAATAAAAGCCAACCCTTGTAAGCCGCCTGGCAGTGTTATATTCCTCTAACTGTACCTTTTGCTGTTCAGCTTGGCCTACATATAAAGGTGTAAAAAAATATATGAAGGCGGGGGGAAGAATTGTTATACTGAAAATTAGCAGATATTAACCCCATACACTTACAAAAATACTAGATAAAGAATAATAATCTGATCATCACCATATTCATTTGACGAGGGACTGTTAGACGATCAGTTTTCCTTTTTAGCATCTCTTTGTTGCTCATGGTGTCTTTGCTTTTAAGTTGTGATGTTGTGTGTTTTTTTTTTTTTTTAAATAAAATTATAGTATTAGGTTGTATAAATGTTAATAGTGGGTCGGCCTTTGATTTGAATTTTTTCCAGATCAGCATTTCTCAACCCCCCCCCCCCCCCCCTCTCCCCCAAAGATGAAATCTTAACATTTTTTTTTTTTCCCTCTAAGCGCCTTGTTCAGAAATGTATAACGCGCCCAGAAAAAACCCAGACAGTGATAATTTATAGTGTCTTTTTCCTTTGGCGATCAATTGAAAAGGGCTTCCATATATAGGTGGTTAGTGGAGACGGGTTACCTTGGTGTAGGCAAGACCTTTTCAGCCCCTATTTTAGGTTCCAGTTGGAATGCTAAGACAATCTAGCTTATTAGGGCTGCCTTGAAAAAAGTGCCTGAAAAGCAAATTTGGTGTAAGTGTAATAGCTGATTTTGTTTACGTGGCACATAGAAAAAACTCATAACCTTATTCAGACCAACTACTTCAAAACGGTCATATTTACTTTATGCATGTTTTAATTGTGTTGCCTTGTCTGCTGTGCATTCATCCTAGTATACTGTGTGTGTTTTTTACTTTCTTGTCATTTGAGGGTTACAGGTATCTTTAACTTTCAGGTTATACTGCCTCCTGTAAGATATCTGGACGCTGGGGAAAAAAAAAAGGCTCTAGGCTTTCTCAGTACCAGCATGCCTCATTATTTATTTTTTTTCATGCTATAGGAGGATGTCTCTACATCGCTGCTGGAGCTTGCCTCTTCACGCAGCTATCCAAAACAGCTGTCCTCAGCCTGGATTTAAAGTATCATGTCTGAATTCTGCTGTACTGGACACTGATAGCTTGAGAGCAACATTTGAAAACTGGCTTCAACGTAATGTGCTTTTCAGATTCCCTTCTGGTAGTTACTTGCAGAACACTTTCTAGGTCCAGAGCAGCTACCATTGCTTCAGCACTTGCCCTGTCTGTAAAAATGCCTTTTAAAAAGTTTGTTTCCTACTTGTTTCTACAATGGAATTAGTTAAGACTGTCCTGAAGCTCTGACATCCCCCCACTGGATGGAGTGTTGCATAGGCTCTTTCCCACCAAACATTTTCTGCTACAGTATCTGCTTGCAAAGAGTCACCTTGAAGTGTGATCTTGATTCATAACTACTGCCCACCCAGTTACTTCACCTCAAGTCATCTGAACCCCACCTGCTACCAGTTGTCTGGGTTTTGTGAGTACCTTCAGACTTTGACTTTTATTAATAGCTCCAGGACTGTTTGCAGAACACATCCTGATTGTGCCAACATCTGCAGCCTGGAATACTGCTACCCTCCGCACCTTTAATCCATTCATTAGAGTCCTCTTTATAGCTCTGTTGGGTATAGAATGCATGGAGCAAATAGCTGTAACTTCAGTTGTTATGGTTTGCGGAAGGCTTGGCAGCTTATCTCTTAGGCCCCATTCACACTAGCGCGTTTTTTGATGCATTTTGCAGAAATGCACGGGAATTTTTTTAACATGGGTTCCTATGGAACATGTTCACATCAATGCTTTTTTGTATCTCAGCGTTTTTGGAAAGGGTCGGGGACTTTTTTTCATGCAAAAAGCAGCGTTTTGCATGTAATGGTTTTCAATGGACAAGCATCAAAAACGCAAGTGCTGCGTTTTTGCAGCGTTTTTGATGCGTTTTTGGTGCGTTTTTGCCGGTTTTTTTTTTTTTTTTTGTAATTTTTTTTTTAAGACTGTAAAAAAAAAAAAAAAACGCAAAAACGCCGCAAAAATGCGGCAAAAACGCGGCTCAAAAACGTGGCAAGCATGAAAAAAAAACCTCCAAAAACGCTCAAAAGCAACATGCATAGGTGTGAATCGAGCCTTACATGGGTCTCCTGTCAGTACACATGTGTAGGACACTTTGGTTAAAGTTTTGCACTGAAATATGCGACCAAAAAGATTCTGATCTCCTTGGCATTCAAGAGAAAATTTTCTCTTAAAACCATTATTGGGAATGCTACCAGTGGGATGGGCACCAACCTTTTTAGCCAAAAAAGCTTAAAGAACAGCATGCACCCATGTCTTCTGTCTTAAAGCCCACAAGCTTGTCCCACAATCCACCTGCAAGTTCTGGTACGCAGTGTCTCCCAGATCTTCAAACTGTCCTCTGCATGAAGGATGCACACTCACTTTTCAGTGGAGGAATATTTGTCAACCTTTCCAGGCACTTGGACAGCTTGCATGTTGAGACGTTTTGGTGTAGGAGGTAGTATCCCAGGGCTACATGGAGTTTTGTTTGCTGCCCCCACCTCGGTTTCCCACCTTAAAATTTTCTGTTTTCGCTGCACAGATTAACACACCTCTGTAAAGTCCTCTGGAATCTTATGAACAAAGGTGTCATTGCCCCATTTCCTATGGCAGAAAGATTTTAAGGATTTTTCTACAACCCATTCACAGTTCCCAGTCTCTGGGGCACCCACCCTATCTTGAATCTCAAAACTCTGAATGTCTTCATTCGCGTTCAGAAATTCCACATGGAATCCTTTTAGTTCTTTCTGTTTCAGTATGATTTTTAGCAGACTTCAATTACACAAGAGCACACGTCTTGACATAGGGTACAAATAAGGGTACATGAAATTGCTGCTGTTGACCATTCTGTGTGTATTCCAAGTTACAACAGAAATGTTGAAAGTTTGATAATGTTGGGATCCGCCCAGATGTCTGATGGCAGCTGGCTCAGCCTCTCGTGCCTCTGCAATGATTGACCGTCACCTCTCTGTGCTCAGAGCGGACTTGAGAACTGAGCAATCAGTGGTCTTTGAACGCTCAGTTCTCTGTATAGTGTCGGCAGGAGACCCCTGCAGCATTGGATCGGTGCTGCATCCACCCAGGTGAGTAAATCGTGAACCAAATAACATGCAAAAATAAACTATACAACGAAAAAAATCTTTCGGGTTGGTTGCTGCTATTCCTGAGAGCGTGAAAAACACCACTCCCTCTTGGAGTCCAATTAATACAGCCCAACTCCAAATTACCCACAAACATAAAAAAGTTATTTATGAACAACAATAGTTAAATCCAGCTTCAGAGCGGACCTAAGAGCTAAGCGACCAGCGGTCTTTGATCGCGCAGTTCTCTGTGTAGAGCCGGCGGGGGACAGCTGCAGCATCGGATCGATGTTGCAATCACCTAGGTTTTTGTTGAAATCCCACTTTTCTCTTTTACCCATGGGGTAACTCCTGAAGTAATGAGACATCCATGGATTACCGATCTTTTGAAAAAATTTTGACTTTATCCTGTAAAATACCTGCCAGCTTTTGATTGAAGTATTGTGACGTTTTGTGTTTTCATCTGTGTAGTGGTCAGCGTTCCAAACCACCATAGTCTAGCTAGAGTCTGTTTAGTGACCGTGAATTTAAGTGCTGAACTTAAATTCCTTTGACGTGTGTTAAAATGGTTTTAAATTTAATAAGGCTTTAGAGGGATTTTTAGGGATACTAAAGTCCAAGGCCATGTAAGCTAGTTGATCGCACCTAGTACAAAAGTTTGATTCTAGCGCTCCCACCAAATTATGCTAGAGTACCAGCCGATCAACCTGAAAGCAAAGGTCCAAGGTGTCCTGGGCAAATTTGGCCAGTCTATAAGGTACCACTTACCACCTAAACCAAAGCTTGTTGTTGACTTCAATAAATGAGTTTAACAATCCATGTGCAATTGTATCCCAGGTTTGGGCCCGCCCAGGTCTTTTTCCCACCGACAGACATAAGGTAGTGGGTATAACTGATTGCCCTGCAAAAGGGAGGTATCGATTGAAGATGGTGTACCTTAAGGAGGATAGTGCAGGCATATATGATCAAAAGGGGTGAGAACAGTGAAGGGTAGCTTAAAATAGTGCCCAGCAAAAACCTGCCTTTATACTGACACAAAATCAATGTGGCTCATTGAATCCTGGGGAAAAAGAGGGATTTTTATTGAGGTTTGCAAAGGATGTAAGTGGTGATGGCAGTCTACCAGAATATTTTAATAGTCCCATATCTTCTGCAAGTGCTTGCGCACAAAATTGTTTATGAAAGTCAGGAGCCGTCCAAAGGACCGTGTCTATAGCCAGGGGCTTGATCAGGTATTTTTAGATGCTGTCCCACAATGGAGTGTTGGAGGTTATATGATAAAGGGGGGGGGGGGGGGGGGGGGGGGGTGATTTGTGCTGCTAAGTAGTAAGTAATATGTGGTAGTGCTAATTTCTCGGTTTAAAATCTTGTCAGATTAACCTTACTGTGGGATGAATCCTTTCCTTCCTTCAGCTGAGTCTAGACCAGCTTTTGACTCTAAACATTACTTAAGGTCTGGTTTCTGCCATTTTTATTTTCTATCTTGTTTCAGAGACAGACCCGCTCCTTAAGACCTTATTACATTCTTCCATGTAGCTCCCCGTTTGTTCCAATGTGTTAGATCTGAATCTAGTTCTCTCTGCACTTCACAAGCTGCTGTTTGAACCGGTCAAACATTCTTGCATCTACTCCTACCCACAAGGTAGTGTTCTTTGTAGCTTTCATCTCTGCAAGGCGAAAGTTGAACTTGCATCCTTATCCTAAAAGGAGGTTTTTCTGGTTGTGCATGTTGACATGGTGGTGTTGAGGCCCAGGACTTCTTACCTAAGGTATTTTCTGCCTTTCACCCTTTTTACCGGCTACAGTGGACCAAAGTGAATTTCCCTCCATTCTCTGGATGTGGTTTAGGCTGAGGGAGTCTATTTCTTGGCCATTGCTTCTTTCAGAAAGACTGATTCCCCTCTTCATCCCAGATGATCTCTTAAGGCTCCTTTCACATCCAGGCATCCCAGATTGCAGGCAGAATAGTTGCGATTCTGCCCGTGATCCTTAATCGCTGCAAATCACAGGGCACCCTTGCGGTATGCCTGTTGCTCCAAAAGAAGTTCCCAAACTTCTTTTGGGACGACAGGCGAGCTGCGATTCTGTTTGCACGATTTTACCGCGATTCGTCAGGCGACAATCTCAGCAAAATTGCACCGCAATCAGGCTGCCATTGGAAGTTATGGGGATCGCAAGGGCGTCTGGTGATTAGCAGCGATTCGGGATTGCAGGCAGAATCCCGGCGATTCCGCACACAAACTGGGACGCCTAGATGTGAATGGAGCCCTAAGGATGCATGTGCTGCTTCTTCCATTATCTTTAGGTGGCTCAGACAGACCATCATTTAAGCTTATGGTCTCAAGGATTAGGACCCACCCTTTCCTATCAAGGTGCAATTTACTAGATCAGTTAGTGATTCTTTGGATTTTCGGCATTAAGCAACGTTGCCACCTGGTCGTCTTTTTACGTGTTTTCCAAGTACTAGCAGGTGGACATCCCAAAGGTGAAATATTTTGTGTCCCTCCAGTGGATAAGAAAGAAAATAGGATTTTTGTACTTATTGTGAAATACTTCTCTTGGAGTCTCTTGAGGGAAATATGTTCCACTACGCTGTGTTTATGATCATACTCTGTACTGCTGTGCTACAAAACTGTGGCATGCTGGTAGCTGAATTGTTCTCTGGCTGGCCTACTGTTTTCCATTGTCCAATGCTCCAGTATAACCTGAAAGTGAAAGACCTTTGTGTCAAATTTTTTTTCTCCTATTGTGAATGTGAATACGCAGTAGGTGTCTTAACTAAGAAGCTTGTTTTTATTTTATTTTTTTAGGACTTGAAATGCAGCCTTATGTTCCAATGGTGTTGCACCAACTTGTAGAAATCATTAACAAACCCAACACGCCAAAGACTCTCTTAGAGAATACAGGTACCCTATGCCAGCTGTTTGAAGAGCGAGTAAAACGCTTAGTTTGCTTTAAGATGTGGGAGTTTTCTGCTTTTTATACTCACAATCACTTCTTCAAATGCCAAAATGTCTACAAGCCAGAGTTTTTTTACAGTTCACTACATTTAGCAATTATCAAAAGAAAATGTTCTTCAATGCTGTACAGCCTAGGGAGAATTAATGACGCATGCTTTGTATTAACTCTTTCACTGACATTTTTCACTTTTTTATTTACTCCATGTGGCCAAGGCACTTTTTCCTAAGGGACTGTTGCCTTCTCCAAAATTATGTAGAAAAAAAGGACAGCTTAGGCATTTTTCATTTCCAGGTCAGTAAAACTTTGTCACCAGGAGAGATTTAAATTCTCATGCATTTGGCTCACAAGGGAACACCATTTTAAATATACACCTAGAATGCATATGTAAAGTGATGGTGTAACACGTATTGAGTATAATCACGCACACCAGAGTGAGAGGAATAATTTTAGGGCCATCATTTTACAGTCATCTCTAAACTGATAAGCTGTAAAAATGTTAAAACCTTGCCGATGTGCAATTACTACAACATCGTAATTTGTGGTAGTTTTGTAGGCATATGGATTTCTTATCGTACATCACGGGACACAGAGCCATAGTAGTTACTATGTGGGTTATAGGCCACCTTCAGGTGATGGACACTGGCACACCCTAAGACAGGAAGTCCACTCCCTATATAACCCCTCCCACTACTGGGAGTACCTCAGGTTTTTTGCCAGCTTTCCAAGCTGTTGGTCACGAGTAAAGATGTGCTGTGCTGAGCTTCACTGGAGCAGTCCTTGCTGGGGCTAGCTATGCAGCCGGATCCATTCAAAGTGTCTTTTAGGCCGAATTGAATGGCACCCGGGCCTCGTTTCCAAACAAACAAGGTTTTACTGTCTTTTTAGAGAGCTGGACCCCGGGATCCAGTACTTGGTATTTTAGATCCATAAAGTTTTACTGGCGGGGTGCTATTACAGGGCCAGGAGTGTGGGTTCCCTGAGGGTCCCCGGCATTTCCTATTTGACACATTTACTATTTGCATCAGGCTAAGCATTAATAGCAGCGGCAGTGGCTGAGATTTCTTCTGATAGTACCTCTGCTTTTGTACATCGGGCTAAGGTCAGAAGGGCGGTTTAAACACCCCCAAAAAAGGGCTACAAGGGTCTCCCTCAAGCTCTGGAAAGCCTACTCCTCTCTACAATGGCATCCTCCTCTGAGAGGGTGGTAGCTGGTCAGAGTGAGCATCGGCCATGAAATATTTGCAACTGTTTTCAACACTGCAGCCCCTGTTTGTTACTAAAAGTCTTTTTTCCCCAGCCATGTTAGGATTGAAAAAAAACAAAAAAAGGTTAGCGGCTTTGATCGCATCCCAATCTGAGGAACTATGGGCAGGAGAAGATGAATTCCCTCAGGGGACCATGGTGAGGCTAATGACTCCTCTTCTGGGGTGTAAAATGCGGGTGGATCAGCTTTTACAATCTGTAAGATTGATGGTACAGTTTCTTGCTGAATGGTCCGCTCCACATTTATGTACCCTTAACTGAGTGTTTGGGTTCGCTAAAGCCTCCTCAAGCTGTGCATACCTTTCCTGTCCATTCATTGCTGGAAAAGCTTTTTTGTATCCTAGTGGATCACCCAGATAAGCATTTTTTTCCCTCCTAAAAAGTTTTTTCACACTTTATCCTATGGTGGAGAAAATTCACTACCAGCAATTACCGCTGCTATATCCTCTGGGAATAAGAGTTTGACTTGTCTGGCAGACAAATGCTTAGGGATCCAATGGATAAAAAGTTGGAATTCCTATTAAAAAAAAAAAAACACTTTTTCTGGCAGATTAAGTGTCTCAGCCTGCACAGATAGTAACTGGTTAATCGTTGAGAGACCAGTTTAAACAGGTGTTCAAGGTTATCCTGCTCAGGAAGCTCAGGATTTGGCAAGCTACTAGCAGCTTTATGTTTGCAATAGTTGCTATGAGAGATTCTATCCTTCAGGCCTTGCGCCCTTCGCTAAGCACCCTGCAAGAAGCTCCTGGCTAGTCTGCCTTTTGCGGTAGCTATTTGAGGATGGTTTAGGTAATACAGCCAAAGAAATTCTAGTTGAAAAAGTACCCCATTGCCATTTAAGGAAAGGAGTAAATGTATTTTCATTTTAAAAACTCTAGGCAGTTATGACGGCCTCCGCCGTCAAGTTCAAAGGGTAATCCCCAGGGTCAACCCCAGGAACAAAAGAGGTCTAGGGGAGGAAACCTACAAAATACTGAAGCCTCCTTAAGAGTGCCCCCACTCGCTCGAGTAGGGGTAATTCTTCTGCAGTTCTCAAGGACCGGGCAGGAAGAGTGTCGAGACAGATGGGGGGACTTCCTCAATAGCTCCAAGGTACAAACTAGAGTTCCCGTCTCCTCATTTTCTCAGATCAAACGTTCCTAAGGTTCCAGAGAAAAAGAGCTCTTTCTCTCAAGCATTGGGCCATCTTTTGGCAAAAAATGATCATGGTGGTCCCCATATAAGAGCAGAGGTTGGGGTTTGGTTCAAACCTTCTCTTTCCAAAACCGAATGGACATTCTGGATCTCAAAAATCGAAATTCAATTCCTGTATATAACCACTCTTTTTTTTCGCATGGAGTCAATTCAATCAGTTATCTCCATTCTACAAGGAGGAGAACTTCTGGTGTCAATCGACATCAAAGGTGCCTATTTCCTCGCTCACTAGTAATAGCTACTTTTCAAGGTGGAAAATCTTCATTTTCAGTGTGTAGCTCTGATTTTTGGTCTAGCTACTGCACCTTGAGTGTTTATAAAGGTTCTGGCCTCTCTTCTAGCCAGATTAAGGGCCCAAGGTATAACGATTATGGTTTACCTAGATGATCTGTTCTTGATAGACAAGTCGCTAGCCCGCTTAGACCAAAATATGGTCACCACATTCAACTACCTAGAATATCCAGGTCGGATTCTCAACCTAGAAGAAATCTTCTTTAAAACCATGAAGAAGGCTAAAATACTTGGGTCTGATCATAGATACACCCAGAAAAGGGTATTCTTGCCCCAGGCAAAGATGAGCGCCATAAAAGGAACTGATTCAGGTGGTCGAAGCAAGATGAATTCTATTCAGCTTTGCATGAGGTTGTTGGGAAAGATGGTGGCTTCATGCAAGGATGTTCCTTATGCTCAGTTTCATTCGAGACTGCTGCAAAACAGTATCCTATCGGCTTGGAACAAAGGGTTCAAGCTCTAGATTCCCAATGTGAAAGCGCCCGATCTCGTCGGATCTTGGAAGCTAAGCGGGGTCAGGCCTGGTTAGTGCCTGGATGGGAGACTGACTGGAAATACCAGGTGCTGTAGGCAGGGTGCACCGGAGCCTCAGTTTATGGTTAATAACCAAAAATTTGCAAAGGGGAAAATCCTTCCTTCAGTTACTTGGGAAGTGGTAACAACATATGACAGCTTTTTTTGGGTTGGGGAGCAGTTCTGGAAGAAGCAACTGTCCAAGAGAAGTGACCCAGATTAGAAATGGCCTTGCACATTAACATTCTAGAAATTCAGGCAGAGCACTTGGTCCTGAGGGCCTGAATGTTCAGTTTACGGAATTGTCCCACCAGGATTCAGTCCAACAATGCCACAGCAATGGCCTATATTAATCACCAAGGGGGCACAAGAAGTTGTGTGCCCCAGAGAAAGGTGAGTCATATCCTATCTTGGGCAGAAAACAATGTAGTTTGCGAATCGGCAGTCTTCATTCTGGGAATAGAAAATTGGCAGGCGGACTACTTGAGTTGTCAGCAGATATCTTCAACAAATGATCTGCTAACATACGAAACAGATGCCTTGCTATTGCCGTGGAATCAGTTCTCACTGATTTATGCATTCCCTCCTATTCTGCCTGCTCCCACGACTTCTTCGCAGGATCAAGCAGGAAGGGAAGTCTGTGATTCTTGTGGTCCCCAGCGTGGCCCAGGAAATCTTGGTATGCAGATATCGTAAAGATGGCGGTAGGGGACCCATGGACTCTACCGCCACGGCCAAACCTTCTCTCGCAAGGTCCGGTATTCCATACTACTTTACAAACGCTAAATTTATCGGTTTGGCTATTGAGACCCACATTCTGGAGAAGCGTGGGCTGTCAGGTTCAGTGGAGTCTACTCTGGTTAATGCAAGGAACCCAGCCTGCAGAGTCATATATTATAGAGTCTGGAAGGCATGTGTCTCCTGGTATGAATCCAGGGGTTGGCACCCCAGGAAATATATCATAGGTAGAATCCTTGACTTTCTACAGATGGGATTAGAAATTAAGCCGGTCTTGAGTACTATCAAGGACCAGATTTCGGCCTTCTCTGTATTTTTTTAGCGACCCCTTGCTTCACTCTTTGGTTTGTAGCTCTGTTCGGGGGGTAACGCGGCTTAAAACCTCTGGTTAAGTCACCCCTTAACCCTTGGGACTTTAGTCCTGTCGGCATTACAGAAACAGCCTTTGGAGTCGATACGACATATTGCCTTGATCATTTTTGACAAGGAAACTAGTTTTGCTGGCAGCCATATCTTCTGCAAGAACTATATCAGAGTTGGCTGCTCTTTCTTGTAAAGAGCCATATTTAATTATTCACAAGGATTAGGATGTATTATGTCCTCATCCTAATTTTCTACCTAGGGTAGTCTCAGATTTTCATTTAAACCAGGATATTGTTCTACCTTCATTTTTTCCCGGAACCCCGTTCTGCGGAAGAAAAGTCACTACATTCTCTTGATGTGGTGAGAGCAGTAAAATCTATTTAAGAACGACTGTTCAGATTTGAAAAACAAATGTTTTTGTTTGTGTTGCCTTAAGGTCCTAAAAGAGGTCAGGCAGCATCAAAATCTACTATTTCTAAATGGATTCAACAAGTGATTGTTCAAGCTTATGGTTTAAGGAGGAAAGTTCCACCTTTTCATATTCAAGCACACTCCACTAGGGCTGTTAGTGCTTTGTAGGGGTGCATCACCAAGCTTCCATGGTTCAAATCTGCAAGGTCTCAACTTGGTCTTCAGTCCATATATTTACCAGATTTTATCAGGTGAATGTAAAAAGGCCATGAGGATATCGCCTTTGGGCGTAGTGTGCTGCAGGCAGCAGTATAACTCCTCTAGTCTCATGTTGCCCTAATTCTGTTGTGTCTCCCTCCCCTCAGTTGGCATTGCTATGGGACATCCCACATAGTAATTACTATGGCTCTGTGTCCCGTGATGTACAATAAGAAAATAGGATTTTTATAACCGCTTACCTGTAAAAATCATTTTCTTTGAAGTACATCACCGGACACAGGTCCCGCCCCTTTTTCTAGTATACACGTGTATTGCTTTGCTACAAAAACTGAGGTACTCCCAGTAGTGGGAGGGGTTATATAGGAAGTGGACTTCCTTTCTTAGGGTGTGCCAGTGTCCATCACCTGAAGGTGGCCTATAATCCACATAGTAACTACTATGGCTCTGTGTCCCGTGATGTACTTCAAAGAAAAGGATTTTACATGTAAGCTGTTATAAAAATCCAATTTTTTGAGGCCTGACATAGTTGGTATTGGCTTGACACAGTCTCATCTTTGTTCTACAAAAAAATAGATATTATGTTTTTGTACACTAAAATGTATTGTATTTATTCTGCAAATATTGGTTTGATAAAGTTTAGTTAATTTCTTGTGACTTTAAAATTTTCAACTGCCATCTTTTATTCCACAGGTCCTCTTCTTTCTGAAATTGTGTAACGTATTTGGGATTTTAAGTAATTTTTAGGCCAAAAATTTTAATCTTAACAAGTGAGGAAAAACAAAATTGGTTCAACACCTAAAAAGTTAAAGCACAGCTACAGCCAAATCGTTTGTTCTATATTTTGTTTTGGACTGAGTGGGGAATTTATTTTATTTTTTTGTGTATGTCCTTGTTGGCAAAGTTCCCCCTTCCTGTCAGAACAGGAAGTGAAATAATTCCCTTTTTTTGCTCTTATTTCTTTTCCTGCTTACATGGGCTTAGAAAGGGAGATTAAAACAATTGGGGTATGAACGGCTATAAAAACAATTTAAGTGTTCTTGCATGTCTATCCCAAATATTAGTTTGGCTGGAGTTTGGCTTTAAAGCTGACTTTCAGGTAGGGGTATTTTATACATAGTTAACATTGGTCCAGCTTGGACTAATGTAAATGTATATATATACACCATACCTGGCTGATGCCATTGGAAGCAGGAAATCATTTAAGTAGACACCGTTACTCTAGTGATCTCCACTTGCTTCTGTGTCTCGTGCCGAGTGGCTGGGCTGAGGCATTCTGAACACAGGAGGTTGGCTGCTCAGCACGCCCACCATGCAGAGACTGGTTTGCATTTTCTGAATCAATGAAAAGCCTTCTCTGGATGAGATGGAGAGGCAGGCAGATGACAAATGGTATCTCTGCCAAGTTGCCGCCTACTTGTGTTCTCAATGCAGCAGGCCAGCCGCTCAGGACACAGAAGCAAGAGGAGACCACTGGAGAAGCGGTGTCCAATTTAGTTATTTCCAGTTTCCAGGGGCATCTGCCAGGTATGGTGTGTGTGTGTGTGTATATATATATATATATATATATATATATATACACAATATTGCTCCAAGCTGGACCAATGTAACCGTAAAAATTTACAATAACTGGAATTCATATTTAAGAAGCCAGGAAACTTTTACTTCCGTTGACAACTATGGAAACTGTTTACAAATGGTAGGTCACGCTGCTTTAGGTTTCTACAGCTTTACTGTAATGAACTGGACTTGTACATTTTTGCATATTTTTATCAAATGTGAATTTAAAATAGGAGAAAGACTAAAATAAGGTTTAAGGCCTTGTCCCCCCCTCTAGTTAATATGCCTCATACTGTTTGCAATAAATCAATACCCCCCCCCCCCCCCCCCCCCCCACACACACACACACACTTTGGAGCAGTCACCAGTCACATAAATGAGGCTTGATGACAGTACTGAGTTCACTTAGCTGTGATGTCACCGTTGTAATGTTATCAAGGGGTGGAGAGTAGCAAGCATTGCACTGATACACAGCAGACAAAGCTCTGTAGCCACATGACCGCTCAAAAAGAAAAAAAAAAAGAGGAAACCGGCATTTACACTGTATTTATTGATTTATTGCAAGCAGCATATTTATTAATTAGGGGGGCAAGGTATTTAAACTGTGCCTTTTTTAGCCTTTACTTTAAATGATCAGAAAACTTCCACATTTACAAACTAATGTATTTTTGCTGTGTGTTAAGCTTTAAAGAGAGTGCCTGTATATACAGAATCTCAATGTCCGTTACAGCAGGGTGTTTACCCTGTGAATGATTTGATCCTGTGTGATTGGAGATATTGTATAGGAGAAATATAATCTCCAAGCCATAGTAAGGAAAAAGTCTATAATTACAGCAACATTATTGTAAGGCTCATATACTCTTGTATTTTTGTTGAGTTATTTTTTGTATTTTCTTTTTATAAATGTTAAATGTGATGTGCTTTTTGACTAAAAGTTCACTGTGGGATGATAAATGACTTGAGAGAATACAATATGTTGTAAACTTTTCTGACTCATTCATTTATGCGTGTTGGGGCATTTGAGTTATTTGAGCTCCCTAAACAGGCTTTTTCTGAGCAGAGCAGTTAAGATTATCTGGTAATATGCGAACAGGGCCTGGAGCTCCTCTTGCTGTCTGGAAAAAGTAAGTTTTCAAAGGCAGTATTTCACTAGACTAAGGCTTGGCCATACATGTTAAATTCTCTTGTACAATTTTCCTTTAGATTTACCAAAAACCATATAATATGAGGTCAAAACAAAGCAACTTCCGTCTGTATCGAATTAGGCAGGCCCTTGGACTACATAGTTTAAGGTAAACCTAAGACCCGGTTCACACACGGGCGGCACGACTTGCAGGTCGCCTCAGCGAGGCGACCTGCAAATGACTTCCGCGGCGACTTGCAAAACGACTTCTGTATAGAAGTCTATGCAAGTCGCCCCCAAAGTCGTACAGGAACCTTTTTCTAAGTCGGAGCGATTAGAACGGTTCCATTGTACAGAACGGGAGGCGACTTGTCGCCTGACAAGTCGTCCCTGTGTGAACCGAGTCTAAAGGGAAATTTTACAAGAAAATTAAACATGTATGGCCAGCCTTTAGATTTTATTTTTTTTACAAAATGTAGAGGTTTAGTCCTGATCATAAAAGAAAATGTATATTTATGTGACATGCAAGCAAATAAACCATCCATGAAGTGACGCTCACCACAGGGTACCTTGTAAACACAGCCCAGGCTATAAAAGAGCATGCTTACCTTTCCAGAGGCCCTTCTCTTCAAATTTCACTGCTGCAGGTATTACACTTTTGGGTGTGACGCATACCTGCTCCTCCCATTGCATGCTTTGGTTCCACCCATTACCTCTTATGTCACTGTAGAACATATGAATCTGAAGGAGGAACCACATCATGCTACCAGGGGCGCAAGTATCTGTTACACCTGGAAGGGAATAACCGCATGTGAATCGTACAGGAATGCGTAGCATATTCCTGTTCAATTCCTGGGCCCTTTAGATCACTTAATTTTTTTTATACAACCTTTGTTTCACAAATAAACTTTTGAGCTTAAACGATAAGTTCACCTTTGGGAACATGCTGCATTTTCCACCCGATTTTAGCGGCTTTTGGCTTGTAGTTACCAATGAACTACCACGGTGCTCTGATAGTTCATTGATTCTTCCTGTCAGAGAGTATCTGCTTACCCATATGGGATGTACGGGTAAGCAGATACACTGACCGGGTGCAGGAGACCTGCATGGCATGAGCGATCTGCTAATAGCTGGTGCAATGCTTTACAGGTGTCTGCAACAAAAAAATAATAAATGCACATATTTTTTTTACCTGCACAAAAAAGTGCATTTATTCATTTTTTTTTTTTTTTTTTTTAAATAAAACGTATCCATTAAGAGAGAAGGATTTCCTTGCTCTGTTAGTCTTCTAAAAAGAAAAACCCTTGGACTAATTCTGATAAGCATGGGGAGTCACCGCTGATGAATGAGACTTGTTTCAGCACAGCTTGAAAGTGATTGTTTGTTACATGTGAGCAGACTCCCTCTACTGGCTGGATAGAAGACCATGGTTATCTATTACTACAACAAATAGTTTCATTTTTATTTGCCATGGCTAAAGTAAAATAAGCGCAAAACTACTATACATTCCCTTTTAAAGCATTCTGCATTCCCTGCCCGGTTTCTTATACGACATGACTGGCACAGCCAAAATCATTTCATATGAATGCTAAAGTTCTTTTGGGAAATGTGTTTTTTTTTCTGTAAAGTATGCTGAAACCCTAACTAATACATTTTCATTGAATGGATAGTGGAGTGCAGTGTTTAAAGTGGTTGTAAACTCCTATTGATTAATTGTACCTATAGGTAAGCCTATAATAAGGCTTACCAATAGGTACTGTAAATATCTACTAAACGTGCGCCATCAGCGCATGCACTCTGAAGAAACGGCCACCCGCGCCGTTCCTAAAGAGCCCTGTGCTGTGACCGGCGGCTCCCGCGTGCATGCGCTGCAGTGACCTCACACGGCTCTGGCTAGTCACACAGCTGGAGTACGCAGACCCGGTTGGAAGACGGATGAAGATAGATGCGTCCTCCAGCGGTGACAATGCATCGGTTGAGGGCTTCGTGTAAGTTTCACATTATGTGCTAGTATGCGATACATACTAGCACATATGCCTTTACTTTGCAGGTTGGTTAAAACGGATGACGAAGAGGCTGTACGTTGCCTCCTTACCAACTGCCAAATGTTCTATGAAGAGCAATCCAAATGCAGATGCACTTCAGAGAGCACTTTTAGTGTAAATCAGCCCTTAAAGTGAACCTTTTAAACCCTCCCACATCATCCTCTACAGAAAATGGCAATAATATGTAATACAGTGTACATAAACAAATACACTTTCAGATATCCATGCTGCTTTCTTTGTTATTGTGGCTTTTTCAGGCTGTGCAGCCTTTGTCCCTACTCCCGCACTGCCATTTTTATTTGGTCCTCCCTCGGCTCACAATATTATACTGTGCATGTCCAAGATGGAGCACATAACGACATGCACCATACAACATTAATTTGTTTATTTTTTAAGTCTTCCCCAAGATGCAAATGAGTTTAGTTCCATATGGCGCATAGGAGAGATGAGATCTCCTTGAAGGCACTAGTTATGTTGCCTTCCGAAGGGACATCTGTGTGCCTGGGGCTACGTCACTAGTGCCTTCAGGGGAACAAGAAAGTGAACGGTAACTTGAATTATTATTTTTTTTTTTTTGCTTTTTTACTTGTTAACCACTTAAGCCCCGGAAAGACCAGGCCATTTTTTGCGATACGGCACTGCGTCGCTTTAACTGACAATTGCGCGGTCGTGTGACTCTATTCCCAAACAAAATTGACGTCTTTTTTTCCCCCACAAATAGAGATTTCTTTTGGTGGTATTTGATCACCTCTGTAATTTTTATTTTTTGCGTTATAAACAAAAAAGAGCAACAATTTTTTTACTTTTTGCTATAATAAATAGCCCCCCCAAAAATATTTTTTTCCTCAGCTTAGGTCAATATGTATTTTACCTATTTTTGGTAAAAAAAATTGCAATAAGTGTATATTGATTGGTTTGCACAAAAGTTATAGCGTCTACAAAATCGGGGATATATTTATGGCATTTTTATTATAATTTTTATTTATTTTTTTACTAGTAATGGCGGTGATCTGCAAATTTTAGCAGGATTGCGGCAGACAGGACACTTTTTTGACACTTTTTTGGGACCAGTGACATTTATACAGCGATCAGAGCTAAAAATAGCCACTGATTACTGTATAAATGTCATTGGCAGGGAATGGGTAAACACTAGGGGGCGATCAAAGGGTTAACTGTCCTAGGGAGTGAATCCAACTGGGGGGGGGGGATTTGACTGCCTGGAGGAGGAGACCGATCGCTGTTCATTTCATACTTAGTATGAACAACAGATCTGTCTCCTCTCTCCTAACAGAACGGAGATCTGTCTGTGTACATTGACAGATCTTCGCTCTGTCTCTCTCAGGAGCGATCGTGGGTGCCCGGCAGACATCGGCTCCGCCGTTGCACCACGCGCGTGCCCTCTAGAGGTCTTAAAGCGGCAAACATACAGCTACGGTGATTTGCCCAGGGGAGCCAATCTGCTACAGTATAACTGCGCCGGCTGGTCATCTAGTGGTTAAAGGATTTTACATCCGCATGCAGAAATGAACTACCAGTCGACTTCTGTACAAGCACCCTGTTGGATTCCCTCATCTACATTGAGTCTGTTTTTTCACTCAACTTGCTGGTTGAATTAAAAAAACGGACTAATCTATGACCCTTCTCGCACCGGGGCGGTGCGGCCGCCGGCGGTAAAGCGGCGCTATTTGGCCGCTAGCGGGGCAGTTTTACCCCCCTGCTAGCGGCCGAGGAAAGGGTTAAAACCACCGCAAAGCAATGCTGCAGCAGCGCTTTGGCGGCGGTATAGCCGCGCTGCCCCATTCATTTCAATGGGCAGGAGCAGTATACACACCGCTCCAAAGATGCTTCTAGCAGGACTTTTTTTAGTGTCCTGCCAGCGCACCGCTCCAGTGTAAAAACCCTCGGGCTTTCACACTGGAGTGCGCTTTGCAGGCGCCATTTTTAGCGCTGTAGCACCTGCAAAGCGCCCCAGTGTGAAAGGGGTCTAAGGGCTGCTTAAGTTTTCTGGAAGCTGATTTGAGGCTTGAAAAAACCAGAACAGCAGGGAGATCACAATACATTGCCAATAGTATGAATCGCAGCAGAGAGAGCATAGCCTTTCAAGTTCGAGTCAAACACACACAGGTTACCAGTAAGCATTTTGGCTTATTTGAAAGTTATCAAGCCATGTAGGTGTATTAAATGTGCACAATTGAGTCATTGAGCCTGCTTAACTTAGATTTGGATAGGGCAAAATTCAGCTTTTAGAAGAAAAGTCGGTTTAGATCTTTGGATCTTCTGATTTAATAACCTGTTACTATAGGCAACTTCTATGTTTTTTCTCAACATGTCATTTAAATGAATGAAGCAGTTTCCCAGAGAATAGTACTTGAGCTGTCTGGGTGGTAAATAGCTGTGTTTTTACATTTAAAAAGGAATTCATTAGATCCTTTATTAACCACTTAAGCCCCGGACCATTTGGCTGCCCAAAAACCAGAGCACTTTTTGCGAGTCGGCACTGCGTCGCTTTAACTGACAATTGCGCGGTCGTGCGGCATTGCTCCCAAACAAAATTGACGCCCTATTACCCCCACAAATAGAGCTTTCTTTTGGTGGTATTTGATCACCTCTGCGGTTTTTATTTTTTGCGCTATAAACAAAAAAATAGTGACAATTTTGAAAAAAAACGCTTTATTTTTTACTTTTTGCTATAATAAATATCCCCAAAAAATATATAAAAAAATTTTTTTCCTCAGTTTAGGCCGATACGTATTCTACATATTTTTGGAGAAAAAAATCGCAATAAGCGTTTGATTGGTTTGCGCAAAA
Organism: Aquarana catesbeiana; assembly: GCF_042186555.1. Lineage (NCBI taxonomy): Eukaryota > Metazoa > Chordata > Amphibia > Anura > Ranidae > Aquarana > Aquarana catesbeiana. Next base: position 141,013,797 of record NC_133324.1, on the reverse strand, counting down.
GTTATTGCGTCTACAAAGTAGGGGGTAGTTTTATGGCATTTTTATTTATATTTTTTTCTTTTTTTACTAGTAATGGCGGCGATCAGCGTGTTTTTTTTTTTTTTTTTTTTTTTTATTATCGCGACTGCAACATTATGGCGGACAGATCAGAAACTTTTGGCACCATTCACATTTATACAGCGATCAGTGCAATTAAAAATGAACTGATTACTGTGTAAATGTGACTGGCAGTGAAGGGGTTAACCACTGTGGCGCTGTAGGGGTTAAGTGTGTCCTAGGGAGTGATTCTAACTGGGGGGGCTGGGCTACGTGTGACATGACACTGATCAGCGCTCCCGATTACAGGGAGCGGTGATCAGTGTCATTAGGCAGAGCAGGGAAATGCTTGTTTACATCAGCATTTCCCTGTTCTTCCTTTCCGTGAGACGATTGCGGGTATCCATCGGGGACATCGGGTCCGTGGGACCCGCGATCACACTCAGAGGTCGCGGCACGCCCACCCGCAAACCACTTCTTAAAGGGCAACGTACAGGTACGTTAATCTGCCTGTATGCGCCCTTCTGCTGATGTATATCGGCGTGAGCCGTTCGGTCAGGCGGTTAAAGCGTGCTTAAGGTTCAGTTAACATGTTTGTGCTCTCACAATTACAAGTGAGAATATTTTCTTTGAAGGTAGGTAGGAGCAGTGATCTATTCTCAGAGTTAAGCCAGCCATACACTATTTAACCATGAATGGGCAGGCCTGCCGGATTGTAAATGCGATTATCGCTAGGGGCTGTTTATTCTGCTGGGAATTAGCACTGTGTACTCCCAGCAGTGATGGATTCCCCTGCCAGGAAAACACAATGGCTCAGTGGAAGGGATTCCCCTGTCAACACTGTCAAATTTCTTTCCTTCCACCTGCGATTGTGGGAGAGAAATTCGCTCCATCTATGGCTGGCTTTAAGCAGGCCATACACGTTTCAGGTTTTTTTTTTTTTTTTTTCCCCCCCTATATACACAGTGCATCCGGAAAGTATTTACAACACTTCACACTTTTTCCACATTTTGTTATGTTACAGCCTTATTCCAAAATGGATTAAATTCATTATTTTTCTCAAAATTCTACAAACAATACCCCGTAATGACATTGTGAAAGAAGTTTGTTTTAAAATCTTTGCAAATTTATTAAAAAAAAAAAAAAACGTACAAAAGTATTCACAGCCGTTGCTAAATACTTTGTTGAAGCACATTTGGCACCAATTACAGCCTCAAGTCTTTTTCAGTATGATGCTACAAGCTTGGCACACCTATTTTTGGGCAGTTTTTACTATTCTTCTTTGCAGGACCTCTCAAGCTCCATCAGGTTGGATGGCAAACGTCAGTGCACAGCCAATTTCAGATCTCTCCAGAGATGTTCAATCGGGATCAAGTCTGGGCTCTGCTTGGGCCACTCAAGGACATTCGCAGAGTTGTCCCATAGCCACTCCTTTGTTATCTTGGCTGTGTGCTTAGGGTCGTTGACCTGTTGGAAGATGAACCTTTGCCCTAGTCTTAGGTTCAGAGCGCTCTGGAGCAGGTTTTCATAAAGGATGTCTCTATACATTGCTACATTCATCTTTCCCTCGATCCTGACTACTCTCCCAGTTCCTGCCGCTGAAAAACATCACCACAGCACAATGCTGCCACCACCATGCTTCACTGTAGGGATGGTATTGGCCAGGTGATGAGCAGTGCTTGGTTCCCTCCAGGCATGATGGTTGTTATTCAGGCCAAAGAGTTAAATCTTTGTTTCATCAGAACAGAGAATTTTCTTTCTCGTGGTCTGACAGTCCTTCAGGTACCTTTTGGCAAACTCCAGGTGTGCCTTTTATGGAGGAGTGGCTTCCGCCTGGCCACTCTGCTATACAGGCCTGATTAATGGAGTGCTGCAGAGATGGTTGTTCTCCTGGAAGTTTCTCCTTTCTCCACAGAGAAACAATGGAGCTCTGTCAGAGTGACCATCTGGTTCTTGGTCATCTCCCTGACTAAGGTCCTTCTCCCCGATCGCTCAGTTTGGCTGGGCCCGCTCTAGGAAGAGTCCTGGTGGATCCAAACTTCTTCCATTTACGGATGATGGAGGCCACTGTGCTCATTGGGACCTTTAATGCTGCAGAAATGTTTCTGTACCCTTCCCCAGATCTGTGCCTCAATACAATCTATTCTCGGAGGTCTACAGCCAGTTTCTTGGACTTCATGGCTTGGTTTGTGCTCTGACATGCACTCTTAACTGTGGGACCTTATATCGACAGGTGTGTGCCTTTGCAAATCATGGAGTTTACCAAAGGTGGACTCTAATCAAGTTGTAGAAACAACTCAAAGATGATCGGTCCAAACAGGATGCACCTGAGCTCAATTTCAAATCATGGCAAAGGCTGTCAATACTTGTGTACATGGGATTTTTTTTTATTTTTAATACATTTGCAAAGATTTCAAACAAACTTTTTTAACATTGTCATTCTGGGGTATTGTTTGTAGAATTTTGAGGAAAATTATGAATTTAATCCTTTTTGGAATAAGGCTGTAACATAACAAAATGTGAAAAAAGTGAAGCGCTGTAAATGCTTTCTGGAAGCACTGTATCAGTCAGCATGCAGTTCAGAAAAGCTGAACAGATGACCCCCCTTCCACACAAGCATGGTGGAGGGGGAAATCCTCCCTGCTGTATTGTATTCTGACAGCGAGCACTCCCCTGCCATCAGAATACACCAATCGGCTGCCTGTAGCCTTAATCAAAGCAACATTTGCCAACAAGCCCATTCCAGAGCAGTCAGACCTTAGATTGACTGCTCTTGGGTGGAAACTGCCTTAAAGGAATAAATTGGTCAGTCCCTGATGAACCAACCAAATTGCGATCCATCTACGGCCAGCTTTACTGTCCACAGCTTGCTGCAATATGACAGGGTTCCTACTAGATAACCTATGGAGATTTCTGTACTAGAATAAGGTGATACATGTTGACTTTTGTGATCACTGGCTATTTTTTTTGGGAAAGAAGTTTGTGTTAGATGGATATGGCAGAGAGCCGTTATGGGATTCTTTAGCAGACAGAGTGGGGGCAGGAAAGGGAAACCTTGCAGATATTTGCTGGGTGATGTATAAAGGTGATGCTAACATAGCTGAGTCCTGGTAGGTGAAGTATGGTAATGGCAAACACCCCACAGTAAATATACTGTCTGCATAATTACATGCTGCTCTTGGGCATTGCAGTGATTGTGTAACTTTGTGAAGCAGTGGTTTAATCTAACCACTTTTTTTAGATGGCACTTTAAAAGAGGAGCTCCAGTCATTTTTGTATTTTAATAAATAGCAGCTGCAAAAACTGTAGCTGCTGACTTTTAACAGACAATCACCTGTCCCAGTATCCTGTGATGTGCTCGTCTGAGCTGTTCCTTCCCTTGGTTTTCTGGTGCTGGCGTCTCAACTGTCGGCACCCGGCTGTGACAGCTTGGGGCTCCCCACTGGGCGAACTGTGATGTGCCCTGTTAATGGTTCCGCAGTCTTCTGGAACCTATGATGTGTCCCAGAAGACTGCTGGGTGGTGGATGAATTTCTGCTCAGATTGCCTGTCAAAACCAGGTGCCCCCCAATTTGGTGGAGGGGGAGTGGGGTGGAGGTCTTAAAGCGGAACGATCCCTTTTGGATGGAGCTCTGCTGTAAATATTTGCTTCTGGAACAGCGTGTGTGAAAAGCAAATTACTGAAATATTTTAGCTTAAAATACAACTCAAACTAAATTCTTTTTGAATTGACTGTTTTATCTGTATCCCCTTTGGGAATACTTTCTCTCACTTTCTGTATTGCAGACAAAACAGGAAGTATGAGTAGAAGCATCTCCAAAATGGAAGAGACAACCATTAACTTTTGATTTCCCTTCATTTTGTCCCAGACAACACTTGTCACAAGGGCAATTAGTGATTTGTTTAAGTAATGGTCCCACATTGAGCTTTTAAACGGAAATAACATCATCTGCTTTTAATTGCATGCTGTCATCAGACTGTTCACAAATGCCTGTTTAATGGGAATGTTGCATAGTTTGTGTCACCTGAACATAGGCTTTGTTTTATGCTGCTTCTATACAGATCTGCTGAGTTTTTAGTATTTGTTTACTTTGCTTACAGAGTTTTAAAATTACTTCCCGCATCCCCTGTCATTTCTCTTGTCTGGACAATTAAATCATCCCGAATGAGAGAGCACACCTAAAATGCACAGACTGAAATAAAATTATATAATGCCTAAAAACATTTACTTGTTCTAATGCTTGGGATTAGCTTTCACATTTTTTACACTTTCATCTTGGCTATATGTTTACTAGGGTTTCCTAGTCTCTTTTGCCTCTGAAATAACTTGGCTTTTGATGATGATGGTATATGTGTATTCAAATCCCCATCTTATACAATATGTGAAGTGAACATGTTTAACTCCATGGCGGGCAGGTATACATCGTACCTGCCACAACACACATGCAAGCTGGTTTTGGGACCCTGTGACCAGTAACTGGGGTCTACACTTTTTAATGCATTGAATTTCTGGGATGTGTTGAGTGAGCGCTGAGCAGCCTGTGTACTAGCCAGTTATGGATTAGGAAGCTGGCAAAATAATCTTTTTGCCCTGCATTAATGATCTGCCAGATCCTATTGGAATCAATTTTCTTTAGAGTCTTTTCACACTGGGGCGTCGGGGCCGTCGGCGGTAAAGCGCCGCTATTTTTAGCCGGGCTTTACCAGCGCTTTCGGCCGCTAGCGGGGTGGTTTTAACCCCTGCTAGCGACGCCTCTCAGAGGCTTGGTCCTTAAGTGGTGAATTCTTTATTGAGGCCTATGTGTTGCAGGATAAGTTCACTTTTTAACAAAAAATAATGCACATTTTTTTTTTTGTAACATGTTACACCATTGAATATGGACGGATATGAATGTGAACTTATCCTTTAAACTCATAGCTAGCAAAAAAACAGATCTGATGGGGCTTAACCACTTGACCACTGGGCACTTAAATCCCCTTCCTAACCAGACCAATTTTCAGCTTTTGGTGCTCTCACATTTTGAATGACAATTACTCAGTCATGCAACACTGTACCTTTTTTATATGAAATTTTTGTCCTTTTTTTTCACACAAATAGAGCTTTCTTTTGGTGGTATTTAATCACTGCTAGGTTTTTATTTTTTGCGCTATAAAAGAAAAAAGACCAAAAATTCTGTTAAAAAAAATGCATTTTTCTTCGTTTGTTATAAAATTTAGCAAATTAGTCATTTTTCTTCATAAATTTTGCCCAAAATTTATACTGCTACATATCTTTGGCAAAAATAACCCAAATCGGTGTATATTATTTGATCTTTAAAAAAGTTAGAGTCCACAAGCTATGGTGCCAATCTCAGAATATTGAACACACCTGATGTACTGACGGCCTATCATTTCTTGAGGCCCTAACAAGCCGGGAAAGTACAAACACCCCCCAAATCACCCCTTTTTGGAAAGTAGACATTCAAAGGTATTTAGTAAGAGGCATGGTGAGTTTTTTGAAGTTGTCATTTTTTTCCACAATTCTTTGCAAAATCCAGATTTCCACAAAATTGTTATATTAGCAGGTTATTTCTCACACCGAGCATATGCATAGCACAAATTACACCGCAAAACACATTCTACTATTCCTGAGTATGGCGATACCAAGTGTTTGAAACTTTTACACAGCGTGGCCACATACAGAGGCCCAACATGCAGGGAGCACAGTCAGGCGTTCTTGGAGCATAAATTATACATATAATTTCTTGACCATAATGAGTCTTCTGAACATGTCATTTTTTTCTACAAGTTTTTGGAAAATGTGGAAAGAAAATGAAAACACATTTTTTCTTTACACAAAGTTGTCCATTTATACAATATTTCTAACACACAGCATGTACATAACAAAAATTACACCCAAAAATAGTCTCCTACGCCTCCTGAGTACGGCGATACCACATGTGTGAGACTTTTCCACAGCCTGGCCACATACAGAGGCCCAACATGCAGGGAGCACCGTCAGGTGTTCTAGGGGCATACATTTCAAATCTAATTTGACTGCCTGTTACACTTTTGTGTGGCATGAATGAGAACTGATGTGGCATGGATGATCATGAATGGAGATGGATGAGCCATGGATGGGATGACTGAGCATGGATGGGGGTAGATGGGATGGCTGAGCATGGATAAATGAGTATTGCTGAGTATAGATTGATGGCTGAGCATGGATGCATATTGCTGATTAGGGATGGATGAGTATTGCTGATTAGGGATGGATGAGGCTTTAATGGGCACAGATCAGCGCTATGGGCACTACAGATCCAGCCCATAGCGCTGCTGCTCCCGATCTCTCCCCTCTCCGCTCACACTGTACCGATCAGTACAGAGAGGGGAGAGAGGAACCGCATATGACGTCTGTTTGTTTTCAAGTGCAAACGGGGGTGCTGATGCTCGTGGCCGACCGCCGCGATCATTGCCGGTCACGGACGATTGCAGGCACGAGAGGCAGAACAGGGACGTGTGTGTGTAAACACACAAATCCCTGTTCTGTGAGGAGAGACAGATCGTGAGTTCCTAATAGCTAGGAACCACGATCTGTCATCCCCTCTAGTCAGTCCCCTCCCCCTAAAGTTAGAACACACAGTCAGGGAACACAGTTAACCCCTTGAACGTAACCTAGTGTTAACCCCTTCCCTGCCGGTGACATTTATACACTAAAAAGTGCATTTTTATAGCAGATCGCCGCCATTACTAGTAAAAATAATAAAAATGCCATAAATGTATCCCCTATTTTGTAGACGCTATCACTTTTGGGCAAACTAATCAATATACCCTTATTGTGATTTTTATTACCAAAAATATGTAGAAGAATACATATCGGCCTAAACTGAGAAAAAAAAATAGCTTTTTGTTTAAAAAAATTGGGGATGTTTATAATAGCAAAAAGTACAAAATGTTGTGTTTTTCAAAATTGTCGCTCTTTTTTTTGTTTATAGCGCAAAAAATAAAAACCGCAGAGATGGATGATCAAATACCACCAAAAGAAAGCTCTATTTGTGGGGAAAAAAAGGGCATCCGTTTTGTTTCCGCGACCGTGCAATTGTCAGTTAAAGCAACGCAGTGCCATATCGCAAAAAATGGCCTGGTCATTGAGCAGCCAAATCTTCTGAGGCTGAAGTGGTTAATTGCATTCTCACTAATAGCAGAACAGTGCCATTGCATGTGTTGTAAAAAGTGGTGACTTTGATTACTAAATGGATGAAAAAAAAAATTTAAGGCATGGATCATAAGTCTAGAAAATAGATCACTGACAATATGGAACTTTAGAGCTTTTATGAGTGGTTTTGGCCGTAAAAAAAAAAAAAAAAAAATTTACATATTTATGCATTTAGTCTGTCAAACGAGCAAAGTAGGCTCTGTGTTTTAGGTGTTCTCTCATATTTCCTCCTCTTCATTCCCCTTGCCTTCCCCTCCAAACCTCTAACCTTCCTCAGATGGTTTTGTCATGTGTCACTACCTTTGCAAAGGCAGTGCTCATAAACTACACTAGTGATATCTTATGTTATTATCATACACAGATTCTGTTTTCTGTTTCTGAGTTATTTGTTGTTTTTTTCTTTATTTTTTTCTCCTCCCCCCCCCCTCATTTGCTCATGTCTTGGTTGGCGTTTGGTGGTGTATAACCGTGATTGCGTTGCCTTAGCAATAACAATTGGTCGTCTTGGTTACGTTTGTCCTCAAGAGGTGGCCCCCATGCTACAGCAGTTTATAAGACCCTGGTGTGTATTCTTCAATCTTTTTTTAATTCATTTCTCTTCATGTTTTCTTTATAGTTCACATCTTTGGATTTATTTATTTTTTTTATTTATTTGTCAGTTATTACATGAAGTCATTTGTCAGCCATGTGACTAATCTTGTCCTAGGTTTCGTCAATTTTTTTTTTTTTTCCTTTCAAACATTGTCATGTAAACTGTTACCTATTTCTTTGTTGTGGCTAACTAATTGATGATGCATGGGAGCATGGGATAAGATTGTCACATGCTTGCTGTGTCTAGAGCTTGTTGTATACAAGTATATCTGTAGTCTAGACATTGGAGGGATCCATTTTGTGAAGGTTGCCTCTTTGCTGAACTAGAAACTAGTGATCCTATTGTTAAAATACATTATGGAGCTCTCTTCCATGAGTAAACTACAAGTATACTTAAAGCGGCATCAATTGTGAATTGATAGAAATGATGCATGCACATATTCTGCACGCCAATGAATTATGTCTTGCAGTAGTTACATTGGCGACTTTCCTGAAAGCTATTGTTTTTTGTGGTATATGGCAGTTTTAATTATACAATTAAAATTTTTATTTTGCTACATTAAAAATATTAGGCAATGGTCCATACTATGGGGACTTTTGTTAAAAAGGAGGACATACACAGGCAGATGGAGCCACCTTAGATTTCTCTTCTTTGGCTGCCTCTTGTACAGCAGGGTTGACCATCAGTGTTGATGGCCAAATATGATAAAAACCTAGTCAAATAATGTTCACTTAAAGACCACAGATGTCAAATCATATTTTTCTCCTTGTTCAGATGATGTCCAGCAGGTAAAGGTCAGTGGCAGCTGAAGTGTGTGCTGGTTAATGGCAGAGTCTTGTTAAATTATCCAACTCTGCAGATTATCTGTATGTGAATGTCCATTTTAATCGTGGTTATAGTGAGAGATTTGCTATACCATTTGTTTTTTTTTTTCTTTAGCCTGTTAAATGTTTTATGAAAATTAAAAGAAAACACCAGCACTACAGCAACTTTGTATTAGGGTTTTAACACCTGCTTCTATATCTTTTTATTTATGTTATTGTAAAGTTGAGGGTAGTGTAACTTGTCTGGGATTTCCTTAGGTGTACTTCATTACGAAACATTCGGGACAATGAGGAGAAGGATTCTGCTTTTCGTGGAATTTGTACTATGATCAGTGTTAATCCTGGAGGTGTAGTTCAGGTAAAATTATCCATGCGTGTTTTTTTTTCTTCTAGCTTTATAAGTGATATTTCTATGGCGTTTCATAAAAAAGGTTAGCTTTCTTCGCTTGAAAGGGATTCATGGTTTCCACAGGACTAAATTTGAAAATGCGCTAAAATTCTGCTCACATTGCCGCATTTGCTTAGGTAGAAACAACTGCCATATTTATAAAAACAAACAAAACTTAAGCAGATGAACTGTGTAGAAGTTACTCAATAAAGCCCCCGTTTTATTTGGTTACTTGTGTTCTTATGGTATTGGTTTGTGTATGCCTATGGTTTTTTTTGTTTGTATTTTAAAATGTAGTCGTGTTTTTTTTTTATTTTTTTATTTTTTTATTTTTTTTTTATCATCCCTGTATACGTTGTTGACAGAGCTCATGCAGGACATGCTCCTCCGTGTCTTTGTTTTTATTTTTTCCACTTTAGTGATTAGTTCTTTGATCTATAGTAATATGTTCTATACATTTTTATCATAGGATTGGGCAATTATAGTTTTCATGAATGTTTCTAGAAAGAAAACTTAATTCTCCAATGTAGTACTTGGCTATTGATCTAATTTTTTGTTGTTTTCAGGATTTTATATTTTTCTGTGATGCTGTTGCATCGTGGATTAATCCAAAGGAAGATCTTCGAGACATGTTCTGTAAGGTATAAAACACACTTTTAGTTTTATGAACTAGCTAAATTGTTGACAAGACTGCTACACTTATCATATTCTAGTTTCTTATTTTCATTCCGATACTGTACATCACTGCAATTTTTTCACTATTATTGAACAGAAGGATTATTTCATGTGCTAAAAATGTATAGTGCATCTGGAAAGTATTCACAGTGCTTCACTTTTTCCACATTTTGTTCTTACAGCCTTATTCCAAAATGGATTAATTCATGATTTTCCTCAAAATTCTTCAAATACCCCATAATGACAACATGAAAGCAGTTTGTTTAAAATTTTTGCAAATTTATTTAAAATGAAAAATAAATACTATGTACATAACTATTCACATTTTCTGCTCAATGCTTTGTTGAAGCACCTTTGGCACCAATTACAGCCTTAAGTCTTTTGGAGTATAATGCTACAAGCTTGGCACACCTATTTTTGGGCAGTTTTTACTATTCTTCTTTGCAGGACCTCTCTCAGCTCCATCAGGTTGGATGGGCAGCATCGATGCACAGCTATTTTCAGATATCTCCAGAGATGTTCAATCGTGTTCAAGTCTGGGCTCTGACTGGGCCACTCAAGGACATTCACAGAGTTGTCCTGTAGCCACTCCTGTGTTATCTTGGATGTGTTAGGGTCGTTGGCTTGTTGGAAGATGAACCTTTGCCCCGGTCTGAGGTCCAGAGCGCTCTGGAGCAGTTTTTCATCAAGGATGTCTGTACATTGCTGCATTCATCTTTCCCTTGATCCCGACTACTCTCCCAGTTCCTGCTGCTGAAAAACATCCCCACAGCATTATGCTGCCACCACCATGCTTCACTGTAGGTATGGTTTTGGTGATGAGTGATGCCTGGTTTCCTCCAGACATGACGCTTGTCATTCAGGCCAAATAATTCAATCTTTGTTTCATCAGACCAGAGAGTTTTTTTTCTCATGCTCAGTCATTCAGGTGCTTTTTGGCAAACTCCAGGCAGGCTGTCATGTGCCTTTAACTGAGGAGTGGCTTCCATCTGGCCACTCCACCATGCAGGCCTGATTGGTGGAGTGCTGCAGAGATGGGCGTTCTTCTGGAAGGTACTCCTCTCCCCACAGAGAAGCGCTGGTCCTCTGTCAGAGTGACCATCGGGTTCTTGGTCACCTCCCTAAGGCCCTTCTCCCCCACTCGCTTAGTTTGGTCGGTCAGCCCGTTGTAGGAAGAGTCCTGGTGGTTCCAAACTTCTTCCATTTATGGATGATGGAGGCCACTGTGGTTATTGGGACCTTCAATGCTGCAGAAATTTTTTTTTTTGTACCCTTCTCCAGATCTGTGCCTCAATACAATCCTGTCTCGGAGGTCTGCAGACAATTCCTTGGACTTCATGGCTTGTTTTGTGCTCTGACATGGACTGTTAACTGTGGGACCTTGTATAGACAGGTGCTTGCCTTTCTAAATCATGTCCAATCAACTGAATTTACCACGGCGTTGCATGACCGCGCAATTGTCAGTTAAAGCGAGTGCCATGTAACAAAAAATGGCCTGGTCATTAAGCGGGAAAATATTGTTGTAAAGGCAGCAGCTATTTTATCTTAATAGATTATTTGCATTAAGATAAAAAAGCCTTCTGTGGGCAGCAGTCCACCTCGGCTTCCCTAACACTTACCTGCAGTTCCTTGATGTCCACAGGTGTCTCAGCCGTCCGAGATTCTCCTTGCTGATTGGCTGAGACACAACAGCGCCACCATTGGCTCTTGCTGCTGTCAAAGTCAGCCAATCAGGGGAGAGAGGCTGTGGGTGTCCGTGTCTGAATGGACACAGGGAGCTGTGGCTCGGCTCGAGTGCCCCAATAGCAAGCTGCTTGCTGTGGGGGCACTAAACAGGAGGGGCCAGGATTACCAAAGAGGGACACGAGAAGAGGATCCAGGTTGCTTTGTGCAAATCCATTGCAACAGAGCAGGTAAGTATAACATGTTTATTTTTATAGGAAAAAAAGAGACTTTACAATCACTTTAAGCCATTCTATGGAGGGAAGTGGGTCTTGTTTTGAGGAGATATAGAAATGTACATGCTCTGTAGCACTAATACTCCATGAAGCTAAAATAAGCAGTTTTAGAGCAACTTAAAGAAGTTCTTCACCCTAGAAAGAAAAAATTAAAAGCCATCAGTTTCAAATACTGTAGCTGCTGGCTTTTAATAAAAGGACACCTATCTGTCTAGGGATCCAGTGCTGTCCTCCCCTAGGCCAGTTCCTCACTGGTCTTCGGGTCCCCGGCACCAGCATGTTTACAAAGGGAAGCCAGCTGTGACGCCTGACAGGAGAGGTGCTTTGCAAGCGCTATTTAGTTGACTCCAGTCAAGTTGTAGAAATATCTCAAGGATAATCAGTGGAAACAGGATGCACTGGAGTTAAATTTTGAGTGTCATGGCAAAGGCTGTGAATACTTATGTACAGGGCATTTTTTTTTATTTTTAATAAATTTGCAAAGATTTCAAACAAACTTATTTCACGTTGTCATTATATGGGGTATTGTAGAATTTTGAGGAAAATAATGAATTGAATTCATTTTGAAATAAGGCTGTAACATAACAAAATGTGGAAAAAGTGAAGCGCTGTGAATACTTTCCGGATGAACTGTAATTTTCACACACTATATGTACTTTCTGATTGACCTTTCCATGAGTATACAAGTTAAGAACCCATTAGTGTCATAAAGAAGACTTTGCATTAGCGGCTCATAAAAACTGAAAATATTACTCTATTAATGTAATTTCATACCAGAGTTCTTAGAGGCAATCTGTGGTCCACATGTAGTCTGTATTTTCTAAGTAGACATATGCTCTGGAGCTGCCATATTTTGGTAGCTTCAGATAGCATAGACATTGACGTTTCCCTACAAACGTTAGACAGCAGTAAACTCAGTATTTAGAGGGAGATGATTGATGTCGCTTGAACAGGAGTTTGTATGACAGTGTGGGTATGGAATCTGCATAATGGTGTTGATGGGAAAACCAAAATATACCACCGAACATTGTTTACCAATATTTAAGCTAGTGTGTTTTGTTTTTTTTGTGCCAAGTCATGCATTAAAAAATTCAGCTGCTTCATTCTGATTATGGAGTCTCAGGCAAATGAATTTAATTTTCCTTGTAGATTCTTCATGGGTTTAAAAACCAAGTAGGGGATGAAAATTGGAGACGCTTTTCAGACCAGTTTCCACTTCCCCTTAAAGAACGTCTTGCAGCATACTATGGAGTTTAACCTAGATGTGCTCTAGCTGCAGTCTCACCGTTAGGGGTAAGTAGCATTGCAAAATAGTATGCAATATTTAAGCTTCTCCTACCTCTACTAATGCATGCTTGTTTGTTAAAATGATCTGAATCTACTAGCTCATTGGTTGCCTTTTTTTTTTTTTTTTTTTTTTTTTTAAGACTAGAGCCTAGTACACATGGGCCACATGCCAGGTGGCATCGACGGTTCAATAGAAACCGACCTCCATTCGGCCCACGTGTACATCAGCCGGTCCGACAGAAGCCGATAGCTGAGAGCGCTGACTGTAGTGTTGGGGCTGCCCCCCTGTCAGAACAGCAGGGTAGATCGCTGTACTAGCATTGGATTGTTAGTAAAGCAGCTCTGACCTGAGCTGCCAGTTTTTTTTTTTTTTTTTTTTTCCCCTTCAGCTCGCTGAACGAAAAAAAAAAAAAACTTTTAATGTATACTCTGCTTTAGATAATCCTTTCCTGAAGGGAGCTTCAAAATTGCCATTTGTTATCTTCCCCCCTGAAAGTGATCAGTGCTTGGCTAAACTCTGAGTAGTCTAGTTCACTCAGCCAAAACAAAATATTCAGATAAGGAATTTTGACTTTATTCTGGCTTGATATCCGTAATTGTTCTTGGTCAGTGATTTAGAAAGTATTGAAGCCAGTGAGTCAGTATACCAGCCAGGTATTTACCTTTTTCTAGAAAATCCCCATTGGATTCCATTACTTTTATTTTGGAAGTGCTTCTAAAGCCTTAAGGTTTTTTACCTTAATGTAGAGAAAAAAACCCACCTGTGTCCAGGGTTGCCCCCCCATACTTGCCTGATCTCCATCCAGGGATATACACAAGAGCAATGGTGCTTTCCACTCTCTCCACATGGGGCAGATTGATAGCAGTGGGAGTGATTGGCTCCAAAAATGGGTGCAGTGCAGGCACTAGAAGGAACCAGTTAGTATTGATTATCACATAAAATTAATATAAAAGGTTTATATGATTGGTCCACAATGTAATTTAAAGATAAAAGTCCACTTTCAAATCCAAATATATATTGCACAACTGGAGTCCACTTAAGGCAAGCTGACCACTTAAGGCAAGCTGACCCCAGAGTAAAGCCAACTCTGTATGGCAGCAGACAAAAAGAAAACATATGCTTGGAGGCGCTTTTCCCTCATTTTCTTGTTGTCTGCCGTTGGCTCCTGCTGCGGTCAATTCAAATCCTATGACGAGGGAACAGGGGGTGAGGTTGAGCCGCCTGTCTGTGGTAGCGGGTAGCACGTCTCAGGATCGAGCCTGCAAGATTGCCCCCATAAGAAGCATCTTCCTATGGGGGAACTCACCAAAGGGGTGAGTTCACTAGGTGCATCGGCAAGGGACTAGAAGAGACTAGAAGAGAGGACTAGAAGAGAAGGTTCAAGGCTGCTCTCTGCAAAACCATTGCACAGATCAGGTGAGTATAACGTCTTTTTTTTAATTTTTTTTAACCTTTTCACACCTAAGCCTTTTTCTGACATTTGTCGCTTACAAGTTAAAATATGTATTTTTTGCTAGAAAATTACTTAGAACCCCCATATATATATATATATATATATATATATATATATATATATAATTTTATAGCAGAGAATAAAATGGCGATTGTTGCAAAATTTAATGTCACACTGTATTTGCGCAGCGGCTTTTCAAACGCAATAGTGCTAGAATTATTGCTCTCGCTCTGACGATCACGGCGATACCTCACGTGTGATTTGAACACCGTTTACATATGCGGGCGCGACTTGTACGTGCGTTTTCTTTGCTGTGCAAGCTCGCGGGGACTGGGGTGCTTTAAAAAAAATAAAAATTCTTATTTTATTTACTTTTATTTTTTACATACTTTGTTAAAAAAAAAAATTTTGATCACTTTTTTTGCTGTCACAAGAAATGTAAACATCCCTTGTGACAGGTACTCTTTATGGAGGGATTGGGGGTCTAAAAGACCCCCCCCCAATCCCTCCTTTGCACTTCGGTGGTTATCCTTGAAGAGCCAACCATCCACTCTAAAAAAAAAAAAAAAAAAAAAAAGTAGCTGCATGCATCATCCCGGTAAAACCCAAGGCCGCATGTGTGCACTCGGTCGGCACTAAGGGGTTAAATAGAAATTGAGGTTTTGTCTTGGATAAGGGGTTGCAAAATGAGGGATGGGTTTTAAATTTTCTGCCAATTCAGCAGGGTTCACCTGAAATTTGAGCCACATTTGGCTCCCTGAAGGCTTCTATTTTTAACCACTTGCCTACCCCGCTATAGCTGAAAGAGGGCTACAGTGCAGTCGTCCAGTTTTGGGGACATTTACACCAGTAATCAGGACACCGTTCATCAGTGCAGCCTCATCAGTGCAGATCAGTGAAGAAGAAAAATTACTTATTTTCAAAATTTTATAACAAAGAATTTTCAGTCTTATTCGTTTTAGGAAAAAAAATTAAAAACCCAGTGGAGATTATCATCAAAGAAAGCTCTATTTGTCTCAAAAAAAATTACATTTGTGTACAATGTTGCATGACCGCGTAATTGTCATTCAAAGTGCGACCGCACCGAAACCTGAAAATTAGCCTGGGTAGGAAGGGTGTAAAAGTGCTCAGTAGGCAAGTGGTTAAGGTTGTCCCACACTTATCTCTAAAACATATCAGTCAGTTCCCCCCTCCACTCCTAAGCATTGATTGGCTCTGTTCCTATCTGTGTATGTGGTTTTGCAGACCCAATATTCTGTAAAGCTTGAGGAAGAAACCTAAATTGTTTGAAAAGCTTGTGTGTATGTATATTCTTTAATATATATATATTTTTTTTCCCTCTCATAGGTCCTTCAGTCTGGGAGACAGCGGGGGAGCCTCTGCACCCAGGGAAAAAAAGCTACCCTTTAAGAGGGGGGAAGGGCAAACCAGTAGGGAATACAGTACAATCCCAAAGCCTACTGGGAGGGGCGGGAGGGAGGTGTTGCCGTCACTGTATTAAGTCGATGTTGGGAAACGTTTAAACCGTCTGGAGCCTTTGTGGGTGGAAATATGTCTCCTTTACAATTCTGCACTGGATGTGAAGAAGCAAATTCTCATCGCCAAACAGCACATTCTGGTATTTAGGGAATTGTACTTAAGAGTACTTTATAATTGAACTCTAGAGGGTTAAGTAAGAAGAAACTAATTTTTGCACACTTCAGAGGAAATCTTAAGAATGGGGGATTATAGCAGTAAATGGCATTTATATTAAAGCAAAAGGGTTGCCTAACTATCCCGCTAATTGGGAATTTTCTGTGTTTGCATGTTAATGAAGACATAAATGAAGTTGGCAAAGTTAAACACAGCTTGCTGCGCGTATTACAAACAGATAATTGCAGTCTGCACTTCAAATGCCTGTGAAATAAGTTAAGATCTACTGCATAAATTGATGTCCACCAAAATGCCAAATTTAGTATTTTTTTTTTTATATTATTTATTTTTTTTTCTCTTCAGGAGGGGAAGGAACAAGTTAAAAAAAACTCCTTGTTTTAGTTTACGAAGAACCTTTAATATAAGTATATATTTTTTTAAGAATCACTCCTTTGCTGAATGATAATTTGCAATTTTTTTTGGCAGCAATAGTTAAACAATAGACCAAGGCATATTGTTTCTTCCAGTTTAGAGGAGAATATGAAGTGCTTTGCACCAGTGTCGTGAGGGTTTTCCTTCTCCCGGGGCATGCAGTCCAGGATTCTTGTAGTCATTAAGAATTAATAAATTTAGTGGGGTTAAGTTTGTATCACATAGTAAGGTAGGTCAACATTACCTATATGCGCCTTTTTTCTTTTTTTTGTGGTTTATTCATCAAGTTTCACCCTGCATCCATATTGTCTGTTTTAGGTATTGTAGATTATTGCTTTAAGTGCTATAGAATACGGTTAAACCCTAGCCCTTTTGTCTGTCAGCAGGGTCTACCTCACTGCCCTGTGAGTCTCATTGATGGGGAAGGGAGGGTTAAATGATAAAATCTCCAGCATAGGGAAAAAAAAAAATAAACGTCATATAGCAACACAATGTGGAAAGCTGGTTGAATTGTGCAAAAACCTGTTTGCCTTTGTGCTATCAGTGTGATGTGCTTTCTGCATGATTAAGTACTAGTGATTACTAAAAGTTACATGGAGTAAGATCAAATTAGATGGCTCATACTGAAAACTTTAGACAACAAGTTAATTGCTATAATTTTGTATTCATTGACACTTCACAACATATTACCCATCATAAGTTTTTTTTTTTTCTTATGTTTGTCAAAGCATGATCATAAAGCATTGATTTTGTAGATGTGATGCAGGGTATATGCACTGTATCGATGGCGCATGTTGGTGGCCCTATGTACCCTAAACTAAAACTTTTGGGGTACAATTTAAATAGCTACAGAATGAATGTTGGGTTGTGGTCCCCCTTTACATCCCCAAATGAATTTGTTAAGCTTTTATGTTGCTTTTTTTTCTCCCTTCATTTGTATTCCTGTGAATAAACCCTTATTAAGTTAACCTTTTATTTTTCTTTCCATGTGTATTTTCTTATGTACTGTGAATGTGAAAACTTTAACTGGCACTCTTTAACAGAAGTGCTGATGTAAAAGTGCAAGTCTTTAATAATTCATGTCGCCTCAAAGGTATCCCATGATGATAAAGAAAAGTAACGGACTTAAACTCTGCGGGTCAGAGCTGAAACAGCCACTTTTCCACTTTCTTAAAGCAGATTATAAAAACTTGCAATGTTAAGCCATAACCATTTTTAAAAATATTTACTTTGCCCTGAACTCGTTTTGCAATTAAACTATTGAAATCAATTTTGTAATAAGTATTGTTTAATTTTGCATGGTTTTATTAAAGCTTTAATTGGTAACTGAGGAGAGGTGAGCTAAAAAAAGGGTGCTGGGAAGTGGGTAGTTTTGCTCTGGCAAATCCTTGGCAAGTAAAAAATATATTCATAGCTTGCTAAAACTAATTTTTTTTATTTTGATAACTGATGAAAAATGCAAAGAAACCAAAGGATTCTGGGAAGATGTCTAAAAGTAAGCCTAGAAAGCAAAAGCAAATGTTTTCTTTTGACATTTCTTGTTTTGTGTTAAGATAAAAAAAAAAAATAGCATTTTGTGTGGGAAAAAAAATAAAATAGATGAATGCCAGCCTAATCAATTATTAGTATTAATAGTGCTGCTAAGGTATTTAATAATCTAATAAAACGGAAAGTTTACTCTCCAACTCCTTTTTCTTTAGAAAACTGAAAATTTGCCAAGTGCTTAGATTCACTATTTGTCTTTAATGGACAGTGCAGACAACAATATATATATATTTTTTTTTGGTTGGTATTAAAGTTTAAAGGCAGATTTGTTTTTTTTTTTTTTTTTTTTTTTTTTTTTTTTTTTTTAATTTTAGAAGTGGAGAGGGATTAGAACAACCTGTCAGTTTTTATTGCTGTCAGTGCTACTTTTATGGTGAAATACTCTTTGTCCTATTTACGATCATCATCGAAAATAAAAGAAAATCCCAAATTTTGGGTTGACATCAGAACACTTATGGAAGGGAACTCTTCCAATGGGGTACGATAGTTCTGGTGACACACCTGGATTCCCTCATTTTGGAGGGATTCCCTTTAACTTCCTGTTTTAGCTATGGAACAGGAAGTGAAGACAAATCTACCCAATGGGAAACCGATGACAAAAAACTGATGAGGTTTATAACCCTCCCTTTCGCTAGCCAAAAAAAAAAAAAAGTTTTGCCTTTTTAGTTACACTTTAACCATTTACTATTTTACAGAAATCCTTACTTGATTTAATTGCAAGAGATAACGTGTTCATTGTAGATCTTCAGTTTTGACAAGGCAAATGCCTAACAGTTATAATTTGTAGATAATGTATTTATAGTTTGTTGTAATAATAGTTCTCCATTGCAATTCATGTGATTTGTCACAAAACTTTGCCAGCATAAGTCAGAACATTTTTATAAAACCATTCAAATGCAAAATTGATATGCATTTTACCAAAACGAGTTTTTTTAACCTGTTTAATTCCTTCACATAAAAGCCATGTTTGACACTGTAATACCAGTCTTTTCGTCTTGATGGCTACGTTGCCTTTTAGTTGTGTGTTTTTTTGTTTTTTTCCATTCTTGCATCATGGGATATTTAAAAGCATCTTACTATTGTGGTCTCGTTTTGACAGTTTTTGAATGTCAGTGGAATGTTTATAGAATTGTGGGTCTTTGTCTTGTTACATTCCAGTGTTTTCTGCCTCTTGGCATGCTAAAAGCACGGCTTACAACTGTCTGTCTTTCACACTGAATAAAAGTGCTGTTAGAGTGCTAAACTACAGAAATAGCCGCTGCTATGTGATGTAGATTCTCTACTTGAATATTTTTATGTTGTAGGAACCTCAGGAGGTCTGTGTTTACTGTTTTTATATCTACCTTCTCTTTCCTGTTTGAGCTTCCCTGTTTTGAAGGACTCTAACAATGATCAAAACTGCCCATCAACCTAAGTTGGTAACAGAAAGTGAACACTTTTAAAACCATACACATTCTTCAGTTGACATGTAGGAAGGACCTCTCTTGGGACTCTCACTTCAGTGCTGTAGTTAAAGGCTGAAGCCATCCACAGCTGAATTATGGGTGGATTCTCATGGGTTGAATCATCTCCAAGTTTCTAACCTCTCACTGGGGGGTAGCAGTTGATCTCTCCAGATAACCAAGGTTTTTCACTGCTGTCATTGCAAAGGGTCTAGCCCTTCCTCCTGCATTCTTTGTAAAATATATACTAGTAATTCCATTTATGGGGATGGGACATCAAATTAGTATATGCAGTGGTTAACAGAAGTATTAAGCTAAGGAAAGAAAGAACTTTCCCTGGGAGTCCCCAAGGGATGTAAAAACCCAAAATGTAAGCATTTTGGAATCCAACCAAAAATGTAAATGCAAAAAGTTAAATCTTTTATATTGAATAATATTAACAGAATTTGTAAGCACTTGTCATTTAAGCCCAATATCATAAGTTGTGGGGATGAGCCAGTATTTAAGTCATGTCACTAGTCTTAAGATTAGAGGTTGCATTCTCTAGTACAGCTTATGACATGCTTTTATTGTGCATTGTACTGAGAGAATGTATGTTTTAAGTAATTTGTCAAAAGCCCATGCTCTTGAGATCAGGTAATGCACATTTTAGTAGATATAAATTTTTGGGCTAGCATTTCCAGTTGGCACCGACTCTGCTCAGCTATTTCTAATTACTAAACTCAGAGAGCCCAATAACTTAGTTATAACTTGAATGATATATAAAAAACTCAATTAAGTTTTGGTATAGCAGCGCAGCTTTTTTTTTTTTTTTTTTTTATTTTGTAAAAAAACCCTGTACAGACTGAAGGTATTCAACCGTGTACACTAGCATAATTTGAATATTGTAGTTAGATCAGAAACCACAAAATGTATAGTTTTGACAAAGGGTATTCATTCTTGTATGGGTTCTGATATTGGAAGGGTAGAGTTTGCATATAATGCATTATAAATGTGCTAATATGCCGCCCTCAACACACAGCTGCCAGTGAAAGAATTGCCACTAGTGGGAGAAGTACAAAGCTCTCTGGAAGGGTGAAGAAAGGATGACCAATTACTGATGGTTATGTGCCCAGGGTTGCATTCTGGTTAATGATATAGCAGTAATGTAAAGCAGAGATATAGATGGCAAGACCTCATATGAGAAAGAGCTGCACTGCATAATGCTTTTGCAGTGGAGCGTCATGAAGAACAGTGGTGTGCTATAATCTATACAAACCAATGCAATTAGTTCTCATTGGGGCTTATGTAATGGGCCATG
Organism: Aquarana catesbeiana; assembly: GCF_042186555.1. Taxonomy (NCBI): domain Eukaryota; kingdom Metazoa; phylum Chordata; class Amphibia; order Anura; family Ranidae; genus Aquarana; species Aquarana catesbeiana. The sequence continues at coordinate 140,993,037 of NC_133324.1, read as the reverse complement.
TAAAGCCCACCTTCAGGCACAAATATTCCTGCCAGGGTTAAAACCTTTAAACATTCCTTTGCCTTGAAAGTAAACTTCAAGCTTTCTTCTATATCTGGAAAAGCTCTTTTAATCTGAGCTGACCAGAAGTAATGCAAGGAACTGTACTAATTCAAGCAAGAAAGCAGATTTGATGTAGGTTGCTTTTTACGGAAAAAAATGTTTTACAGTTTTAACCTTATTAAAGTTATTCCAGGAGTTGGGCTTTAACCCCTTCCAGACCAGCGGCCACAGTTTTACTACGGCGGGATGAAGCTACAGGATTTTTTTATAGCTGAACACTAGGAAAATGACTAAATATACAGTTCAAATACACATGCATTTTTACATGCCTAAGGACTTACATTTCTGTTCATCCAGTCTGAGATTTACACAGCCCAGCCAGAATGTGGAGCCAGGTGGGTAATCCAATTTCTTTACTGCATTTAAACAGTACAGCCTAATTAGCTCACACAGCGGACTGATAAGCTCATTCCTTTGCTCGCTGTGCTCTCTCCTCCAGTCATCCTGCCAGCACTGTGCTGTGCAGAACACCTGATCATGTCCTAGAGATGCCCCAGTTCTCAAGCACTTACAATTCTGTAGGGTCCACTCAACCCTACCAGCACCTTCATGGAATGCTCCCTGCTTGATTCTCGCTCTGAGTAGTAGGCGGGCCATCAGACAGGTTCTAAGCCTTGGTCTTCTCAAGCACATTAAAAGCTGATTGGTAGCTGTGAAGTAGTGCACCCATTTCTGTTTTGCATCCATTTTGAGTTAAAAAAAAAAAAAAAAGAGTGATCAAACTGAATTAATCTAAATGGTACCTGGTAGATGGCTACTTTGGAGGTGATTCCACAACATTAAAATAGTATGTATGTGTGTTATGTGTACTTTTCTTAACATTGAGTTTGTCATTTGTGTGATCATTTTGTGAAACAGGCATGTTTTATTGTGCATCATTTCTAAATGTCATGTTGACACAGCTACTACTCTTCTCTATGTATTGCTCACTAATAAATGGGGAAAAAAATAACTTAGCCTTGGAAGTGGTTCTTAAGGTTTATTTTTCTAGAACCAAGCATATTGTGTGCTTTTAGGTGAATGTTACTAATTTATAAATCGGAAGAATGTTTTTCAAGATTCCCAGAAACCTGTTTTTTCTCAGGGTTCGAAGGACAAATTTGAGGACCACTGCTTTGGGTAGGGTGGGGGTACTTAAGCACTAAATTTGGAATAGATAGCCATCAGTAATAGAATCTCTAGCACTGTGATTTCTGAACAGTTCAATCAGCCATGTGAGAAAACAATCAAATGTAATATTTTTATAAAGCAATATGCACATATACATAAAGAAGAATTTGGGATTGATGTTCCCATGAAAAACATCCACTGTATTGCTTCGTTACAAGCAGATAAGATATCTTTCTGCTAGCAACTTAGGTTGAGAGCATTTCTGAATGAAAGCTTTATATTCAATTTCTTTACCTTACCCTAGACGATGTTAATTTTTAGACTTGTATCCTCATGCTACATAACAGTCTAATACAGGTGTAGGGCAACCTGTGGCTGTCCAGCATTGAAGATGCAAAAAGGATGTGCATGTAGTGGAGGCTCAATAGCTGGAGAGCCAAAGGCTTCCTTTTGCCGGTCTATTCAACTGAGTGATATTTCTCAAGTTTGCCTATGATTATTGAACTACACTTTAAATAAAAGAAAAAATAAATATGGTTTTAGTTTTTGATAAGCTGCTGAATTTTAAACATTTTTGGGGCCACCAAATATTTTGGATCATGCAGAGAATATATATATTGTACTGTAGTAATTTTGTATTTACATTTGTATGATGTGATAATAGATGTGAATGTTAATCACTGCTTGGCTGTGTTAATAAAATTGTTTAAGTACAAACTGGCATCATTTTTTGGCTAACATCCCCAATTATAAAGTATGAATCATGTATTCACAATAGGAAGGCAAGGCTTTAAAGTTCTGCTAATTTAAAGTTGAACTATAGGCAATTTATTTTTTTCATTTTGGATAAAGTAAGGGAAGGTTACAACACCTGTCATCTTTTGCCATCTATATCACATTGGGGAGATTTCCCTTCACTTGCCCCATAGCTAAAACGGGATTTCTGGTCAAATTACCAGAGAATTTTTTGGGGACTCAGAGGTACCAAAACTAGTGTCTCCATTGGAATATTTCCCCTCTATTTTTCTGGCGAAAACCCAAAATTTGGAATTTTCTTATACTTTCAATGATGGCAAACAGCATAAATAGAGAGGGTGAAACTCCCTCCAGAGGCAGAGGTCGCAGTAAAGAGCTGACAGGTATTCTAATCCGTCTCCACTTTGCCCCAAAGTTAAAAAAAAAAAAAAATAAATAAATCTTTAGTTATACTTTAAGTTCGGTCCTTAATTTCTTTGCTCTGCATGATCTTCACTGAGCAATCTGTGGACGTTTATAAGCATGACAGCTGTCATCATAATACACTGTGTGCTGTGGTTCATTTAGCCCAGTTGTCTGTGATATCTATCCAGCATCAAATATTCCACATGCTGCTCAAGGAGAAATCAGACTCCACATTCCATGATTACGTCTTAGTTGCAGCTTCAGCTCTCCACCAAAGTAATTGTACCAGCAACAAGAATACCGTACACAGAGATGCAAAATGTTCTTTATTTAAAATAGTCAGCCAGGAATAGGTTCTATTGTGACATGTTTTGAATGAGAAGATGGACCTTTTCTCCTTAACAGCGAAAATCACCCGTAGCTTAAATATTTATTATTTTTTCTTGAATATTTTATCTTCAGATTCTTCAATCTACACCCTTGTGTCTTCTAATGCCAACATAGAATCCTACAGTGAGGTGCTATCTCAGTGATACCAACCTTCTCGATCCTCTTCAGTCTGGCTTCCACCCACAACATTTCATTGAAACTGCCCTACTAAAACTCCCCAATGACCTACTAATTGCTTAAATCAACGGCCAGTACTCCATACTCATGCTCGTAGCCTTAGACCTTTCTGCTGCGTTTAACACAGTTGATCACCCACTTCTACTCAAACTCCACTCCCTCGGCCTCCATGACTGCTGTTTCCTGGTTCTCCTACCTATTTTAGCGCACTTTTAGTGTCGCATACAACATCTCCGCTCCTCATCCTGTTGGGGTACCCCAAGGCTCTGGCCTTGGGCCTCTCCTCCTATTCTCTCTATACCTCTTGCCTGGGCCAGTTAACCTCCTATAGCTTTCAATAACACCTCTATGCTGACTACACCCAAATCTGTGTCTCGACTCAACTCGCCCATCAGTATGGATGTCACACCACTTCCTCAAACTCCATCTGTCTAAAACTGATCTTATAATATTTCCTCCTCCCCGTTCCTCTCCCAATAACTTTATCATTGCCATCAATGGCACAACCATTGGTCCTGCAACGCACCCCAGGTTGCTGGGTTGTAAGGCTAATACACGTTACTAACTGATCTGTGACTTCTGCCAATCTCTTCACTGGCTTCCCCTACCCCATTGTATAAAATTCAAAATACTAACCACAACATACAAGGCCATCCGCAAAATTGCCCCCAGCTACATCACCAACCTCATCTGCAGATATCGCCCAAATAGTCCTCTCTGCTCCTCCCAGGACCTCCTGCTCTCTAGCTCCCTTGTTATCAAATTCCATGCTCGCCTCCAGGGCTTCTGCAGAGCCTCACATCCTCTGAAACTTCCTTTTGTACCACCTCCCCCTCTCTTTAGATTGTAAGCTCCCATGAGCAGGGCCCTCCTATTCCTTCTGTAATGAACTGTATTGTAATTGGACTGTCCCCTTTTTATTGTAAAGCACTGCATAAACTGTTGACGCTATATAAATCCTATATAAATCCTGTATAATAATACATGGCTGCTCACCTTGGCACTTGGTCCAACAAATTGATTTAGCCACAGTGTAAGATGCAGAACCAGGGCCATCACTAAGGAATATAGAGGAAATTGGCCTCACACCACACTGCAGAGATGCTTTATCCTTTATTCCATATATCAGATTAAGACCACACAAAAGACAGAATATGCTATAGCTGTTAACCATTGCTAAGGAGCCCAGTCCCTGAAGACCACTTCAGGGTTTGTCCTCCCGTGACTGGCGAAATCTGGACTATTGTTCAGTGTCTAGGGCACGGTCACCCTCTACTACCATAATAAAGAAGAAAAAAAAAGGGACTACATTTGGAATGCATTCACCTCGGTGTACATTTTTTTAAAACTTCGCCCTAAAACTGCACCACTAATTTTTGAAGTCTCAGGGGTGACAATGTTCCATCACACATACTGTCAGGTCCATAAATATTGGGACATCGACACAATTCTAATCTTTTTGGCTCTATACACCACCACAATGGATTTGAAATGAAACAAACAAGATGTGTTTTAACTGACTGCAGACTTTCAGCTTTAATTTGAGGGTATTTACATCCAAATCAGGTGAACGGTGTAGGAATTACAACGGTTTGTATATGTGCCTCCCACTTTTTAAGGGACCAAAAGTAATGGGACAGATTAACAATCCATCAAACTTTCACTTTTTAATACTTGGTTGCAAATCCTTTGCAGTCAATTACAGCCTGAAGTCTGGAACGCATAGACATCACCAGACGCTGGGTTTCATCCCTAGTGATGCTCTGCCAGACCTCTACTGCAACTGTCTTCAGTTCCTGCTTGTTCTTGTAGCATTTTCCCTTCAGTTTTGTTTTCAGCAAATGAAAAGCATGCTCAATCGGATTCAGGTCAGGTGATTGACTTCGCCATTGCATAACATTCCACTTCTTTCCCTTAAAAACGTTGGTTTCTTACGCAGTATGCTTCGGGTCATTGTCCATCTGCACTGTGAAGCGCCGTCCAATGAGTTCTGAAGCATTTTGCTGAATATGAGCAGATAATAATGCCCAAAACATTAGATTTCATCCTGCTGCTTTTGTCAGCAGTCACATCATCAATAAATACAAGAGAACCAGTTCCTTTGGCAGCCATACATGCCCACGCCATGACACTACCACCATCATGCTTCACTGATGAGGTGGTATGCTTTGGATCATGAGCAGTTCCTTTCCTTCTCCATACTCTTCTCTTCCCAACACTCTGGTACAATTTGATCTTGGTCTCATCTGTCCATAGGATGTTGTTCCAGGACTGTGAAGGCTTTTTTTAGATGTTTGGCAAACTCTAATCTGGCCTTCCTGTTTTTGAGGCTCACCAGTGGTTTACATCTTGTGGTGAACCCTCTGTATTCACTCTGGTGAAGTCTTCTCTTGATTGTTGACTTTGACACACATACACCTACCTCCTGGAGAGTGTTCTTGATCTGGTCAACTGTTGTGAAGGGTGTTTTCTTCACCATAGTTACATAGTAGGTGAGGTTGAAAAAAGACAAGTCCATCAAGTCCAACCTATGTGTGATTGTGTCAGTATTACATTGTATATCCCTGTATGTTGCGGTCATTCAGGTGCTTATCTAATAGTTTTTTGAAGCTATCGATGCTCCCCGCTGAGACCACCGCCTGTGGAAGGGAATTCCACATCCTTGCTGTTCTTACAATAAAGAACCCTCTACGTAGTGTAAGGTTAAACCTCTTTTCTTCTAATTTTAATGAGTGGCCATGAGTCTTGTTAAACTCTTCTGCGAAAAAGTTTTATTCCTATTATGGGGTCACCAGTATGGTATTTGTATATTGAAATCATATCCCCTCTCAAGCGTCTCTTCTCCAGAGAGAATAAGTTCAGTGCTAGCAACCTTTCCTCATAACGAAGATCCTCCAGACCCTTTATTAGCTTTGTTGCCCTTCTTTGTACTTGCTCCATTTCCAGTACATCCTTCCTGAGGACTGGTGCCAAGAACTGGACAGCATACTCCAGGTGCGGCCGGACCAGAGTCTTGTAGAGCGGGAGACTTATCGTTTTATCTCTGGAGTTGATCCCCATTTTAATGCATGCCAATATTCTGTTTGCTTTGTTAGCAGCAGCTTGGCTTTGCATGCCTTTGCTGAGCCTATCATCTACTAGGACCTCCAGGTCCTTTTCCATCCTAGATTCCCCCAGAGGTTCTCCCCCCAGTGTGTAGATTGCATTCCTATTTTTGCCACCCAAATGCATTATTTTACATTTTTCTACATTGAACCTCATTTGCCATGTAGTTGCCCACCCCATTCATTTGTTCAGATCTTTTTGCAAGGTTTCCACATCCTGCGGAGAAGTTATTGCCCTGCTTAGCTTAGTATCATCTGCAAATACAGACATTAAACTGTTTATCCCATCCTCCAGGTTGTTTATGAACAAATTTAAATAGGATTGGTCCCAGAACAGAACCCTGGGGGACCCCACTACCCACCCCTGACCATTCTGAGTACTCCCCATTTATCACCACCCTCTGAACTCGCCCTTGTAGCCAGTTTTCAATCCATGTACTCACCCTATGGTCCATGCCAACAGACCTTATTTTGTACAGTAAACGTTTATGGGGAACTGTGTCAAATGCTTTTGCAAATTCCAGATACACCACGTCTACGGGCCTTCCTTTATCTAGCTGGCAACTCACCTCCTCATAGAAGGTTAGTAGATTGGTTTGGCAAGAACGATTCTTCATGAATCCATGCTGATCACTGCTAATGATACCTTTCTCATTACTAAAATCTTGTATATAGTTCCTTATCATCCCCTCCAAGAGTTTACATACTATTGATGTTAGGCTAACTGGTCTGTAATTCACAGGGATGTATTTTGGGCCCTTTTTAAATATTGGTGCTACATTGGCTTTTTAAATATTGGTACTTCATTGGCCAGGGAAAGAATTCTTCGGTCATCCACCAGTTGTTTTCTGTGGTCTTCAGGGTCTTTTGGTGTTGCTGAGCTCACCGGTGCGTTCTTTCTTTTTAAGGATGTTCCAAACAGTTGATTTGGCCACACCTAATGTTTTTGCTATCTCTCTGATGGGGTTGTTTTGTTTTTTCAGCCTAATGATGGCTTTTTTCACTGATAGTGACAGCTCTTTGGATCTCCTGTTGACAGCAACAGATTCCAAATGCAAATAGCACACTTGAAATGAACTCTGGACCTGTTATCTGCTCCTTGTAAATGGGATAATGAGGGAATAACACACACCTGGCCATGGAACAGCTGAGCAGCCAATTGTCCCATTACTCTTGGTCCCTTAAAAAGTGGGAGGCACATATACAAACTGTTGTAATTCTTACACCGTTCACCTGATTTGGATGTAAATACCCTCAAATTAAAGCTGAAAGTCTGCAGTTAAAGCACATCTTGTTCGTTTCATTTCAAATCCATTGTGGTGGTGCATAGAGCCAAAAAGATTAGAATTGTCGGTCTCCCAATATTTATGGACCTGACTACATTATACCACTACTTCCGCATAAAGCCTTTATACTTAGGTGCTTCCTTCTGCCATTTCTCCACGAGGATTTTCTACGCCTAGGTTACTGCATACTCCTTATGGATTTGCTTAACCTATACCCTGTACTCTACTAGTGCGTACTCCACAGGAAAATACCTTCACTTTTAGCTATGGCGGAAATCATACAAAAAGGCATTAAAGGCAAAATCACAGGTGAACATTTGCTCTGCCAAAGGCTGAAAAGCTCATTGCCCCATCCACCAAAGCCTTGCCATTGTGCAACCTGACTCTCCTGTCTCGCCATGCCCCTTTGGGTACAAAGAGACCAGCAAAATTTACTGTTTATGATGTGCAGTCTGACAGCTGGATCACGCTAGAAAGTGTTTTCACTCACCCTAAAATCATTGGTAAACTTTAGTGGAAAAGAGTTTGCAAAGAAGTGCAGTTGATCCTGCTGTCTGTCGTACGGATCTCACTGTACCTTTTTCTCTTTCGTTCATTGATGGAAACAGCTCCATTAATCTTGACTGTAGGGTTATTACGCCACCTTCAGGAGAAGACTATGCAGAACATGTATTACGTGTGAAAAACAGAACTGTGCAGCTCCGCCCAGGGGGTGGTCCCTCTGGCAATAACCCCTCAGCCTGCTTCCTGCAGCTCAGTTTTTTCTGCCTAGTGAAGGACCATTGGTCCTGGGGATTTTTTTCAGGATTTTTGCCTTTTGCGCAAGATTTTAAGATCCTGTGATCTATCAACAGCTGGCTGGGTGACAGGCTGCATAATATAGATCCTTGTAGTCTCCCCAGCCTGGCCATCGAGTGTGTGCATGCCCTAGCTATGCGCTGGGTCGGCCACGACATGCGGCCGGTGAGCGCAATGCTCCAGGGCACACATATGACCGGACTACAGATGTCTCTGTCAGTGTGCCGTGGCCCGCAGCCACCCCGTACTGCTCGGGTGTGGGTCTGTGATGGGATGCCTCCAGCTCGTCCATATCGTTAGTACAACTTACTGTCTCGGCAGGACAGAGCAGCTGGGCGTTCCCTGGGAGGTCGATTAGGGGGTCCCTCTTCTCCTTCTCTCCCTGTCCCTGCTTTTGCTCACCCCCGTGGGGGATGCTGCATGACTGGGCTGTAGTGCGCTTTGTGTACCTGAGCCAGCCAGCGGTCCTCTGGGGGGCTCTGATCCTTGATTGGGGGCTGCGCTTTCTGTGTCCCTGTACTGTCATCTGTCTCTGGATGTCTGTGGGCTCTGCATGTGCTGCCGCCACAGCGCTGACTGCTGCCATTATCTGTGCATTTTCTGTCTACAGCAGTGATCGTCGGCTATTTTCGGTTAGCCTCTGTGAGAAGCATGGTCGGCGGCCATTTTCTCGGAGTTCGGTGGCCATTTTCCTTGTTTTTTCTCTTCTGTACAGGGCACCCGGCGGCCATTTTTTTGTAACCTTGGCGCGGTTTTCCCCCACAGCGCTGGTTCCTGTGCCTCAGAACAGCACGGTTTTTTGTTCCTGGACATTTGTGAGCCAGCACAGAATACAGCCATCAGCAGCAGCACAGGGTGGTGAGTCCTGCGGTGGGGGCCCCTCAGTCTGTAGCAGCTAGGAAGGTGGGATTGAGCACCTTGTCCTAAGTCCCCAAGGGTGGCAGACAGGGTGGGTCAGCATGACGTCAGACCTCCCTGCCATTGTAACCGGCTCGCTTGCATGTAGTGCAGTGCCTTTGGACGCTTTGTCGGCGGTCCTTGAAACGTTCGTTGCCAGGGTGGAGGTGGCGCAAGGGCGGTAAGAAACGGCCCTTGCCCCCCTGTCCTCCTGGGAGAGCTCTGATTCAGACTCTGGCCTCGCAGAGACTAGCAGCCCCTGTTCTGATGTGTCGGAGGACGCTGGCCAGGACCGATTGGACAGTGAGGATGATTCCGTTTCCGGGTCCGCGCAGGAAAAAGCGCTAGTTGGAGCACTTATCACTGCTGTACGTGATACCCTGAAAATACAGGATGCGGCAGGATCCTCTGCCGAGGTGGCTGTCCCTTTTGGGTCCCGTAAGCCAGCCCATACACCTAAGGTGTTTCCGTATCTGACTTACTTTGATAAGTTCATATGCAAGGATTGGGGAAGCCCGCAACTGACCTTTTCAGTCCCAAAAATAATGGTGATGCGTTACCCCTTTGAGGAGAGCCTTCTTAAAAAATAAAAAAACAAAAGTGTGATTTCGCGCAGTGATCCTAGTAGCCTGGGAAAAATTTCCTCTAGGTATGGTGTTGTTGAAAAAGTTGTGACGCAAAACTATTATATTGCATAAAAGTGCCTAACTGCATAACCAATAAATATATAACCAAATAGTATATCCATAAATACATAGCTAATGCATATAAAATAAATTTAAATAACTGGTGCGTGTTCCCAGAATTGCTGGTAAAAATGTGCCAATAATAATAGAGTGCAATAAATAGTGAATAGTCCAAAGATGTGAGGAATGGAAAGGCTAGGTCCTCATATATGGTTGAACTGATAGGAAATCCTAGATGGGGATGCAGTGCGCTTCCAAAGGGTAATAGTGGTGTTGCCCTTTAAAATTTCATGTACATATGGTCTCCCAGATCTCTCACCTCCAAGGCTGGTAAATTAAAGCATCTGTGAGTTCGAGTCCGTGGACCACTGCAGTATGTCAGCGCGGTAGACTGTGAGTCTCTCCGCCAGGATCCCCTGCTGAGGTTCCTAAAATAGCTCCGGTATCGCCAGCCCAATGATAGGGGGAAAAGAGGAGAGGAGAGAAGGGGCTCCAGTAGTGTAGTATGTTAATATAGGGATGTTTATTAAAATGAATACGGGTAGACTTACATTTAAACACAAGGTTAAAAGCAGATAGGACAGATATTACTGATGTGGCGCTCTCAGCGCACTCTCACTATTCCTCCTTTGTACGTCTCGCTCCGGCCACTCCCTACACTGTCACGTGTCTTCATCTGTTTGTAGTCCCCAAAAAGGAAGGGGTACGTCCAATCCTGGACCTGAAAGCCCTCAATTGCTTTGTGAAAGTACAGAGGTTCAGAATGGAATCAGTTCGCTCCGTAGTCGCTGCACTCCATCGGGGGGACACCCTGGTGTCTCTGGATATCCATGACGCGTACCTGCACATACCCGTATGCCTCAGGCATCAGAGGTTTCTGTGATTTGCAGTAGAGGAAGACCACTACCAGTTTGTGGCTCTCCCCTTTGATCTGGCTTCAGCAGCCCAAGTCTTTACCAAGGTATTGGCTCCAATTTTGGCGTTGTTGCGACAACCAGGCTTATTGCTGGACTCCATAGAAGCAAGAGTGTTTCTCCCTTCAGACAAACTGCAGACTCTCAGGACCGCACTGAAGCTGTTGAGGAACCGCAGGTGGTCATCGCTGCGTTTCTGCATGCGAGTTCAGGGCCTTATGGTTGCCTCCTTCGAGTCGATTCCATGCGCCCAATTTCAGACCAGAGTCTTGCAGGAGATATTGTCCAAATTGGACAAATCTCCGTTATCCCTGGATCGGCAGATTCGGGTGAGCCAGTTAGTCAGGGACTCTCTTTGGTGGCTGAGATCTCCGGCCCTTTGGTCTGGGAAATCGTTTCTAACCCTTCATTGGACGGTGATCACAACGGACGCCAGCCTGACTGGCTGGGGTGGAGTATTGTGAGTACAATCGACCCAGGGCCTCTGGTCGAGGGAGGAATCCCAGTTACCGATCAATGTGCTGGTGCTTCGAGCGATCAGGCTATGCCTCTCCACATTGTAGTGATATATTATATATGTAGTATAGTGGGTATGATAAATAAATTAATTAGTAAGTACTCTTCCGCAGCAACCCAATTCTTCCAGAGAGATGCACTTTATTGACTTCCAACACAGAACAAAGTCCACAGATGACAAAAATATCCAGCAGAGTATATCATTCAGAGTCCTATGTTCTTAGGTCTGTGTCTTCATACACAGACAAGCCTAACTTAAACTATAGACTGAATGCCGTGTTATATTCACTAGACACTGAATGGCTGATTTCAATTTAGGACTTTTATTTGCTTCAGTCTTTCAGACAGACAACTCCCAGCCATGAACAGCTGCAGTCATAAACCGCCCCAATTTGCACTCCCGCATATCAACATCAAGTCCCCTTAGATAAGTGTAATTAGATTAACAGATACTACCTGAACACCCTTTGAGATGTTCAAATAGACTTGCATAAGATTAACACATCAAAGGGTCTTCAGCTGTCCCCTTGCTATGTTAAAATTCAGTTGGCTCGGACAAATCAACCATTGTCAACTGAATTCTGGCCTG